>NC_138772.1:171098676-171401176 GCF_965119305.1 Pelophylax lessonae | reverse complement strand
TCCCATATCGAGAGGGCATGTATGGTAATAGGGTTAAGTATGGGTGAGCGTGATTTGAGGTGTAACCAAAGAAGATTGGAGACCGAAAGAGGGTCAATTTCAGTTGATTCTATCGCGACCCATAGTGGGATTTCCTTAGTGGCGTGATACTTAGTCACTGATGCTATCTGTGCTGCGTTATAATAGGAGGCAAAATTTGGAAGACCTAGTCAGCCGGGGAGTTTGGGGAGATATAAGGTGGACCTGGGGATTTCAGGTCTAATATGGCCCCATGTGAATGGTATGGTTCTACGCTGTATAATATGTAGGAAATTAGCCGGAACGGATATCGGGAGGACCCTTAACAAATACAGAAATTTGGGCAGGATCGTAATTTTAATGGCATTAATCTTTCCTATCCAAGAGCGCATTTTTACAGCTGCTTTTTCCTGGCATCAGAACTGGCTTTGCAGCTAATTTTTTCAAAACGCCCTGTGTGCATAAGGCCTTAGTGTGCAGTGAAAAAAGGTATGCCATGCAGTATTATCTGTCAGCTCAGCGTGGTGTGACGCATGTTACTGCTTCACACTACTCTATGGCCAATAGAACTGAGAAGACAATTATAGTCTTCTATAATTTAATTTAGCAAGACAATATTTTCACTAAAAATACACTAAAACCATTATTAGCAGACACAAACATAACAGAGAACCTGTGTGAATTAGCTCTTTTTTGATTATTTTTTACATTAAAAAAAAAATGTATTATTTATTACAATGTTTAATTATTCTTTTTTTTACAATTTGTTATTTTTTTACAGGACAGGGAAGCCAGCAGTGCTGCGGGGGGGGGGGGGGGGGGGGCTTCACATTGAAAGGGAGGAACACAGGAAGAGGGGGCTCAGAAGCAGGCAAAACAGGGATGGGGATCAGTGTCGGAGAAGCAATTACAGGAATGATGCCCTGTGTCTGTGTCTCTCCCTGCAGCAGGTGAAAGCTGACAGGAGGGGGAGAAACTGGCTTTCAGCTGCTGCAGAGAGCCGCACAGGGCTTCCTTCTGTAATTTCCCCTCCTCCCAACAACACGATTTCCCATGCTGTTGGGGCCCCCCTGTGTGCCCGGGCCCCCTACAGGAGCATAGGGTAATGTGAGTAGATTGCTGTGTTTTAACAACTATGCTATCACTCTGTGTCTCTGTGTGTGTCCCAGGAAAGACAGGGGAGTTGTCTGCTTCCTTCTCACCACTTACACACATAGCCACATACCCAAGGTCAGCTTGTAGACAAATAGAAAATGCAGGGAGGCCTCAGTGAATCCCCCAACCCAGAGACTGCAATATTTGTTCATCCGGTGATGACATCACAGGGGCTTAATAAAAAGAATAATCCCACCGACAAAGTAAAGGGGGGGGGACCTGGATGATGTTATATATTGGATAGGGAGGCTTCGGATTAATGATAGCTGCTCCCTGGAGCTTTGAAAAATACAGCGCACTAATGTTCATACTCTCAGATTAATTAGAGTTTTTTAGCCTGCGGAGGCAAGAAGATTGCGTTTACGGGAATTATATTTCTCTTTGAATTATGTCTATTTTAATTAAATTTAGCAGACATTTAATTCCGTGTAATTTGCTACTATTAACAGTAGGATAAAGGTCAATCTATTGCCCAGGGTATATTTTACACCATGGTGAATTGTGGAAATGTAGCAATGACAACATCATTTCATCCTTACCATTAACATTGCACTTGTAGGTCTGGCTCACCACTCCAGTATTGTTTTCTTTCTCTGCAGGCCACTGGTAAACATATACTGTTGTTCTCGAGGATCCTGCATCCAACACTATACCATACTAATCAAATATAAAAGACATAGTAAGAATGTTTGGTTTATTACTGGTAATCATATTCATAAAATATTTGAAACAAAGTACTTTGAGCTTTCTTTGTCAATGCCTGAATGGAAACGTTTGGTGTTCCCCTAAAACCAAGGCAGGTTCTCCTTTAAATCGAGCACAAATATTTTAATATGATTTTAAATGTATTCCTCAGTAACCAAATTAACCTGCTGAGCACTAGAGCTGCAAGAATAATCGTTAAAAACCACGATCCTCATTCAACCCCCCCCCAACCACAATCCTAAACTGGCATTTCCACGATTCAGTGCAGAGCAAAATTTAGCACAACATTGCTCAGCACAGAGAAATAAAATACATTGTATCATTTGGCATTTGGTTCTTTTAGATTAAAGGGATGAACTTCGGTCAGTATTTGAGGGAGTTTAAGGACTTGAAGACCAGGCCTTTTTCTGACATTTGTTGCTTATAAGTTAAAATCAGTATTTCTTTATACATACAAACATTATATATATTTTTTAGCAGACACCCTAGAGAATAAAATGGTGGCCGTTGCAATATTTTATGTCACACTGTAGTTGCAAAGCGGTCTTTCAAAAGCAATTTTTTGGGGAAAAAATACACTTCAATGAATAAAAAAAAAAAAAACTAAACAGTAAAGTTAGCCCGATTTTTTTTGTATAATGTGAAAGAAGATGTCACGCTGAGAATCGTAAGAGGATCGTGATCTTTATTCTAAGCCAAAAAAATCGGGATTCTCATTTTATCCAGAATTGTGCAGCTCTTCTGAGCACTAAATGCCTTGTAAAAGTAATAGTGACATCATCACAGTGCTGTTCATAGCCTGTGAAGAGCTGGGAGAGGGACTCAGCAGGTCTTTTCACTACAGGCTGCCTGCAGAAAACTACAGGAGGGGGTAGATACATGACCAGCAATCCTGCAGAGGAAGAAAGAACAGTAGAACAGGAAGCTCCTGCACTGGAAGGGAGAACAATAGAACAGGAAGCTCCTGCACAGGAATAGAGAACAGTAGAACAGGAAGCTCCTGCAAAGGAAGAGAGAACAGTAGAACAGGAAGCTCCTGCACAGGAAGAGGAAACAGTAGAACAGAAAGCTCCTGCACAGGAAGATAGAACAGTAGAACAGGAAGCTCCTGCACAGGACGGGAGAACAGTAGAACAGGAAGCTCCTGGACAGGAATAGAGAACAGTAGAACAGGAAGCTCCTGCACAGGAAGAAAGAACAGTAGAACAGGAAGCTCCTGCACAGGAATAGAAAACAGTAGAACAGGAAGCTCCTGCGCAGGAAGAGGAAACAGTAGAACAGGAAGCTTGTGCGCAGGAAGAGAGAACAGTAGAACAGAAAGATCCTGCACAGGAAGAGAGAACAGTAGAACAGGAAGCTCCTGCACAGGAAGAGAGAACAGTAGAACAGGAAGCTCCTGCACAGGAAGAGGAAACAGTAGAACAGGAAGCTTGTGCACAGGAAGAGAGAACTGTAGAACAGGAAGCTCCTGCACAGGAAGAGAGAACAGTAGAACAGGAAGTTCCTGCACAGGAAGAGAGAACAGTAGAACAGGAAGCTATTGCACAGGAAGAGAGAACAGTACAACAGGAAGCTCCTGCACAGGAAGAGAGAACAGTAGAACAGGAAGCTCCTGTACAGGAAGAGAGAACAGTAGAACAGGAAGCTCCTGCACAGAGGTAATGTGGATTACTGTAAAAATGCTGGATTACTGCACAGATCTGGAAAAAATACAAAAAATAACACCAAAATTCAAATAAGAATACACATCTCCCTTGTATTTAGACAATTATTGTTTAGCTCAGATGTCAGCTTTAAAGCATATCACAGGAGAAATCCCTAAACCCAAGGAAGCTTTTCCATACTTCTATATTATGCCTGTCCTAGTAAATGCACTGTCCTGAAAGTGATAACTTCAGAGCTGCCTGAATGCAGTGGTCCTTAGTTTTCTAAGTCCTTACCCAGCATGCTTCAACTTGGGAAGACTGAGGACATCTTGTGGTGGGAAAAGAAGTACTGAGGGGGACAGGTCTGGACTGATTGTAAATATTGTAGGCTTAGATGCTTTTAACCACTTCTGGACCAAAAGGTTTTACCCCCTTAATGACCAGGTCATTTTTTGTAATACGGCACTGCGTTAATTTAACAGACAATTGTGTGGTCGTGTGACGCTGTACCCAAATAAAATTCATGTCCTTTTTTTTCACAAAAATAGAGCTTTCTTTTGATGGTATTGGATCACCTCTGCAATTTTTATTTTTTTGAGCTTTAAACAAAGAAAGAGCGACAAAAAAAAAAAAAACAATATTTTTTACTTTCTGCTATATAACATTCCCAATTTAAAAAAATCATGATTTTAGGCCAATATGTATTCTGCTACATATTTTTGGTAAAAAAAAATCCCAATAATTGTATATTGATTTGTTTGCGCAAAAGTTTTTGCGTCTACAATCTAGGGAAAAGATTTATGTAGTTTTTATTTTTTACATTTTTTTTACTAGTAATGGCGGCGATTAGCGATTTTTAGTGGGACTGCGACATTGTGGCAGACAGATCGGACACTTTTTTGACACTTTTAGGGGGACCAGTGACATTACTACAGTAATCAGTGCTAAAAATATGCACTGTTACTGTACTAATGGCACTGGCAGGGAAGGGGGTTAACACCAGGGGCGAACAAAGGGTTAAATGTGTCCCTAGTGGGTGCTTTCTAACTGTGTGGGGATGGGCTTGCTGGATGAACACAGAGACCTGTGTTCCTAAATAAGAGGAACACAGGATCCCAGTGTTCATTACTAACAGAACAGCGGTCTGCCGTGTTTACAAGGGCAGACCGCCGTTCTTACTCCACGGGGAGTAATCGCTGGTGCCCGGCGCAAACCGCGGCTGCCGGACCCGCTGATTGGCTCCCCCTATAGAAAAACTGATCTAACTGTATGGCTCTCCATGAAGCAGCTGAAAGCCACAAAAGGGAGAGGAGGAGAAGTTGGCATTCAGCTGCTGGGCAGATACCCATACATGAAGATTAGTTCATGTAATTGCTTCCGCTTTACCGATCGCCCCCAACTGTCCATGGATTCCACCTTCTGCTGGTGTTTTCTGTGCATTGTGGCATTGGGTTTTTTTAGATTATATCGAGCAATCACTTTCACATTTGTCTTTATTAACATGTATTCAATCATATGAATACAAAATAATGTTTTAGGTTAAGTCGTTTTTTTTTTTTACTGGTCCTTACCTTTAGACCAGGAGAAATGGCCCGTTCTTGGTGAATTTGAACATAGGCAATTGCAATAATAATGGATACACTGATTAACAGAAATAGGACAGAAATAACAAGAGATATTTTCATTTTCAAAGCCATCCCAGCACCTGCAATGACACAGATACATATTATTAAACACAAAAATAAAATAACAATAATAAAAATAATAATTTTATGAGTAAATAAGTTTTTCTACAGTTTTTTATGCTACAGCCCTATTCCAAAATAGATTAAATTCATTATTTTCCTCAAAATTCTACAAACAACACCCCATAATGACAATGTGAAAGAAGTTTGTTTGAAATGTTTGCAAATTTATTAAAAAATAAAAATAAATAAATGTAAAAAAGTCACATGGACAAAAGTATTCACATAAAATAGACAGAAGTGACCGGCGCTATGGGGTGTGTATCAAGCGTATGTTAGTTATAAGGTGTGAGCTGCCAACAACCAAACCCAAAGGGTTAAAGAATGAAATATGTGCAAAAGGCGTTGAAAACGGTGCTACCTTTTCAAGTGATTAAGTGCACTAAGTGAATAAATACTGTGTCAAATGGGTAGTGGTACTTAAATATAATGAATAAATTATAAAGTGCACAAGTGACTTACGGTCTAAACAGAGACCGTTTTTTCTGAGCTCCAGAAATGATCGTGCAATAATAAAGTGCAAAGTGCTAGTGCAATAAACCCACAAAGAAAAATGGGAGAGACAGTGAATTTTATTCAAAATAGTAAATATTGTACAGTGTAAATCAAACCAGTGATATTTTATGCTTTTGAAACTCATAAATAGTGGATAAATCAAAAGTTGAAAAAACAAAACTCCTTAGATAAGTGTTAGTGTGAGCAGGAGTGAAAAGAATTCCAGTAAAAAGCCGATCTACTTAAAAGAACTTTCAATATAAGTAAAAAAAGGCTCCGGGTTGCATCCACCAGTGTGGCCACTAAGTGTCGCACCCTATATACAACCTGCTATAGCTTCCGCTGGATAAGAGAAGATGATGCCCAGGGGTTCCTGCGATAAAAAAAGCCGTTTGTAGGTTTTTATTCCTCAAATACAAAGAAAGAAAGGAAACCCCTTTCACAGCCTTTGCGCAGTACTTTGTTGAAGCACCTTTGGCATCAAATACAGGCTCAAGTCTTGCTGATTATTAAGCTACAATCTTGGCACACCTATTTTGAGTCAGTTTCTCCCATTCTTCTTTGCAGGACCTCTCAAGCTCCATCAGGTTGGATGGGAAGCGTCGGTGCACAGCCGTTTTCAGATCTCTTCAAAGCTGTTTAATCGGGTTCAAGTCTGGGTTCTGGCTGGGCCACTCAAGGACATTCATAGAGTGGTCCTGTAGCCACTTCTTTGTTGTCTTGGCTGTATCCTTAGGTTGTCCTGTTGGAAGATGAACCTTTGCACCAGCCTGAGGTCCAGAGCACTCTGAAGCAGGTTTTCATCAAAGATGTCTCTGTACATTGCTGCATTTATCTTTCCCTCGAAAACGAACAGGACTAGTCTCCCAGTTCCTGCCGCTGGAAAATATTCCCACAGCATAATGATGCCACCACCATGCTTCACTGTAGAAGGGGTATTGGCCAGGTGATGAGCAGACCCTGGTTTCCTCCAGACATGACGCTTGCCATTCAGGCCAAAGGGTTCAATCTTTGTTTCATCAGACCAAAGATCTTTGTTTCTCATGGTCTGAGAGTCCTTCAGGGGCCTTTTGGCAAACTCCAGGCGAGCTGTCATAAGTGCCTTTTACTGAGGAGTTGCTTCCGTCTGGCCACTCTACCATACAGACCTGATTGGTGGAGTGCTGCAGAGATGGTTGTTCTTCTGGAAGGTTCTTATCTCTCCAAAGAGAAAGCTGGAGCTCTGTCAGAGTGATGTTGGTATATTTGTTCTTGGTCACCTCCCTGACTAAGGCCCTTCTCCCCCAATCGCTCAGCCCGCTCTAGGAAGAGTCCTGGTGGTTCCAAGCTTCTTCCATTTACGGAGGATGGAGGCCACTGTGCATACTTAGGGGAATCTTCAATGCTGCAGAAATGTTTCTGTACCCTTCCCCAGATCTTTGCTTTGATACAATCCTGTCTCGGAGGTCTACGGACAATTCCTTTGATGTCATGGCTTGGTTTGTGCTCTGACATGCATAGCTAACTGTGGAACCTTATATAGACAGGTGTGTGTCTTTCCAAATCATGTCCAATCAACTGAGTTTACCACAGGTGGACTCCAATCAAGTTGGAGAAACATCTCAAGGATGATCGAAACAGGATGCACCTGAGCTCAATTTTGAGTGTCATGGCAAAGGCTGTGGACACTTATGTACATGGGATTTTTTTCATTTTTTATTTTTTAAAAATTTGTAAAGATTTCAAACAAACTTCTTTCATGTTGTCATTGTTTGTAGAATTTTGAGGAAAATAATGAATTTAATCTGTTTTGGAATCAGGCCGTAACAAAACAAAATGTGGTAAAAGTGAAGCTCTGTGAATACTTTGGATGCACTGTACTCTCCACACACCCAGTAGGAACATTGCACTTGCCAACAAAAGGTAACATATACTGTAAATGCTGGGAACTGTACATGCTCTGAACTGTTTATATCAGTGCTGAAGATTAGTTTATTTGTTACGGTGGACCACCACTGCGCAAGAGTAACATAAAGACATTGGAGCTAAATATACCGTGGGGTTGATTTATTAAAGGCTGTGCACTTTGCAAAGAGCAGTTGCACTCTGCAAGAGCAGTCGCTTCAGGGCTTAGTAAATGAGCAGAAGCTCTGTTGCAACTGCACTTTGGGAAGTGCACAGCGTGTTTGCCTTTAGCAAATCAACCCATGTGTACGAGTACTAGGGTTGCACAGACACCGACATTTCCGCTATGAAAGCCGGGGTTTGCAGCAGCAATGTCCACACAGGATTCTACTGGCAGAAACTGAATAAGACCCTGTGGGAGGTACCCAAGAGATACCAGAACCTGAGTCCCATGGGTTCTCAGGGATTACAGTTCGGTGTGGTGAGTGCAGTGCCGGGACAAAGTCACCTAGAGCCCAGGAAGAACATGCCAAATAGTTTCCCCTCCAAGATGTATGAGCATTATGTGTCAGCAAAAATCCCCTCCCCCAAAAAACTGAGAACTGATCTGCATTCTTAGCTCAAATCCTCTCATTCTACATACACCCAGCACAATTCCCATTCCTAAAAAAAAAAAATTCAACTCCCTAGCACAAATCCTCTACCCCTCAAATTTCCCCTCCAAGTACAAATCCCCCCCCCCCCCAGTCCAAATCCACCCTCCCAGCACAAATTCCCAATCCCTCATCCTAGCACAAATCCCCCCTCAAATTTCCCCTTGTAGCACAAATCCCCCTCCCAAAAGAAAAAATGTTCCCTCTTAACACAAATCCCGTCCCCCCTCCACTATATTACCTTTTCTAGCACTAACCCCCAAATCCCCCATCCTAGCACAAATCCTCTTCCCCATCTCCCCTCTCAACACAACCGTGCCCCCCCCCATCCCCACTCCTATCACACTTCCCCAAATTTCCCCTCCTAGAATAATTCCTACTCCCCCCCCCCCCAATTCCCTCTCCCAACACAAATCCCCTCCCCTCAATCTTCTTGTGGTGCCCCTGAACCTTACATGATACCACAGTGCCCAGGACAGCGGTCTCCCCTGCCCACCCCTTGTCCTGGCCCTGGTGAGTGGAAAGTATATGCGGGGGGTGCACAGCACCGCTGCAGAGGGAGCTGGCTGCATGCGTGGGTTGGGTGCCCTGCGGTGTGGATCATTGCTCTCTGTGCATATCCTTATTACCCAACTGCCTGCAGTCGTGTGCAGCCTACATGCCCTGAGCTAGCACTGTGTTACCAGGGATTAGGACAGGACCGTGCACTCCTCTCTGCCCTTCACTCTTCAGGAGAAACTTCCATGGCTGCCTGTCATTGCAGCAGTGCGAGTCCTGCAGGCTCTGCACACACAAACTTTCATATAGACAAGTGCTGGGTGCACAGGGGCAAGAGGCATGGAACTATCACAGGCTGTGCAATCACAGCACACTTCTTCTAGGGGCTTTGTAGAGCAGTAGATCAGATCTGATGCCAGCCTTTCATTATCCCTGACAGATAGGGGCTGTCATCTGCAGAGCTTCACTGAAGGCTTTCCTTTCACTTTGGGCAATGCAGTGTCCTGCAGAAGGCCACACACACCCATGGCCAGTTCTCCTTTTTTTTTTTTTTTTAAGATAACTTTATATATATTTTTTTACACAGATAGAGCTTTCTTTTGCTGGTATTTGATCACCACTGGATTTTTAGGCCAAAATGTATTCTGCTACATGTCTTTGGTACAAAAAAATCCCAATAAGTGAATATTGGCAATTGGTATCGGTGAGGACTTAAAACAAAGTATCGGAACTTGTACTTGGTGTTAAAAAAATGGTATCGAGCATCCTTACAAGATACCCAACGTAGGCCTTGAAGAAAAATGATAACACCTTTTGTATGTACAATAAGGACCATTTAAATTGGTGGGCAGTGAAAAGGATACCCTGTTACACAGGGGTTTGGCGAGATTACTCTGTTACATTAGGAGTTTGTAGGGAAAAATTTGCTTTACACAGGGGGTCTATGGGAAGAATGGCCCTTACTTTGGTGTCCAAAGGAAAGAACACCGATTTTACAGAAAAGTATATTGGTGTCATTGATTACCTTTTTAAAAGACAAGAAAAGAGGCTCAACTGGTCCCCTGCCTTTGCCCCTGCCAACTGCCACCAGACACCATCACATGGCAAGTCAATCTACTACTACAAACTACTCGAGAAACTCCCAGGTTTTACAGAAACAACAAGAGTAAGGTAGCCAAACCTACACACTGCCAACATCCACACTTAAATATCTAACAATCCCTGTTAGGGGATGCACCCTGATTGGGGACCAGTGCAGACTAAACAAAGCACCATATGAAAATATGATATTCGCCTAACAGGGATTACTGGGTATTCTTTTGACATGATGTACTGTACAGATTTATGTCAATATCATTATATATACAGTATTTTTAAATTGACATTGTAAATAAAATTTTGTTATATTTTTTATATATATATATATATATATATATATATATGTTTGTGCTACTGCCTCTAAAGTCCAGTGGAAAAATGAAGATTTTGTTAGATCTGAGAATGACTGATTTGATATAGTAGCTTGTTAATGATATAAAATTATATAAAATTACCCATACTCATGCAACCACGCTTCTTTAAATGTTGCTATGGTGATTGTTTGGGTTCTGGACAATGTTCGAAGTTCCGAGGAAGCATGTCTGCTAAATGTTAAAAATGGAAAAGGCCTTATCAGTTTGAAGTGAAATGAAGCATAGAGTGCATTTATCCCCCTCTCTCATTTATTTGTTTCTTAGTTGCACCCTATTGTCTCATCCTTTATAGTCCACATCCAGATTATTGGTACGAATTGGCAGAAATATTCAGTTGATCATATCCAGTTTTAAAGCTATGGCTGATATTATAGATCATAGTTCCATAATTTCATCCTGGTTTACACACAACATTGCTCACTTATATGATTATCAGTTCAATATAAATAGCTGTAGCAATATTTCCAGGCATTGGGCCTGATGTGGGTCTGCCATTGTTACCGGTAACACTTCCGAGACATTGAAGTTGAAAACCCAAGTGTGAAAGCTGAGACAATGACCATTCCAGCATCTTTGATTTGTTTTGTTTATTTTATAATGGGGATGGGAGAAGGGAATGAGTCGGATACTCCTCTGGCTCAACTAGGTTTAACCACTTGCCGAGCCCTGTGCAGGCAAAGTGATGTACCGGTACGTCACTCGCCTGAGAGCCAATAGGGGGCGAGCGCGTGCCGCCGGAGGCGCGCTCCCGCCCCCGCTCGTTCACGGACCCCCGCGCGCGTGTGAGCGGTGGACCCGATGTCCGCCGCTCACTCGCGATCGTCGGTTACAGAGGGAGAAAGGCAGGCGGCTAATTTAAACAAAGCCGCCTGTCATTCTCCCCTGTGTAACAGCACAGATCATACGGTCCTGCTATGTAGGTCTGTTGATCTCTGCTGTTACATCACAAGCCACATCCCTGCACAGTAAGAAACACGCCCCTAGGGACACACTTAACCCCTCCTTCTCTAATAAAGTTAACCCCTTCCCTGCCAGTGTCATTTTTACCGTAACTGTGCATATGTATAGCATTTATTACTGTAGTAATGTCACTGGTACCCCCAAAAGTGTCAAAAATGTCAGTCAGGGGTCTGATCTGTCAGCCGCAATGTCGCAGTCCCGGAAATAAAATCGCAGATTGCCGCCATTACTCGTTAAAAAAAAAAAAAACAATAAAAATGACAAAAATCTTTCCCTAGTTAGTAAACACAATAACTTTTGCCAAACCAATCAAAATACGTCTATTGCGATTTTTTTTTACCAAACATATGTAGCAGAAAACAAATTGGCCTAAAATGTTAAAAAATTTAGATTTTTTCTTTTTTTTTTTGGCAATTTCATATAAAAAAATTTGAAAAATATTGTTATATTTGCAAAATTGTTGCTCTTTTTTTGTTTATAGCGCATGATCAAAAAATTGCACAAGTGATCAAATACCACCAAAAGAAAGCTCTGTTTGTGGGGAAAAAAGGACGTCAATTTCATTTGGGTACAGCGTCGCACGACCGCGAGATTGTCTGTTGAAATCATGCAGTGCCGAATCGCAAAATACCCCCTGGTCAGGAAGGGGGTAAAATCTTCCGGAGCTTAAGTGGTTAACTGGGACACTTTGTAGAAAAGATGCCTGTTAGCCCTGTCCTGATGCCAGATGAATGCCGACCAATGCTTCCTGGCGCTTGAAATACCGTTCTGCTGAAATTGATGAAACTTCGACCTTTACTCCTTGGTTAACTCAGAAGATCCAGGACTGTAATAATCCTTGACTCTTGACACTCTGTCTAGCTCAAAAGTCCTGCGTATGACTCCCTCCAGCCCTTCACTGACTGAGGTAGCTTCTCATAACTGCTTGTGCTGCTGCAACTCCTAACACTGCACACTTGACTCTTCAGGGCCCAACTGCTGGCGCCCCCTCTACACTTCCAGGGTCCTCTCACTAGGCAACCCCCTTAACACTTCAGGGTCCTTTCACTAGGCAACCCCCTTGACACTTGCAGACTCCAGGATCCCTGGCACCTTCACCAGAGTCGTCCCCGCTACACTAGGCAGAACCCCAGGGGCAGTTCACAGTACTCACAACCTTGGAAAGCTTTCCTGGAACTGAACCCCTCTTCCTCCACTGGTCCTCGGCACACCAGATCCTCTCTGCAGCTCAGCTCTCCCTTGTGGATTCTCAGGTAGCCACCCGAGACACCCGATCCTTCTGACAGGATGGGAGACAGCTGTACTCCCCCTCCTGGGACTCTCCTACCTGCCAAAGACGCTGCGTCATGCGTTCCCCTCAGACTTATACCCACTCCCAGAATCCTCTGCAGCAGAATCTGCCTTCTGTGATAGATACAGGCCTGAATGGGCCACTGATTGAGTTTCCTCCACTGCCCAATGAGAATCCTCTAATGGAGCCAGTGGGGAGACTCCCCTCCCAGCAGCCACGCCTGGGAGAGATGACAGTCCAGCTGAAAATCATAGCCCTGCTGCTAGGCAGCCAAAGCCCATTATGCTTTTACCTATCACCTACCTTGTAGGGCTCTACATAGCATTTACTCTTTTACCTTAAAAAGGTTTAATGTGTCTTAAAGGAAATGCAAAGTGTTTTGTACATTTTATTTTTATTTTGATTAGAGCTAAGTGAAGACAAACAGTTCTGGGTTGTGATAATGTGCATTGCTACAAACCACCCAAACTTAAAATATGGATGCTGCCTTGCCATGTATTTTGAAGTACACCTAACATATACAGTACAGCTATGTTAGGGTCAAATCACATTTGTTGTAACCCAGATAGCAAGTAATTGTGCTGCAAGTTTGAAAATGACTTGTTAAGCTATTGCTCGACTTGCCAGGCTTCACAAGTTTGTTGCACAATTTCAGTAAGTCCACATTACATGACTTCAGATCAACTGTCTTTGCAAACATTCTGCAAGTCTGCTGCAAGTTCTGGTTCAGTTATGTTGTGCAATAGTCATCCCACCACAGGGGTCACTGTGGCTGAATTTTCATGCTGTAGACTTTCAAAGCTCTTGCTGTAGACTCACTACTGCAACATTGGTCTTGCTCAGTGGCACGGGTGCTCAAAATTTTTGGGGGGGGGGGGCGCAAACAGAAAAATGTATTAGGCATTGCTTTGCGGCAAAAAACGCTGTAAAAAATTGTGTAGCTTTGAGGTCACAAAAGTGTGAAAGGGGCCTTCGGTAATTAAGGTATAGTGTGCCCCCTTTCAATGCAGAGAGACCAGCGTGCCCCCTTTCAATGCACAGTGACCAGCGTGCCCCCCTTTCAATGTACAGTGACCAGCGTGCCCCTTTCAATGCACAGTGACCAGCGTGCTCCCTTTCAATGCACAGTGACCAGTGTGCCCCCTTCAAAACAGTGACCAGCGTGCCCCCTTCAATGCAGTGACCAGCGTGCCCCCTTTCAATGCAGTGACCAGCGTGCCCCCTTCAATGCAGAGACCAGCGTGCCCCCTTCAATGAAGTGACCATTGTACATGCCCCCTTCAGTGCAGAGGCCAGCGTACATGCCCCCTTCAATGCAGTGACCAGCGTGCATGCCCCCTTCAATGCGGTGACCAGCATACATGCCCCCTTCAATGCAGTGACCAGCGTACATGCACTCTTCAATGCAGTGACCAGCGTACATGCCCCCTTCAATGCAGTGACCAGCGTACATGCCCCCTTCAATGCAGTGACCAGCATACATGCCCCCTTCAATGCAGTGGCCAGCGTATATGCCCCCTTCAATGCAGTGACCAGCGTACATGTTCCCTTCAATGCAGTGAGCAGCGTAAATGCCCCCTTCAATGCAGTGACCAGCGTACATGCCCCCTTCAATGCAGTGACCAGCGTACATGCCCCCTTCGATGCAGTGACCAGCGTACATGCCCCCTTCAATGCAGTGACCAGCGTAAATGCCCCCTTCAATGCAGTGACCAGCATATATGCCCCCTTCAATGCAGTGACCAGCATACATGCCCCCTTCATAGCAGGGACCAGCGTACATGCCCCCTTCCATGCAGAGACCAGCGTGCATGCCCCCTTCAATGCAGTGACCAGCGTGCGTGCGTGCCCCCTTCAATGCAGTGTGGGCCCCCCCCCTGAGAGCAGTGCACTTACCTGGAGCCCTGGAGTACGGGTGAGGGTGTCTTACACACAGACACAGCAGCCCGCCTTCCCTCACACTGGCCAGTATAGATGGAGGAGGACGAGGACGAGCGCCGAACACAGGAACACTCAGCCGCCGCCGCGGCTTCTCTTCTCTGTGTCCCCCGAAGGCGCGTCTGCTCGAGTCTTCCCGCTCCTGCCTCCTCCTCGGCCAATGGCATGGGGTTTGCCTTGCGGCCAATCAGGAAGCCATTATTAGACCGGCTTCCTGATTGGCCAGGAGGAGGATCGGTGTGACAATAGCAAATTTTCATTCGCTATTGTCACACAGCCCCTCACCACCCTTTGCATCACCCTATTAGAGCCTCTGGCTCTAATCAGGTGATTTAAAAAAAAAAAACATTAAGCTCCATGCGTCTGGCGCCCTGCATGCATATTAGGTGGCCGGACGCATGGATGGGGGGGAGCGGTGCCCCTGTGCCCTCAATAAAGCGGCCGCCACTGGTCTTGCTAGAGACTTGCCAAGCAAATGTGCTACAAATTGGAAAAGTGTCAAGTAGAATTTCAAGTGCTCTGCAAGTGTAGAACTTGCCAGTGAAAATGTGCAGCAAGTTAGAAGACTTTTAATTCAACACTGCCACAAATTTGTGGCAAGTTATCCTTGCTATCTGGGAATTTTTGAATGTGCATGTTACCGCAGCATGTTAATGCAACATACATGTGATAACCTGCTGTGATTCCATTCAGTTAAAACATATTTTGATTGGAATCCCTGACAAACTAAGGCAATGCAGCTCCAACACGCATATGTTGCAATGCACCACAACACACAGTAGAGGCTCATTTACACTTCCTTCTACTTTAACACACATTAAATCGCTTACAGTTTCAACATGCTTTTTTGATGTGTTTTTGATGCTTCTGTGATTATTTAACAAAGCTTGGTAAATGTCCAGTGTGTTTTGATTTTCTATTTGTTTCAAAGGGGTCCAGTAGAACCCTAGCTGAGTAGTACCCCCACTCAGCAGATCCCTAGCTTATTAGTACCACTGTTTAGCAGATCCTCAGCTTATTAGTAACCTCATTCAGCAGATCCCCAGCTTATTAGCACCTTTGTTCATCAGGTCCCCTGCTAAGTAGTACCCCCAGCTTTGCTGATGCCCCACTCAGCTTTGCTGACCCCCCCGCTTAGTAATAAAGTTTAGCTCTGCTGATCCTCCTGTCTCTCTGGTCCCTGCTCACCTCCCTCCATATTGCTCCCACACTCTCCAGCGCATGTGACATCTGGTAATTTCTCCTGCTCTGGTCCCCCAGCTCTGCTGATCCTCTGCAACTCAGTCCTCTCTCACTAGTCGCACTCACCTTCTGCTATAGCGCTCTAATGTTGTGACGTTTGCTAGTTGCTCCGCTCCAGTCCTGACCCCACTCATCTTCCTGCTGCCTCATGCTGCACACCAGATGTGATGTCTACAACAGACAGTTCCAGAAAATATACACTTGAACTGGAAGTGACTGCTGATGACATCTTTTTGGTTCGCTTGTTTGTTTCACAATGTAATGACAATGTAATGACAATGTATGTCATACCTGTAATATCTCCAAAGCAAAGCAAAGCTAACGCTGAAAAAAAAAGCCCCTTAAAAGCTTCAGCTGCTGTGAGCAAGCATTATCATAGACTTCTATAGAGGCTTTGGAGATGTTTTGAAGCACCAAAAAAGTGGCATGGGGTATAATTTCTGAAGCAAAGTGAACAGAATGGGCTTTATTTACTAAAACTGGAGAGTGCAAAATCGGGCTCACTTCTTCATAGAAACTAATCAGCTTCTAACTGCTTGTTCAATTAAGCTGTGGCAAAAAAACCTGGAAGCTGATTGGTTTCTATGCAGAAGTGGGCCTGATTTTGCTCTCTCCAGCTTTAGTAAATAAACCCCACTGTGTGAACAGGTGTGTAGGGTAACATTTTTATTTAGTGACAGGGGCTTTAATTGGCATTCAGAGTACTTTAAAGAGGAAGTAAACTCCTCTATTGTACTGTTATATCGCAGAGTTCGAGAGCCCCAGCGCGCTGCGTCATTCTGCTGTAGTTTAGGGACAGAGCACACATCATACATGCTGGCTGCTGATTAGGGACAGACAGTGATTCTGTGAAAAATTGTGTCCGAAAAGAATGCAGGGTCAGGTCGGAGTGCAGGCAGGGAGAGTTAATAGAGCATTTTAGGGCGAGGCTGGAGATTAGGCAGGGTCAGTGTTCTACATCGATTTTGCTGTGTGGGGGGTTGTGCAGTGAACGATCTTATCGAGCATATTAGGGCGAGGCTGGAGATTAGGCAGAGTCAGTGTTCTACATCGATTTTGCTGTGTGGGGGGTTGTGCAGTGAACGATCTTATCGAGCATATTAGGGCGAGGATGGAGATTAGGCAGGGTCAGTGTTCTACATCGATTTTGCTGTGTGGGGGGTGGTGAGGTGAACGATCTTATCGAGCATATTAGGGCCAGGCTGCAGATATTAGGCAGGGACAGTATACATCGATTTTGCTGTGTGGGGGGTGGTGCAGTGAACACAATCTTTTTGCCCTCACTTGAGCCCACTGAGGAGGAGGAGGGAGAAAAAAATCTATTTTTATCAGTCTGTTGTGTGCAGCGTTCAGCTATATTTCACTACAGATTGCTGTTCTAATCTGCTATTAAAAAATTAATTTAAAGGGGATTTTTTTTTTTTTAAGAGCACTTGCCATGCTCTTAACTACATTTTGCTGCCATTTGCAGCACTCTAGCCCCTTCCATTGGTGTTTTAGAGCCATTTTAGTGCCTGAAAGTTTGGGTCCCCATTGACTTCAATGGGGTTCGGTGTCCGGGTAAAATTCGGAAAAAGTCCGGGACACGGACCCGGACTTTTTTTTCAAGTTCGGCCGAACCCACTGAACACGGACATCCAGGTGTCCGCTCAACTCTAGTGCAGACTAATGCAACATAAAAGCGCACATTTTACCTTATAAAAAAGAAGCATGCAAGTTTGGAGGGTGAGTTTAAAGCTGCAGCTTTTGATCATAATGACCTACAGTTATGTTGTGAACAATAAGGATAGCCTACATTTCATATAGACCTGACTAGCAGGACATCAGTTTACACACATACACCAAGCTAAAAAATTCAGAGAAGGGACACATCCACCACACTCATTATAATCAAAGATGGACAATACATCTTTTCAATCTAAAAAAATGATCAATAAGAATGCAGGCAGTGCTCGGTTTTGCTATTATAAAAGCCCAGCATGATTTGTATTTTAAGTAATATGGAGTCATTAGAAACAAATAATGAAAAAAAAATGTTTTGAACTTCACCGTATAAACTTTAAAATGTAAATTAAAAAAGGAACAAAAGAGAATTATAGTTTTACTTTAAAAAAAAAAAATGGATGAGAAGGCAGTTTATCAATGGGCTGGGGGCTGCTTATAAAGTAGCTACCTGTCTCACTTAAACATCAAAAGATTCAAAGTGGTATTAAAGGAACACTATTTTAACTTTGGTGGATAAGTCTTTAGACTTTGATAAATATTAAAAGATACTGGAGGCAGTTGCACTGCTTCCTGACTTGTCACTTTACAACACTTATGCAATTACTTTACTAACATTAGTTTTCCTCTATTCCATGTATCAGGTTTCTCCAATTCTTTTAATATTTTCCTATAGGATTTTTATTTTTGGTGTTGTTGTATTACTTCTTCCATGATTATTATTTTAAATGGGTAGTTATTATGGACAAAATCTGCTCTTTGTAATACTATTAATAAATGTAAAATGAACACTAAAAAAGCTGCATACATAAGAACATGATATTGAATCTATTAATGTAAGTAGGTAAAAACTGCAGTACTTTCCAGACAGGTAGACCCCAAGACATAGGAGGCCAGAACATGTTTGTGAATGGATATCCATTATAGTAGTTATTCCATACGCAAACAAGTTTTGACCTCTTAAGTCTTGGAGTTAGTGTTGGGCGAGCGGTTCGGGCCAAGCAAATGCCTATGCGGCGAACACCCGAATATTCCCAGCAGGATGTTCCCTGACCGAGCGCCCCACAATGCACTGCGCACTGCACAGTGCATTCTAGGGCCCTAATTGGATGAAGCCTTGCACCTGACAGTTGGTCAGGTGCAAGGCTTTGCCAATTAGGGCACAGAGCACTGTCAGAGCCCTAATTGGACAATGTAATGATGACTTTGTCCAGTCACGGCTCAGTGCTCATAGTCCCACCCCACACTATAAAAGGTGCCTTTTTTTTATTTTACAGATTTTACATTTCTGTCCGCATCAGGTCTACTGGACTTTTGCTGAATGGACTTTGCTTCTCTGGAAGGTATGAGCTGGGCAACCTGCATTACTTAGTTTTGCTTTATGTGTGCTGTGATGTTGAACTGTGCTGCTAAATGCTCAGTAAAGCTTCATAAACTGTTTCTGGTCTGGTCTGAAGTTATTCAAAGGGGTGCATGGTGGTATATGGTATAGAAGAACAAGGCCTACAAAGCACACATGGAGTGTGAAGCAAGACCACTAGAAAGGGTCAACTCGGCAGAAGACTTGTAGTTGAAGAGCAGTTGCCATGGGTAGCCATAAACAGGTGGGAAGTGTATAGCAGCCGGTCATACAGCGTGGTACCTGGTGAAGGTGACAGGTCCTCCAGTAATGAGGGGGTCAAATGATCTGGCTACCTCTCAGGTGGTCAGTTCCCCCAATGTAACCAGGACCGAACCCACTGTACAGAGACCCCACAAATCTTGCTGCATGGTACAAGAGAGAGAACAAGTTAATTATGAACACGCATAAGTTCCACAATACTGCTCAGTAATACCCCAGTAATACCCCATTCTGTCATTGGGAGTGAGGTGGCAGAGGTACACTGGACTGGCGGAGAGGGCACAGGCTCAGCAGTGTCCCTAAATGCAACATACATCAAGGAAGGTGTGTAGTAACATGGGACAACGCGTTTCACAGAGGGACCCTGTACATTGAACTACTGCACACAGCCTACAGCCCATCTGTAAGCTGGGGTAACGCCATATTGTTTTACTTTTGCATGAATGTGTCATTGATGAGCGCGTACACGAGAAAGGTACCCCCCACATGCATGGTGAGAAGGCCCTGTCAACATATATCTTATGACTGATTTTAGTTTAGACAAAAAATATCACAAAGCATTTGTATGTCACAAAGCATATTTAGGTAAAACAGAGGACTTTTTATTGTCTGTCATAAGTATGTTGCGTTATTTTTATATAAACATTAACTGTTCTGATTTCTTACTCTTAATTCTGTATTCTCAGTGTAGAACAATTTCACATAAACACTAAAGTCTCATTTACTGCTATTTACAACCAAAGCCATTAGTTTTATGACTAAACCTAACAGCTGCTGAGTAGCAATAAAGAGGTTAGTCTCAAGTCTGGCTATAGAAATTCACAAGGTGATAAAGAGAGCTTTTTCTGCTTGCATTTCTCCAGTAAAAGGAAAATGTCCTCTAGTTTACAAAAAAATATGTGAGATACTGGCTGGCAGGATTGTGGACGGTGTATATTTGCCACCTAGGTTTGTCACATACACCTAGTGAGGGGCTACTGGGTTGAAGATTGGTATGAAACAAACTTGATGTTTTCTCAGTATTTTAATAATTTCTGTGTTGGGTCCTGAAGTCTGGAGGCTTTGTAGCGCTTTGGATGGGAATAAATCTCTACTCCTAAGCCAACATCTTACCAGGTAGGCAGACTTCATTATGAGTGTAGCACTCTCACTGTTGCTAGAGTAGGTAAATTTAGTTTGGCTTCCCTGCAGGCAAAATAACATGGGGTTAATTTTATTTAGGAGGCTGTGCAGTACTTCAAAGGTTGTGGCTCTGTTACCTTCCCCAGTCTTCTGGAAACCTGGATAGTTCTAGAACTTAGTGAGTGGAGGGACAGAGGCTGCAGACTGAATACTTATGAAGTTTTCACCAATTCCTGGGAAGGGAGAGCCCAGAAGGTGGGGAAACAATCCATAAATATTCAGGAGCCTGGAAGTCTGGGAGCAGAGCCTGGGGTCCAGTGATCTGGAGAAGACCCCCTGTGCTGGGGCTTGGGGCAGAAGAGAGGCTAGTGCAGCAGTTGTGTGGATTTGAGTAACCACCTAAAGGGGACTGAGTGAATACAAACCGGCATCGCACCCAAAGCTACAGAGAGGACAGTGAACTGCAATACCTCACATATCTGAGACCAGTGGAAAGCTTAAGTACAATGCAATACAGCCAGGAGCACCCCATCATATCTCTAATTTGGGCCTAGAGCAGCCAGTTGCCGTGTAATACAGCCAGGTGCTGTCTCTTCAGTGTACTTTTGTTTGGAACTTTGATATTGCTACAGTATCACTCCCACTGTTGCAGCTCAGTTCTGCAGTTTGGATTAGAGTAGCAAGAGACATTAGCAGGTCCTCGTTTACTGTTTGGAGTGTACAGGTCTTCAGGTTCTGGATATTCCAAGTACCCCAATCCTTATCCAAGTTCATGATTCTCAAATAAATACCAAAAAAAACCCTAGAATGTTTTTAAGCCATTGGAGAGTGTGGAAAATTTATGTGGCCTGGCTGCTGTGTGGGGGAAAAGGCCTGAAATCTAGCGGCTCTTGCGGCGGTAGCGCTGCATTAGTCTCAGCTGTCCACAGGCCTATATATGTTTGAGCTGACTGACACCTGACTCTCACTTGCCCTCCCTGCTGTAGGGATCTGCTGCTTTGTGAAAAGTACCAAGAGAACACTAAAAAGATACAAGTGCTAAATGGTGGGGGACAGGGCATAGTGCCATTTCAAAAATCTCAAGGCTAAGGTATATGAACATTGTGTTTAAAACTGAGGAATTTGTGGATACATCAAAAGTTTCTAGAGAATATAAGGTACTTGCAGAGAACTGTTGATGCCTGTTTTCCATCAATACTATTTGTATATTTAATACAAGTTATAAGTTCACTTTATACTATGGGTTATCATAATATGATTGCATGCAGTTAGGTAGGTGCCAAATAAAAAATTCTGGTCCACTTTATGCTGAAATAAGGACCATTTTAACAAGGACCATGCATGATGATAAGATTACATTAACACCTTTTGTAAAACATATCCAATTGAAGCCAAATGTAACTGCATAACAAAAGGATCTATGACTGCCGAAAGGGAGCTACTTCCTGGTTAATTGTGGCCCTCACTTTCTCTGAAATCTTAAAAGATTGTAAACTGAGATTTTTGGGGGAGAGGTGTGGATAAAGGTGATATGTGGACATCCAATTTCAAATGACCAGTAGACCAAATCTTTTGATGTCATTAGTTTTGCATTTCATTAGATGAAATTAACATAGAGTGAATTGAATTGCATTGTTTACAGACCAGAGCGGAGAAGCCCGGATGAAGATTTTTAATAAACTTTCCAATACGTCTCCTGTCGTTATTTACATACACTGCCTTTTTTGGGGTGAATGGGTAGGGGTACAGTGTACCCCATACCCATTCACATAGGGAGGGGGTCCGGGATTCCAATGAGCCCCCTGCCCGCAGACCCCCACAACCACCGGCCAGGGTTGTGGGGATGAGGCCCTTGTTCTCATCAACATGGGGGCAAGGTGCTTTGAGGTGGGGGGTGCAGAGCCCCCCCTGCCCCAAAGCACCAACACCCCCCATGTTGAGGGCGTGTGGCCTGGTATGGTCCAGGGGGGTGGGGTCACTCGCTAGTCCCCTCCCCCTTCCTGCCCTACCGGGCTGCGTGCTCGGATAAGGGTCTGGTATGGGTTTTGGGGGGGACCCCACGCCATTTTTTCGGCATGGGGCTACCCTTAAATTCCATACCAGACCCGAAGGGCCTGGTTTGGAACCTAAGGGGGACCCCCACGCAGTTTTTTTCCCATTTTTGGCGTGGAGTTCCCCCTCAAGATTCTCACAGCGCAAGTCGCACCGCAAGTCGGATCATCCTGATCCGACTTGCGGTGCGACTTCCATTCAAATCATTCAAATTCCATCAAATCACGTTCGGTCGCGTTCGGTCCCGTTTTTGCGTTTGAAACGCCGGGAAACACACGTTCGACCGCAAATAATTGCGTTCCGAAAAACGTCCCTGAACTCAACTGCCTGCAAATGACTGTAAACGACCCTGTGTACATGAACAGATAAGATAACATGCAGGTGGGTTCAGGGGCTTCTGAAAAAAACGCCCAACTGCTCCTAAACGGCCATTTACAACGTCCCGTGTACATGGATTAAGTGTTTAAAAGGGTGGATTGGACAAAATTATTTTGTAAGCTACCACTTTTGCTGCATATTAGCCAGTTGCCAACCGCCCACTGCATATATACTGCGGCAGGCTGGCTTGGCTTGCGTGAATTCGCCACCATTATTAGTAAAAAATAAATAAAAATTACATAAATCTTTTCCCTAGTTTGTAGACGCGATAACTTTTGTGCAAACCAATCAAAATACGCTTTTTTTTACCAAAAATATGTAGCACAATACAAATTGGCCTAAAATGATGAAAACATCTGCTTTTTATATTTTTTTTATTGGGAATGTTATATAGCAGATAGTGAAAAATATAGTTTTCTTTTTTCAGAATTGTCACCCTATTTTGTTTATAGTGCAAAAAAAAATGCACAGGTGATTAAATACCACTAAAAGAAAGCTCTATTTGTGGGGAAAAAAAGGACATCAATTTTATTAGGGTACAAAGTCGCACGACCGTGCAATTGTCCGTTAAAATAATACGAAAAATGGCCTGGTGATTAAGGGGTAAAATTTTCCGGTCCATAAGTGGTTAAAGCAGAGTTCCGTCTCCCCCTCCATCCCCTCCAAAAATTTAAAGTCAGCAGCTACACATACTGTAGCTGCTGACTTTTAATATTAGGACACTTACCTGTCCTGGAGTTCAGCGATGTTGCCACGGCAGCCGATGTTTCTATCGGCTGTTGGGTGCTGCCGCCGCCATTGCCGGTAAGGGAACCCGGTAGTGAAGCCTTGCGCCTTCACAGGCCAATCCCTACTGAGCATGCGCAAAGCACGCTGCGCATTCCTATTGGCTCGGGGGCAGAGGAGGGCAGAGGGGGCAGAACTTCAGAGGAATGGCGCTGAGGCGCCGTATCCCAGAAGTGGGGAAGGGTACCTGTCAAAAACAGGTACCCATTCCCCCCTCCCCCCTGAAAGGTGCCAAATATGGCACCGGAGGGGGGGGAGGATACAAAAGAGTGGAAGTTCCACTTTTGGGTGGAACTCCGCTTTAAGCACCTACATGCATTATACAGTAGTTACACTAAAATCCCCTGTAGAATGCCCTCGACCCCCCAAAACTCAGGGCACTCTAAC
The DNA here is from genome assembly GCF_965119305.1 of Pelophylax lessonae. Classification (NCBI taxonomy): domain Eukaryota; kingdom Metazoa; phylum Chordata; class Amphibia; order Anura; family Ranidae; genus Pelophylax; species Pelophylax lessonae. The sequence goes on along the minus strand of NC_138772.1, from coordinate 171,377,406 downwards.
ATGTAAAAAGTGACAAGCTTTCCTGGTCATCCTCTCCTGCATACACCCTCCTACTACTGCATAGCTCCCAACTGTCCCTGATTTTGAGGGGCTTTCCCTCTTTCCTCCTCATTGGTCTCCCATTTTGGTCTAGTTGTATATAAAATGCACTATTTATCTATCAAAAAAAGTTTCCCCAGTGCTAAAACTTTCATCCAATTTCTAAATTGCTGCATTTGTAAATTCCATAAGCCAATATAAAGGAATAGTAGTGGTAAAAAAAGCACTTGTTTTTGTACAATTCTCCTTTAAGCACTTTACCACCGGAGGATTTTGCTGTCTTACGTCTGGGCCACTTTTTGCGATTCGGCACTGTGCGACTTTAACTGACAATTGCGCGGTCGTGCGACGCCGTACCCAAATGAAATTGACGTCCTTTTTTTCCCACAAATAGAGCTTTCTTTTGGTGGTATTTGATCACCTGTGCGATTTTTACTTTTTGCGCTATAAACAAACAAAAGCGCACATTTTGAAAAAATAACAATATTTTTCACATTTTTTTACATGAAATTCCCCCCAAAAAAAGTAAAAATCAAAATTTTTTTAAATTTTTGGCCAATTTGTTTTCTGCTACCTATGTTTGGTAAAAAAAAAAAGTTATTGCGTTTACTAACTAAGGGAAAGATATATGTCATTTTTGGTGTTTTTTTTTTTAACGAGTAATGGCGGCGATCTGCTTTTTTTTTTTGCGGGACTGCGACATTGCGGCGGACAGATCGGACCCCTGACTGACATTTTTGACACTTTTGAGGGTACCAGTGACATTACTGCAGTAATCAGTGCTATAAATATGCACTGTTACTGTAAAAATGACACTGGCAGGGAAGGGGTTAATTTTATTGGAGAGGGAGGGGTTAATGTATGCCTGGTGCTTACTGACGTGTGTGGGGGGAGGTGACTGTGTGACACAAGGACAGATCCAGGGTTCAGCTATGCTGAATCCTGCAATCTGACCATGCCTGTCACTTCGGAGATCCGCCCGCATGTGTTTACACAAGCGGGCGGATCTCTACACTCGATTCCCCGACGATCGGGAAAGAGCAGCGGCGATCGCCGCCGCTCCTCCCCTGGCCCGACTCCTGCTGTGACTGAAAACAGCGGGAGCGAGCCTCCGGCGGCGCGCGTGCGCCGCCTAGAAGAGGGAGTGTCTGCCGACGTAGTACTACGTCGTCAGACCTACAAGAGCCACTTTGCCGCAGTACAGCTCTAGTGAGCAGACGGCAAGTGGTTAAGAGGGCAGGGCAGGAGGTGTGTCCTATGCCTACATACTTTTGCTAATAGGTGTCTCTCATTCTCCACTCAGAAAGTTGGGAGGAATGCTACTGGTTAGTGAGCCCAGGTATCTTAGTCATGGCCCAGTTCTAATGTACATGAGGAAGGAGAAGACGAGGCAGATTTGAAAACAACAGAAGCTTGTCAATATATGTATATCAGAGCACCCCAAGTTTCAGAAGTCTGAGGGTCCTCTAGATGAAGTCAGAGTGGACATGCTGGCACATTATGTGTCTTTCATGCACAGTAAATGACCCTTTGCAAAGTATTTATTGTGCACTGTAATTCTTTAAAGCTGAGCTCCACCAAAAGGGGAAGTTTGGCTTGTTTGCTCCCCTCCCCCCTCCACTGCCACATTTGGCACCTTTCAGGGGGAGAGGGTATCGGGTACCTGTTTTTCACGGGTACCCATCCCCACTTCCCGGGAGACCTCGCCACGGCAAGGTCCTATGAAAGTTTGCCCCCCCCTCTTCCTTCCACCACAGTCGGGCCATTCAGAAAGCACAGTGCGCAGTAGGGAATCGGCTGTGAAGCCACAAGACTTTACTGCCGGTGTTCCGTGAAAAAACCATACCCGTGAGAAAACCATACCCTCGTCACTTCCGGAGGGTATGGATTTCTCACGGTACTTTAACTTGCGGCGGCTACATTATAACAGCTCCTCTGCATCATGGCTCATCTCCGCTCCTTCCCCTGTCACTTCCCTGATCTCCGTTAATAAATATAAAAGCGGATCACGGAGCACAGATACACCCGCCGCCGCTTTAATATTTATTAGGGGAGATCAGGGAAGTGACAGGGAGAGGAGAGGAGATGATTGATGTTGCAGCAGAACTGTTTTAATGTTACCGCCGCAAGTATTCGTGCCGTTAACATATCATACCCTCCGAGCATGCGCACTTGTTTACTTCTTTCTTGTTCAATCACGTCTCCGGGGCTCTGAGCATGCGCTCTGCTGCGCTGCTCTGCTGTTTCAGACCGGAAGTGACGAGGGGTATGGTTTCTTCACGGGGTATGGTTTCTTAACGTTACACCGGTTTCCCTTACAAGAAATGGCAGAGGCAGCACCCGAGAGTCAGCTGAGGTGCTGACATCACAGGATCCCTGTACAGGTAAGTGTTCTAATATTTAAAATCAGCAACTACAGTATTTGTAGCTGCTGACTTTTAAATTTTTGGTGGGGGCACTGAAGCTCTTCTTTAAAGTGGACCTTCAGTCATATTTTTATCTTTCCATTTAATAAATCCTCTGCCCTTGTTGTTTAAACTTTGAAAAGTAAAACATTTTTTTTTCTGCCAGGAAATACCTTATACAGCCCACTTCCTCTTTCCTGTCTGGTAATTAGCCTAGCTTAACCACTTTACGACCGCTCACAGTAATATTACTGCAGGAAAGTGGCTCGTTATCTTCTGACGACGTAGTACTACGTCGTCAGACACTCCCCCTTCTGGGCGGCGCTTGCGCGCCGCCGGAGGCTCGCTCCCGCTGTTTTCATTCACAGCGGGAGTCGGGCCAGGGGAGGAGCAGCGGCGATCGCCGCTGCTCTTACCCGATCGTCGGGGATCGAGTCTGGAGATCCGCCCGCTGTGTGTAAACACAGCGGGCGGATCTCCATAGTGACAGGGACTGACAGATCGGACTGTTCAGCATAGCTGGACATCCGATCTGTCCATGACTCACTCAGTCACCTCCCCCCCTACACGTCAGTAAGCACCAGGCATACATTAACCCCTCCCTCTCCAATAAAATTAACCCCTTCCCTGCCAGTGTCATTTTTACAGTAACAGTGCATATATATAGCACTGATTACTGCAGTAATGTCACTGGTACCCCCAAAAGTGTAAAAAATGTCAGTCAAGGGTCCGATCTGTCCGCCGCAATGTCGCAGTCCCGCAAAAAAAATCGCAGATCGCCGCCATTACGCGTTAAAAAAAAAAACACCAAAAATGACAGAAATCTTTCCCTTTGTTAGTAAACGCAATAACTTTTGCGCAAACCAATCAAAATACGCTTATTGCGATTTTTTTTACCAAACATAGGTAGCAGAAAACAAATTGGCCAAAATATTTTTAAAAAAATTGTTTTTTACATCTTTTTTGGGGGGAATTTCATATAAAAAAATGTTAAAAATATTGTTATTTTTTCAAAATAAACGCTCTTTTTTTGTTTATAGCGCAAAAAGTAAAAATCGCACAGGTAATCAAATACCACCAAAAGAAAGCTCTGTTTGTGGGAAAAAAAGGACGTAAATTTCGTTTGGGTACGGCATCGCACGACCGCGCAATTGTCAGTTGAAGTCGCACAGCGCCGAATCGCAAAAAGTGGCCTGGACGGAAGACAGCAAAATCCTCCGGTGGTAAAGTGGTTAATGACATCATGCACATCTCTCTCTCTCCCTCACTCTTGTGAGAGTTTGCCAGCAAGGGAGGGAGGGATTAGTCATAGGAAAGCTGCAGAGCTGGAGGGGGCTGGATGAGGGCAGAGCTAGCAGGAGACTGCAGAGATCCATGAGTATTCATCAAGAAAGGAGAAATGTGCAGGCAAGCAGTGGTGTGAGTGTGTCTGCATGTCTGTATATATGTGTATGTTTCTGTTTATATGTGTGTGTGTACTGAATATGTATGTGTGTCTGTGTGCCTCTGTGTCTGTGTAAATCCAGGAAGTGAACAGTCAGCAGCTTCAGCTGCCCACAGTTAAAATGGCTGCAGCCAGATTTAGTGGAGGGAGATTTCTGCAGCATGTTTGGCAAGTACAGAATCACAGTATACTGTATATAAAATATTATGCAAAGTGTTTGGAGGGCAGCTTCAGAATGGCAAAGATGCTTTTATTACAAAGTATGTGAGCAGACTGCAGGTCCTTTCTAAAGAGGTTGTAAACCTCAGAATTAAAAAAAAAAAAAACAAACACCTGAAAGACAAACACATAATGACCTAGTATGCATCGCATACTAGCTCATTATGAAATACTTACCTTAGAACGAAGCCTCGCAGTGCCGCCCGCTCACCTGTCTAATGGTTTGCGGCATCCGGCCATCTGATTGGCTAGAGCCGCGATGACGTCACTCCCGTGCATGCGCGCGGTAGCCTGCGGTCACGGCACGGGGCTCTGAAGGAACGGCAGGAGCGGCCGTTCCTTCAAAGCGCATGCGCCAGTGATGTCACTGGCTGCTTGCAAAGTAAATATCTCCTAAACGGTACAAGTTTAGGAGATATTTACAGTACCTATAGGTAAGCCTTATCATAGGCTTACCTATAGGTACAAGTAGCAGAGCAGGGTTTACTTCCTCTTTAAGTACAAAATTTATGCTGCTTTTTTTTTTTTTAACACAATGTTGCCAATTATAGCCATGGATAGCTACTTGCAGAAAGGATCTTCGTTATTTATACCATTCACCCACAACCTCTTATCTCATTGCAACAAATAACCTCTGATCCAACTGTATTTAGACTCTAATTAAATGCTTTCGGTAAAGCTACTGCAAAGAGGCTGTATTTAAGGCTGCATGTGGTTTTGGCTACTACACTTAATGCCTGACTGCAAGAAATGTGGCCCCATGCAGTTTTTCATGCTCCTGCAGTGACATCATCTCTGCATCCAAGCTTGAATTAGCCAAGGTGTTCTTCTGTCATTTGTTCTACCTCTCGTATTTTGCTTGACAAGGTCATTAGGTTTTTTGTAACACATTTTTTATGAATACAATTTTGACAAGCTATTCGAAGAAGAGTTATAATGTTTGGCTTGTGTTCTGAATCCTTATCATAAATTCTATAATTAGCAAAGAGGAAACTGGTGATCATATGAGAGTGACTGAGATTAATGGCAGTGAACTGGGCCATTGCCCATAGGCATTTTATTCCTTGCAGAGTCTGCACTGCTGGCACGAGACTGGAAACTACAAGAACTCTGATTACAGATTATTTTTAGTGTGTATACCTGAAAAAGACATCATTCATCTCATTTTCAAGTGCCAAAAGACTCTTAGATGTCAATTTAAAAATGTTTTTGCACCAGATTCACACAGATTTACATTTTTCTAAAATTTGGAAACAAATTCATTCTCAGTTGTTGATTTTTTGATCTGATATAAAAACTTTAATTAACCACTTTAGCCCCGGAGGATTTGGCTGCTCAAAGACCAGGGCCTATTTTGCGATTTGGCACTGCGTGAATTTAACGGACAATTGTGCGGTTGTGCGACACTGTACCCAAATGAAATTGATGTCCTTTTTTTCCCACAAACAGAGCTTTCTTTTGGTGGTATTTGATCACCTGTGCGATTCTTACTTTTTGAGCTATAAACAAAAAAATAGCGACAATTTTGAAAAAATAACAATATTTTTCAAATTTTTTATATGAAATTTTAGGCCAATTTGTTTTCTGCTACATACAAAAAAAAAACGCAATAAGCGTATTTTGATTGGTTTGCGCAAAAGTTATTGCGTTTACTAACTACGGGAAAGATTTATGTCATTATTATTATTTTCTTTTAACTAGTAATGGCGGTAATCTGTGTTTTTTTTTTTTGTGGGACTGCGACATTGCGGCGGACAGATCGGACCCTTAACTGACATTTTTGACACTTTTGGGGGTACCAGTGACAATACTACAGTAATCAGTGCTATACATATGCACTCTTACTGTAAAAATTACACTGGCAGGGAAGGGGTTAACTTTATTGGTGATGAAGGGGTTAAGTGTGTCCCTAGGGGTGTGATTCTAACTGTCAGGGGGCGTGGCTTGTTAGATCATCACAGAGACATACGATCCTACATAGCAGGATCGCATAGCCTCTGTCATGATCTAAGGGAGAATGACAGACGGCTGTGTTTACATCAGCCGCCTGCCTTTCTCCCTCTCCTGTGGGAGATCGCTAGTGGCCGGCGGACATCGGAGCCGCCGGTCACACGCACAGGGATGTCAGGGAACGAGCGGGGCGGGAGCACGCCTCCGGTGGCGCACGCTCGCCCCCTAGAGGCTCGTGGGCGAGTGATGTCACGTCACGTCACTTTGCTCAGGAGGGGCTGACCGCCGCAGTATATAGTCGTGTGGCGGTCGGCAAGTGGTTAAAAAATGTATTATTTAAAAGTAGAACTAAATCCACCGATTTAAAGCGGTTGTATATCCCGTTTTCTTATTTTTACCTACAGGTAAGCCTATGATAAGGCTTACCTGTAGGTAAAATGAATATCTCCTAGGAGATATTCACCCTGCATGCAGCTCTGAAGGTCCGGCATACCGTGCCGGAACATAAAAACTTCTTGCTGGAGCCCAGGGCTCCTGTGTGCATGCACGGGAGTGACGTCATTGTGGCTCTGGCCACTTACATTGCTGAAGCCTGCAAACCTGGAAGAAAGGAAGGGAGAAGATGTTAGCCTCATCTTAGAACAAAACCCTCTCAGCGGTCACGTTTCGTTCTAAGGTGAGTTTTTATAATGTGCTAGTATGCAATGCACACTAGCACATTGCGCCTTTATCTTGCAGGTTAGTTTTTTTTTTTGTTTTTGTTTTTTTTTTCAGCAGGTTTACAACCGCTTTAAATTTTAAAGTGGGGTACACACCATAAGAAAATCGGGCGAATGATCGTTTCACAGCAAATCAAAACCAATGAACGAAAATTCATACGAAAATTCTCATACGACAAAGGCTTTTTTTTTTGTTGTTGTTTATTGTTTCTGATGATGCACAGTCCTTCTTTTCTGATTTTTTTTTTTTTTTTTACAATAATCAAACAAAAACGGTACACATTTAACGAAAATCATTCCTTCTGTTGCCGTACGAGAAGAATTTTGGAGTTTTTCCCTTCAGGAATTTTTTAAAGAAAAATCAGAATCGGCTGTCGAAAGTTGTGTGCACACTATATGAAAGTCATAGGAAAGTTCTGTGGATGAAAATTCGATTTTTTTATAGGGTGTACTAGCCCTTAGTCAGGGGCTGGCCCCCTTTACAGGTATATCTATGTAAAATATTAAATAAAAAGGGCCTATACTGTTTAAAATCCAGTAATACACTGCCTCACCCTGCTCTGCACATGCTCAGTTGCTCTTCATTTTTAGGCACTGCCGAGTTTGTACAGGCTAATCTGCTGACAGCCTTAAAGCGGAATTAAACCCTTTTATTCTTTACAGCCAAGGAAGTTGCTTCTGTTTGATCTAGAACTGCCATGGTGTTGCACATGTGACCAGTTATAACACCAGCCATTTTATGGTTTGACAGATTGATTAAAGACACAAGAATATGTGACAGTTAGCAATCCCGGCATTCCAGGAATGTAACTATTTTTTGAAAGCGTTAAATCAATGGGTTTAGTTCCCCATTAATATATATTGCTGTTCAAAGGTTCTGGGCTTTAGCAAAATAGCAGCCTCCCGAAATAAAAAACAGGAGCATTTAAAAAACTAATTTTGGTAGCATATTTAGTATGTTCCTTGCTAAAGAACAATATTTTTTAACAAGTGGTTATTGGTAAAGTTCCACTTTAACGGTCCCTTAAACCAGTTACAGTCAAGGCATGCTGGGAATGATTACTGTTACAGTTACTAGTGTGCTTATGTTAGTCTTAAACCAAACTGTCAAGCCATCAAATGACTGGCGTCATGGCTGATCACACGTGCAGCACCTTATGGCAACTGCTCTTTTTTTCACTACCAAAAGTGTTACACTAAATGTATCATATATACTCTAAGCTATCACGTTTATTATTTAAAAGCCAATGTCAAGGAAAGTGGTAAAAAAAAGCAAAAGTGGGATTATTTCTTTGTGGTCCATTTTTAAAAGTTTAGATATTACTATTGTTTTTACTATTTAATACGTACGGTATATGTGAATGTAGGTGGTGCGCTAAATCTGAAACAGTCCTGGAAACGAGGCTTGGAATGCAAGCTGTATCCCCTGAGCTGCGATGCGTTCTGGCTATTGCTACATGTGTTACTATGGTAGTTATTGAAGATGGAGTCGTGCCGTGGGGTGTGATATGAGAGGATGATATAAGCCCTGCTGAACCCTGTCAACTGACCGTATCGAAGTTTATGGAAAGAGGCAGTTTGATCATCCCTATGATCTTGCAGAGTGCTGTTTAAATACCGTTCTGGTAAGAGGCCATCTTGGTTATTGCACGTACGGTGAAGAGCACTATTTCTTTTGTGTGGTCACAAGAAATTGGTTGTTTGAAACATTTATTATTTGCACTTACTTCATATCCGTCCGGTAAGGAGGAATTTCACCAGGTGGAGGGATTTAAAATCACTATTTGAATCTATCACCATTTTGCCATCTTTGTATCGTATCACCAGAATTTATATTGGAAAAGTTTCATCACTTTGAATTTGGGACTTTATGATTATGATTTTTTTGGTCACATTGATTTATGTACATTGATTTGTTCATATTTATTTGGATTTAGCGCACCACCTACATTCACATAATCCATTTATTTTTCTGGTAGCAGCTTTATCACGGACTAGCGCACCTTCTTTTCACACATTTAATACGTACGGTATGTCTATACATTTTTCTATTATATATGCACATGGGTATGTGTTATCTGCTCAACAAATATGCGGAATAAATAAATAAATATGCACCAAAACATAATGTCCCAGAGGTGTTCTATTGCATTTAGGTCAGGCAAGCGTGGGGGCCATTTAGTGGTATCAATTCCTTCAACTTCCAGGAACTGTCTACATACGTTTGCCACATAAGACCAGGCATTGTTGTGCACCAGGAGGAACCCAAGACCCAGTGCACCAGCGTAGGGTCTGACAAGGTGTCCAAAGATTTCATCTCAATACCTAATGGCAGTCAGAATGCCATTGTCTAGCCTGTAGAGGTCTGTGCGTCCCTCCATGGATATGCCTCCCCAGATCATTAGTGACCCACCAACAAACTGGTCATGCTAAACACTATTACAGGCAGCATAACATTCTCCACAGCTTCTCCAGACCCTTTCACATCTGTCACATGTGCTTAGGGCGAACCTGCTCTCATCTGTAAAAAGGACAGGGCACCAGCAGCGGACCTGCCAATTCTGGTGTGCAATGGCAAATGCCAATCAAGCTCCATGGTGCTTGGCAGTGAGCACAAGGCCTATTAGAGGAAGTTGGGCACTCAGGCCACCCTCATGAAGTCTGTTTCTGGTTGTTTGGTCAGAGACATTTACACCAGTGCCCTGCAGGAGGTTATTTTGTAAGGCTCTGGCAGTGCTCATCCTGTTCCTCCTTGCACAAAGGAGCAGGTACCAGTCCTGGTGATGGGTTTAGAACCTTCTACGGCCCTGTCCAGCTCTCCTTGAGTAACTGCTTGTCTCCTGGAATCTCCGGCATGCTGTTGAGACTGTGGTGGGAGACACAGCAAACCTTCTGGCAATGGCATGTATTGATGTGCCATCTTGGAGGAGTTGGAATGCCTATGAAACCTCTATAGTGTCCAGGTTTCACCTGATGCTTCAAGTAATGACACTGACCCTATATATACAGTATATATATATATATATATATATATATATATATATATATTTCATACATCCAGTCTAGCTGTTTTGCCCACTGTTCTGTTTGCAAGGTAAAAGCATAGGTCTAGCTCCCTACCCCTAGCTACGGTTTATGCCGTTGAGACCTGTAAAAGAAAGTACAAACTCCATTCTTGCTCTTTGCATATTTATCTACTGCAAAGTCTCGAGTTGCTTTCACGGTGACAATAAGTTATTGCGAAATCGCAAATCTACCTATCCCTGGTGGTGTAATCTGGGGTGTCAGAGGAGTTGAGACCTTTAGCCGTGTCAGGGTAAGAACAGAGGGTCCCACTTTCTAGAAGCTCCTATGGGGGGTAGGGCTACATGTGTGTCGGTGTGGGTGTGTCCTAAACATTTGTAAAGTTTTCTGTCCTCCTCACAGGGGATATTCCTGTGATATGTGTTTGAATAGAGGAAGTTGGTGCAGTGTGTTGAGGTGATGCCGAAAGAGACATGTGATGTATAGATTAAGACAAAACTTTTTTTTAGTTTTGACTAGAGGGGAGTGGAATTAGAACACATGTCAGGTTTTTATTGCTGTATGTTTCCTTATTAGGGATATTAACCCTCTCTATTTGTCTTGGTGACTGCTAAAAGAAAAAGTGAATAAAAAATCCCAAATTTTGGTTTGTCACTAGAATAAGAATAAAGTTATTTCCTGTAAACTAGTTTTATGGACCTCTGTGACTACCAGGGTTTTCCTCACTTTGGTGGGATTTCCTCTCATTTCCTGTTGTGGCAATGGAGCAGGAGATTAAGGAAAATGGGACAAAGATGTCCAAAAAACAGGCAAGGATTACAACACTCCTTTAAATCACCTGCTGAGTGTTAGTGAATAATTAGTGATTTTTGTGGCCTGGAATCACACTCCTGTTTCTTAAGGCCCGTACATACGATAAGAAAATCTGTAGGGACAATTCATCCGACGACCGATCTGTCGATTTTCAGATTGTTAGTATGGTGCTTTCGACAGCCAACTCCGACTTTTCGGCTGACAAAATCCTGATGTGCAGGCTATAAAATTTTTGTCATCTGTCAAAACAACGTCTGATTTTCGTCTCATTAGTACAGATTTCGGCAGAAAAAAATCTTAAGAGCAAGACTAGGCATGCTCAGAGACGAAAGAACACATACAAAGCAATCCAACACATGACATCACTTCTTAAATAGAATTCTGTCGTACGGGAAAATTCGTATGAAAATAACCTCTTCACTTTCCACATCAGACTAGCATGCCGCAAAAAAACGGACGACAGATCGTTCGATAATCTGATCCTGTGTACGGGGCTTTAATCCTTGGCAGTTACTATTTAAGAGCATATTAAACAATTGTTTAGCCTATGAATTATCTCGCTAATGGTCTACTGAGTGCTTAATTGAAAGCTACAAAAATGCCAAAGTGAAGAACTGTGAGGAACAGCAGAATACTGCTGGTCAAGAATAGGGAAGTTGGAAACTCCTAGAGTAAAGGCAAGAGATAATGTAAACAAAATCTGAATATCAAAGTAGATAATGTCTCATAGTCCCTATATAGGTCAAAGATCTCAGAAAAAAATTCAATTCCGACTGGTAGCTGTGAAATAACTCCAGTTCCTAGTAAGAACGTACTGATACATAAAGACCAAATCAGCCAGTAACTAGCACATTGTGAAGTTCAGATTCTGCTCAGGTCTACACTTAAGCATTTCCCCCCTTCCTACCTGGCTTGCACCTCCTTCTATGGTCAACTGTGTTAGCATTTTTTCATTGTGTATTTTTAATTTCATTACTTCTACTATGACAAAATCTCTGCTTGTTCTACACTGGTGTTCAGGAGTGAAGACCGCTGCAGTCTATCTGCACTGATCTTCTACCCAGCACTCTTGGTGACATCATCTCACCACTGTTGTATTTTTCCGGACCTGTAATGACCATCCAAATGAATACTCTGCAGTCCAGATTATTATTATACAGGATTTATATAGTGCCAACAGCTTGCACAGTGCTTTATAATATGAGGGCAGACAGTACAGTTGCAATACAATTCAATACAGAGGAATCAGAAGGCCCTGCTCCTTAGAGCTTAAAGAGGAAGTAAACCCTCCTCTACAACTTGTACCTATAGGTAAGCCTATAATAAGGCTTACCTATAGGTACTGTAAATATCTCCTAAACATGTACCGTTTAGGAGATATTTACCTTAGAAGCATCCAGTGACGTCACTGGCGCAGGCGCACTGAAGGAACGGCCGCTCGTGCCGTTCATTCAGAACTCCGTGCCGTGACTGTCGGCTCCCGCGCGCGTGCGCGGGAGTGACGTCACCGCGCCTCCGGCCAATCAGATGGCCGGATGCCGCGATCCCGGAAGACGGGCGACTAGACATGTCGCCCGTCATCCAGCTAAGCGGACGGCACGGCGGGGGCTCGTTCTAAGGTAAGTATTTCATAATGAGCTAGTATGCATCGCATACTAGCTCATTATGTGTTTCTCTTGCAGGGTAAGTAAGAAAAAAGAAAATAAAAAAAGAGTTTACAACCTCTTTAAAATCTAAGAGATAAAAGGCTACATAATGACCCAGTGGGGGGTGATTTACTAAAACTGGTGCACACAGAATCTCGTGCAGTTGTGCATAGTAACCAATCAGCTTCAAACTTCAGCTTGTTCAATTAAGCTATGCCAATAAAACCTGGAAGCTACTTGGTTACTGTGCACAGCTGCACAAGATGTGTGCTCTAGTTTTAATAAATCTCAATGTCACCACAGATTTGGGTAAGTACTTGGGGCTTTTGAGGTTGTTTTTTTTGTAAAAAAAAAAAATATATATATATATATATAATCTGGAGATTTAAATATCGAATCGTTTGTTAGCATCTTTTAGCTGTTAAACAAGTGGTTGTATACATTTGGCTTCACTGTGAAAAATAATCTTTGCATTACTAAGGCATCTTTTTCAAGTATTTCAAGAAGAGGGTTTTTATGTATATTTACACATTGCATATCTCAAATTCTTGGTATTCTAGGCTTGTGCCGGCAAGAATTTGTTCTTCAGTAATGATCATTACTGAAAAATAAGGTTGTTTTAAGTCATTAAAATATTTCATTAACATTATTTTCATATTAAATTCACATTTGTCCATTCTATAGAAGAGTAAATCAGCAGAATTATGATCAGTGCAATTTCCAGCACTAACAATCGTAAACACGGTTCAACAATGACTAGGCAATATAATCCTTATCATAACAGAATTACTGTTTACACTGAAACATTTATTATGGATTCAGACTGTAAAAATGTTTAGATGGAATCTACTACAATATGTTATATTGCATAGTAAAAGTGTCACACTAAGCATTGTTACCACACGTGCTCCTATCACTTGAATAGTCAAAAAGAGGAAAGTTTAATGCGTGAAAGTTTAACATATAGTATTTTACCTGATTCTCTAAGCTTTTTTGCTAAGTGAAAGATCTAATTTTGGAGCAAAGATTGCTTTAGCATTTGGTACAATTGTCAGAACTATAACATTATAGGACTGGTTTAAAAATTTCTAGAAAACATCATTTTAGGGTTTTTTTTTTTTTTATGTAAAAAAATTATTAAATTTTATTTAAAGTCCAACTAAAATCAAAACTTTTATTTAGCTGTGAGTAGACTTTAGAAGGGTAAATACTTGACTTTAGAAGGGTAAATACTTCTGTTAAAGTTTACCGTATTTATCGGTGTATAACACGCATCGGCGTATAACACCCACCTCAATTTTAGGAGGGAAATTTTAGGTAAGAAGTTAAAATTTTAAATAAACCGCTTTGAACTCAGAACTTTTTTTTTTTTATGCAGCCTCGCCAGCACAGTGTCCTCTGTTGCAGCCTCGCCAGCACCATTGCACAGAGCGGGGACGGGTCGGGCCGAGGAGTGGGAGGACGAGCTGCCGATGTTATCTGAAGTCCCGGCGCCTATGATAGATTGTCACACGTCCCGGCCACTGTGCTGTCTATCACAGGAGGCGGGACTTCCTATGACAGCTCATCCTTCCTTCTTGTCAGGGAAATGGCGGTAGGAGAACTGGCAACATTGCCAGTAATAGCAATGGACATTCCTGACTCAACTGACATAGCCCTCTGCTGGCCTGTCAGGGAAATGGCCTATAATGCCATAGGATCAGACTCATTGCTGGATTATCTCTCAGCTTCCTGTGTTCCTGTGCTTTCTGTTTCCTGTTTGGATTTCCTGTTGTGACCTAGGCTTGTTCCTGATTCCGTTTGATCTCCTGCTCCTGGTTTGACCCTTGGCTTCTCCCACTGACCTTGCTTCCATTACCTACAGTGTATGACCCCGGCTTGCTTCAAGACCTTGGCTATTCTGGTTGTATCCTGTGCATGACCTCGGCTTGTACCACGGTTCCCTCTGCCTGCTCCAGTCCCAGACCTCGGCCAGTACCTGTCTCCGCTACTAGAGACTATTCCTCGGCACAAGGTAGCCCGGCTGCTTCAGAGCCCTTGAAAGACTTATACCCTGCTGTGGTTCCAGCCTGTTCCAGTTCGCTCTCAGATTGCTCCTGGTTCTACCTACCTGCCTGCAGCTGGTAACCCGTGCCACTTTGGGCGCCACACCCTCTGTACCATCTCCAGGGGTGCGCCGCACTGAGCCGCAAGGGGAGCCCTCTCAGCACCTCGGCCTCGGATCAGGTAAACCCTGACACTTCTCCTCAGGCCGGCCTGCCCCCCTCTGCCTCTCGGCGCTGCCTGGGTTTTTCTTTTTTACATATTTTGGCGTATAACATGCATTGCTGCTTTGCCCTCCGTTTTTAGGAGGAAAAAAATGAGTGTTATATGCCAATAAATATGGTAATTAAAATTATTGCTGTTTCTGACCCTGTTGGGGAGATTTAACCTCACTCCTGTCTGTATAATAGCAGGACAAGAAATAAAAATCAGTTGTCGCAGAGAATGGAAGAAAAAGAAAGTAATAATTTTTAAATAACCCTTTTTTACTCACTATAGTTTCTTTGTTATGATCTTTGAGTTTGAAATTGCCCCACGGTGCCTGCAGCTACCGAGGTCAGTGAGGGCTCATTTTAAACTGTTTTCACTGCTTGTTTAAGTGTATGTTAATCCTAACCATGAACTTCTCTTAAACACTTGAATGTCCAAATCCTGTCCCAGGTTGGACTCCTAAACTCTAGTAAGTGTGGCAGTTCTGTGTCCTGCCACGGTGTGAAAAGTGCAAATGACCCAGGATTCTCATCCAGACAGGTTGAGGGGCTCCAGGGAACATGTATCATTCAAAGGAAACCGAATTTTCAGTTTTCTTATCAGTTGATAAAAGCTGGCTTGGAACCTGGAGATTTATTAGATATCTGGGTGGGAGGAAATCTCCAATCCTGGGGCCGTGTTTTGAGAACTACCAGCACACTAATTAGGCAGGTGTGTGCTAGGCTTTAAAGCGTTTGTTACCCCAACATGTCATATTCCTGATATGTGCCTGTTGTACCATGTTCTTGTATGAGAAAGTATCCTGTTCTGTCTGTATTGCTTCCCTCGTGTGAAATCCTTGGTGTTCCTGTTAGTCACCTTTCTTGCCTAATAAAACTAACCACACTAAGCAGGAGAGCACACTGTGGTCAGTTCTCTAGCTATGCTAGGAAATCAGGCTGCTCTCTTCCAATAATCAGACTTGTCCTGACATCAATGTCCCCTCCCACTCGCTGAGCCGCATCGGTTTTTATTTCCAGAAAGCCGACTGCTGGCTCTAAAATATGGTACTGAGGTGAAGCCTCTAGCTGCAGGCATCACCCCGGTGCAACCACTTCTTGAAGCCGACGTACAAGTACATCAGTTTGTGTGCTGCTACTTTTTCTCTCCCCAACTCTTATGCAGCTGAGAAAAGACCAAATGTGATCACTGGATGGAAATGCTGAAAACCTGAAAACCCCTGGAAACTGGTTGGTTTTAATTTCTGGAACTTTGAACTTTTTAATACAAATAAGGAGTGAAAAAAACCCTTAAAAAGAAGAACAACGAGTGGCAGTGTCCTTAAAAGCCCTATCATTTGAAGCAAGTTTTCACACAAGGTAAATACATCAAGATCAAAATACAGCATCCATAATAAAGGAAGACATGGGTAATCAGAGAAAAGGTTCAAGCTAGTTTACATATCCAAAAGAAAATGTCACCACAGCTTTAGATGTATGGAATAAGATTATTAAAACCACGTTGAATTTATTTGGAAAGGCTTATTGCACCTACAGTTATTAAACACATCCGACTGACTGCATGGTGATGTTCCTCATTGTGAAATAATCCTAAAATGTACAGTAGTGGTATTGTATGCAAAAAAATCAAATAGAATTTTAATCCAAAACCATCTCACAAGTCTTTTAGCAATGCCATAAATACACTGCAATCTACCCGAAGCACATTTTTTTGACCGTTTGTTGTAACCATTTGTTACTTACATAATTTAACATATCTACAGTACTGCATAATATAACATTACACCTAATGACGTGTGCAAAGAACCTGTGAACACATCTCCCAGAATTCCCTGCACCCTGAAATAATTTCCAAGGAGCCCCTTCATTTCCCAAAAAGAGTAGGAAGTGAAAAAGTAGCCCGCCCTTTCTGTGTTCAGGAGCCTTGTCTTGAACGTGTTGATGTCTTAAACTTGTTGTCTGAAGTCTCAATAGGGATATTCATTATATCCATTTGTCACCTGAATTATAAGTAGAGGGAAACCCAACATTTTGAGCAGTCTTAAAACAGGAATAGAGGAAACCTTCCAATGGGGAAAAGTTTTCTGATGACAACTGTCTAACATGGGATTTCTCTAGCTTTGGAGATATTTTCTTTAATTTCCAGTTGTGTCTACATGACAGGAAGTGAAGGGAATTCTCCCTAATCATACATAGATGGCAAAAAACAAACAGGCAGATATATATTTCCTACTAAAATAAAAACTATTTTGGCTTTAGATATAGTCTTGTAGTCTTCATTAAAGTAACTGATAGCATAGAAAATTATCAGCTAATAAAATTTCTCACAAGATCAACAGTTATTTTTGCACTCAAAAGAGAAGTATGGACTTTTTTACCTACCTAGGTGAATGCAGCATTGTTCTGATGCTGCATCTGTCCCCCACCGACTCTAACACTGAGAACCGAGCGATCAAACACCACTGATCGCTCAGTTCTCAGGGCTTCCTAAGAAAAGGGCTGGTGACTGTTAGTCGCCGGCTCTCTGCTCTGCCCCCTCCTCGCCTACTGGAGAGCTGGGCTGTGGAGTGGGCTGGAGCTAAGAGGCTGAGTCAGGTACCAGTCCAGTCCAACTTCATTGTTGCGATTTTTTCCCTGCCTGGACTGGCTCTGTGATGTCAGGCAACAGCAGGCTACAGCCCGCTGTCTGCTGAAAACAGGTCACAGAAGTGAAAAATGAAACTGCACTCCTATGATACACAGAAGAAGAGCAGCCAAACGAGCTGTGGCTGTACTTCTCATTTAAGCTGGTTATACATGGATCAAAATTCGACTGGCTCAGCAGAGACCAGACAAATTGTGATCCATGTATGAGCAATCTGATTGTACACAAGTCGATCTTTTAATTGACTTGTGTACAGCCAACCTGCCAGGTTTTTCCCGAACGGTTAGTGCCACTGGCTTTAGTCGGGAACACTTATCACTGTACTCTGCTGGCTAAGAAGGCTCCCCACCGAAAGAACACTATAACGCTGCAGGAGGGATTCCCCCATCAACATTGACTGTGTTGATGAGATGGGGGAATAAAGCTATTTTCTTTCTTCCACCCATCTATGGTCTGCCTTAATAAATAAAGTAGATATAACAAAACACTTTAAATGGGGTATGTAGCATTCAAGTAAATATACCATTCAAAGTGAGCAAATAAGAACAGTTAACTGTTGGGATGTACATTGCATTGTGCTTAGAACATCCAAGAAAGCACTTGTTAAGCAAACATACTGTATAATCATCTACATGAGGTGTTAATCCATCCATTAGAGTTAATTACAATAGGTTTAGGATATAATTGTGTTTGATTGAGCATTCCGTAACTTTTGTAGCTCTACAAGGAAAAGTCAAACAATGGGTTGGATTTTCTTGGCTAAAGGCTATTGTTCACCTGAGATAAGGGCAGTACCAGGGATGTCTGCTCAGTACATAGAGATACAGGCTCAGGTGAAACTAGGATAAAGTCACAGTTCTCTGAGCCAGTTCAAGCTTTTCTTAATTCTAGCAACAGCCACCCCATTTGACTGACAACCTTATCCTAGCAGTACACAGTTGCCAACCCAGCCATGAACATCAAAATTTAAAAAATAATACCCTCTAGTGCTAGCTCTCTGCATGTGGCAGAGTTTGTCAGGGTATATGCTCTACATGTTTATGTTTGAAAAAGAAGCATAGTTACAAGTGCTCCTAGCCTTTGGCATCTCAATTATTGGACCTCGGCTGCATATCACAAAGGTTATATCATCTGACTTCGAAGGAACCTAAAGACCACCTACAAGAAGGCTCGGACTGCCTCTGACAACCAAAGATATAAAAACTAGAACTATGATCAAAGAGTTTGAGTTCAGACATTGGCTCTGATCGGATGCTGGTCTCTTGCTGGTTTTCCATGAAACCGTGAAACGGGCTTCTATAGAACAGACAGCTGTACACACATAAAATCGATCAGAAGGCAGCGCTAACAGGTGTATATAAATAGTAAATCCGTGTATACCGTGATAAAAATTATATACAAAATAAAGTGCACAATGTGATCAAAAGTTACAAAATTCATAAATATTAGGGTGCATAAGTAAAGTGCAATCATATGTCCATCGTGCAACCATATGCAATAGTGCAAAAAATAGATAAAGTGCAGTCCAAAAGATGGTTCCCTTCAGTGGAACTAAAGTGCTGGAAGGTGCTTAAATAATC
This sequence comes from Pelophylax lessonae, assembly GCF_965119305.1. Taxonomy (NCBI): domain Eukaryota; kingdom Metazoa; phylum Chordata; class Amphibia; order Anura; family Ranidae; genus Pelophylax; species Pelophylax lessonae. Next base: position 171,358,671 of record NC_138772.1, on the reverse strand, counting down.
CACAAATGTGCCCGGGTGCTCTCAGGAAGAAAATCCCCCTATGGGGATGCACTCACCAAATCTAGGAAAAAAGCAAGCCTTGAACAGACACAATGTCCCCTGGATGGATGGATGGATCCAGCACAACCTCTTAAAGAATGTCTTTCTAGTGACTCCTCTCCACTTTGTTCATGACCATATGTTAAGAAAGGGGAAGGAGCCAGACATACTGAAGCCCGTAGGTAATTTTATTAAAAAGCAAAAGAAAACTACTCACAAACGTAAAGTTGTATACAACATTGGTTACAATCACTTCAGAGTCATCCCACTTCCGCGTACGCTGCCGGCGTGCGTTCCACGGTGGTTTACAGGAAATGATGTAGTGTATTGCTCCGCTGCCCGGAAGTGCGTTGACGCGTTTCGCCCGCCTTTTTTGGGCGTTATCAAAGATGCGGAAGTGGGATGACTCTGAAGTGATTGTAACCAATGCTGAATACAACTTTACGTTTGTGAGTAGTTTTCTTTTGCTTTTTAATAAAATTACCTACGGGCTTCACTATGTCTGGCTCCTTCCCCTTTCTTAACATATGGTCGTGAACAAAGACATAAAGAAATAAAGACATTCTTTAAGAGGTTGTGCTGGATCCATCCATCCAGGGGACATTGTGTCTGTTCAAGGCTTGCTTTTTTCCTAGATTTGGTGAGTGCATCCCCATAGGGGGATTTTCTTCCTGAGAGCCCCCGGGTACATTTGTGGATTATTTAAGCACCTTCCAGCACTTTAGTTCCACTGAAGGGAACCATCTTTTGGACTGCACTTTATCTATTTTTTGCACTATTGCATATGGTTGCACGATGGACATATGATTGCACTTTACTTATGCACCCTAATATTTATGAATTTTGTAACTTTTGATCACATTGTGCATTTATTTTGTATATAATTTTTATCACAGCATACACGGATTTACTATTTATATACACCTGTTAGCGCTGCCTTCTGATCGATTTTAGTTATTCTGGTGTTTTACCTAGTGAGTAGCAGCTTCAGGATACACAAAAAAATGTATTTATAACATTTATTCTTATCGATTTATACATTTTTTTTAGCTCGGGTTTTAATCTTTTAGTTTTACAAGCTGTACACACATGCAGAAAGTCTTCCGGTTCCTGTCGAAATGGCTGTTTTCGTCCAAATTCTTAGCCAGTGAGTACAAGGCTCAGAAGAGCACTAAGGCTGGCCATACTTGGTTCAGTTTTTTTGTTCAGCCAGAATTTGTCGGATTCCTTTTGAACTGGTCAAATTTTGATCCATGTATAGGTAGCCTAATGGTATCTATGATACATGCAAATACATTCATCTAAAATGCCGTAATTGTTGTCTGTTTGTCAGTTTGATGACAGAGTCTTATAAAACTAAAATGTATACACAGATGTTATATGCAGATGCTATACAGTACATACATGAGCTTTTTTTTTTTTTACCTGTAAAAAGTTTACATTTATGTTTCTCCTGTCCTGAGATTTACAAAGACCTGTCATAAAGTACAGCCAGATGGATGACACCACTTACTATCTTATAGTAAAGGAATATATTGGTGTCATCCTCCCTATCCCCAGCCTGCTGACTGGACAGTGAAGGAGTAGTAGCAGACTGACTAAGTCATCCCTTTACTCTGGGGGTCAGCAAACTGTAGATTGTAATCTACCAGGAGATTGCGGCCAGGTGACTAGTAGATCGTAGGCTGGGATGCTGATCCACCATCCCAGAGCATCAAACAGAGTGCAATGCAGAGGCACTACTTGTAAAGGTGGAGCTGTAGGAGGGGGCAAGAGCCGATGCCTCCTCTATAGTACTGGCTCCTGTCCCATGCAGGGTGATACCAACTGCACTCTACCTCTTATCCCCGCTAGCGGTCTCCAGATTGATGTCTGCAGCAGCAACGAAGAGATCTTCAGATCAGTGCGAAGCAATACCCTGGGCATAATAGTATAAGGCTGCTTTCACACTGATGCACTGCTGTTTACCCACACCACATAGACTTCTATTATATCCTGTGGGTTTGGAGAACTTTCTGGATGCGGGAGTTTTAGTGTGCTTTCAGAAAGTCCACCACACCTGCAGGATATATTAGAAGTCTATGGCAAAGCGCGGCTAACCCAGGAAAGTCGAAGATGCACTGAGCTACACCTGTGGTGCAGGTAAACCGCAGCAAATCAGTGTGAAAGCAGCCTTATAGGGGGCTCAGAACAGTAAGGGTTCGTTTACATTTGTAATTTGGGGGTTGTAAAACCCCATAGTTAAGACATGTATTTAGCAGCCCCACCCAGCCCCCAACTGCACCCCCTTTAGCTGCAGTGGCCAGTTGTGTACACATGTCACAGCCACAGCAGGAGTTGTACACCCTGCTGGTGTAGCACCTGCCAAGCATGATCAGTTCAAGTGAATGAGGCTGCTCTGCAAGTGCCATGCAACCTTGTACAGTACAGCAAACAAGGGGTTGAGGCAGGCAGCATTGTGTTGCTTTCTCACCCCCTGCTTTAACCCCTTTGGCCCCGCAGAAGCATGCAGTTGCGGGCCGCTTTCAGATTGGCCCCGTTTACTTGAATGGGTCACGTTTGGCAGCCAGTAGCACCCATCAAAAGCAATAGGGGGTTTAATCCCTGCTGCGACATGTGTATTCCTTTGGCCGCTGACTCAGCAGCTAAAGGGGGTAGGAATTGGGAAGGTAAAACTGTAGTTCAACCGCAGTCCACATCAGTGCCTGACCTCACAAATGTGCCTCTGGAAGAATGACCAAACATACTACTAAACCTTGTGGACAGCCTTCCCAGAAAAGTTGAAGCTGTTATAGCTGCAAAGTGGGGGCTGGATCAATATTGAACCCTACGGACTAAGGCTGAAATGACTGAGATGCCATTAAAGTTCATGTGCATGAAAAGGCAGGCGCCCAGGGCTCGAGTCCTGCAGGAACGCATGGGAACGGCGTCCCCGCACTTTTTTCACAGCAGGAACGCCGTTCCCATTGCCAGCCGCGTCCTGCAGGCAGGGCCGCTGTCACGGGGGAACCACAATCCCCTGCTGTGCAGCTATGTAGAGAAAAAAATGTCTTTGGGCCCCCTGCGTTCCATGGGAGCCAGTAAAGTCAGTGGACTATTTTATCAGTTTTGGGTAGGCGGATTAATCCGCCGCAGCGCGCTATTCAACTCCAGCCTGGTCACCTGCCTCTTCAATGTTAATAGATGGTGACAGGCTGGGAACACTTTGGTGAATTAATCCGCCTACCCGAAACTGATAAAATAGTCCACTGACCCCGCTCCAATGGAACACAGGGGAGCCTGGGCGGCGCTGTGGGCAGTGGAGTACCAGCGGGGGGATGTCAGACTGGTGTCCTGCACGGCGCCGCCTAGCTGTGTGAAGGAAGCTGCAGTGCCACTGTGCCAGTCCGCGCTGCTCACGGGGGGCGGGGGGGCGGCGGCGGAAGAAAGAAAGTAAGTGCCTCCTGTCATGCTGTGCAGCCTCATGTGTGTGCTGGATAGGAGGGGGATGGGGCGGCAGCATATAGAGGAATTGATTTTTCCATATTCCTCCTGCAGGCATTCGGTGGCTGCAGGAGGAATATGGAAAAATCAATTCCTCTTCATGCAGCTGCCCCATCCCCCTCCTATACAAATTATTTTGCTGGCCCCCCAGTGCTCTCTAGCCCCTCCTCCCAGTGCGCTCTTTGGCCCACCAGTGCTCTTTAACCCCCCCCTGCTCTGTAACCCCCCCATGCCCTTTAGCCCCCCCAGTGCTCTTTAGCTCCCCCAGTGACTTTCATCTCCCCCCATGCTCTCTGGCTCCTCCAGTCCACCCCCCCCAGTGCTCTCCAGTTTGCCCCCTCCCCCCGTGCTCTCCATCCCCCTGGTTTTCCCTGCCCCCCCAGTGCTTCCCCCCCCCAGTGCTCTCCACTCCCTGCACCTTCCAACCCCCTTGCAATGCTTTCCAAATCCCCCTTAATTCTCTCCAGCCCCCCCCCCCCATATGCCCTTTAGTGCTCTCTGCTTTCCCTGGCCCCCCTTGTGCTCCTCTATCTTCTATCACGTCATCAGTCTGACATATCACATATATGCAATTACAGACCTCACATGTGATGTGCAGCGCACTGCTGTGCAAATCACATGTGATGTGTGTGCGATGTGAATTCAGCCATACAGATTGTATGGCTGAATTCGCATCGCATTGGGACACAACTCACACGGGACCCTTTTTTGTGTCCGCACCAGGATGGATCGCATGGGTGTTCACACCCATGCGATCCGATTCATGTTGGAACTGACAGTTCGCACTGCGATATGCAAACTGATCTGGGGGTGTGGTTAACTTTATATTGACACCCCCACCAATTTGTATATGGCAGTGTGAACTGCCTGCGAGTTGAATGCGATGCGGGACCCCGCAGTGGATTTGCAGGGTTCCCGCATATATGTGAACTGGGACTAATACCAAGCATGTGTGGAGTGACACATCTGAGGAGCATTGCTGTAAATTAGGGTACACTAGTGTTGCCCTCTGAAGAGTGAACCACAATGGATCACTTTTCAGAGGGTGTTTGCTAGGTGGCAAGGAAGCATTATGATGCCTCCTCACCATCTAATTTAATCCTTAAAAACCTGCACCACCTACAAAGGTTCCTCCTTATATCAGGACCCACCCCCCTTCCTTAGTGCATTGGTCTCTGGTCACCAGAGCCCGCCCTACATCAGAGTTCCCGGTATTCCCCTTTACATTAGTCTGCAGGATTACCCCTTACAGTGCAAGGGGGAACTCTGTGGACGCTGATGTGAAGGGCAATGCTGCAGACCCTGATGTAAGTGGGAACACTGATGTAAAGGGGAATGCAGTGGACTCTGATATAAAGGGGTCTCTGGTCACCTTATATCAGAGTTCCCTTTTAGAGCATGATCTGCAGAATTCCTCTTTATGTCAGAGTTCCCTTGCATTGTAAGGGGGAATCCTGCAGACTCTGATGTAAGGAGGTACTGTTTGCTGGCTGGGTTATATTAACCCGACCTTCTTGAAAATGGAGAAATATGGCTTTTGACTTTTGTTTAAATTAAACACATTGCTATTAGCACTATCTGCATGTTTATAATTTAAAATATTGATATTTGCACTGTTTACCACAGAATACGGGCATTTTAGGTACTTTTTTGCAATGTCGAGGGGGGATCCTGGGTGAGTTCCCACACTTTTTTTCCCAGGACTTGACCCCTGCAGGCGCCCCAATACTTTTGGTAACATAGTGTATGTCACTTGCTTATTGCTGCTTGATTGGCAGAAAGTAGAGGTATCCTGTCAAAGATATTACAATCCATCAAAATTAGGTTGTATTAATCAGCAGTGACATGAGGTAAATAGCATTTTGAATGCGCCACAATTTAACTCCATACTGTATATTGGGTATCTTAAAACACTTTTCAAACTGTCTGACTGCATGTGTAGTTTTGATGTAGTTAAATGCATGTTCAAATCTGTCCCAGTATAGTTAGTATAGTTATTATTACTGTTCATACCTTTGTATTTTGTAATGCAGTTCTATTGACACTGAAGCCACAGCTTGAGCATTTTGCATACAGTTTAGTATGATAATAACTGCACTACAAGTAGACAGGCCTACAGCTGAATGTGACTGCATTACGTTTTAAAGCGGCGGAGGTCTGCTCAAGTGCTGTAGCACTACGACCAATTTTATTGCAATTTCCGAGCAATGTGTAACATGTATCACTAGTCATTTTTATAAAATTTTCGAGTAGAAAAACGGGTTAGAACTAGTGATCGACCGATGTTGTTTTTTTTATTGCCGATACTGATACGGATATTTTGGCCAATGCATATCGGTATAAGCCAATATTGCCCGATATTTTCGTACATTACATTTTTTTTTTGACAGGTACTCTTGTGGAGGGATCTGGGGGGTCTAAAAGACCCCAAACGCCTCCTCTGCACTTAAAAACATTAAAAACGCCAAGTTTGACTGTTTTGAATGCTGTAATTTTTTTGAATTTGGAGCCGAGGACCCAGAAGTGATGTCATGACATCACGTCCGGGTTTTTACATGGAGACCCGATCAGAGCCAAATGCGGCTCTGATTGGGTCTTCTCTTCGGCGGCCGTGCAGGCTGGTTGCCCAGGTCTACTGATGGGTCGGGAGACCCCGGCGAGCCGCGGAAGGTGGCGGGAGGGGGGGAGTTCCCCTCCCGCTCCTTGTAATGACAGCCAAGCGGCTTCTCAGCCACATCGGTTGTCATTACAAGACAGCCGACCGTCGGCTATGGACGCCGGTACCAGGGCGATGCCTCTAGCTGCAAGCATCACTCCGGTACAAGCACTTTCCCGAAATATCTGCAATATCGGTCACCTTGGTGGCCGATTCCGATATATCAGGGAAAGTGCATTTTGGCCCCCGATATATCGGCTTTGCCAATAATCGGTCGATCCCTAGTTAGAACCCATCAAGATTTATTTTTTGTGTCCTAATGGGAGATTTACCTGGATTTCCTGCCAAGGTGGCAACACTGTCACAAAGACAGTAAAGCCGGGTACACTGTAAAATTTTTTTTTTGTTCAACCCAGCAGGCTGAACAAAAAAGAACTGAGAGATTTCCATACTAACACAAGTGATGTTAGTGCAATCTCCCTTGCTGTGCCTTTGTATTCTCAAAGGGGCTCCAACGCTGATCAGATGCCGGTGTAACGTGAGAAAACCATACCTCGTGAAAATTCCATACCCACGTCCCTTCCTGTCAGAAACGTAATGGGACACTTGAGCAGCGTAGCAGTGCGCATGCTCGGAGGGTATGGAATTTTCACAGTAGTGTGTGTAACGTTACACCGCCTCAGCTCTTACATTAAAACAGCTCGGCTGCAACATGAATCATCTCCGCTCCTACCCCTGTCACTTCCCTGATCTTGGCTAATAAATGTAAAAGCGGCGGCGGGTGTATGAAATCGAAAGCACGGAGATCTCGGCTCGGTGATCCGCTTTTACATTTAGTAGCCAAGATGAGGGAAGTGACAGGGGTAGGAGCGGAGATGATTCATGTTGCAGCGGAGATGTTTTAATGTAACCGCCGCAACAGCTGATGCGGTGTAACGTTATAACACTCTACCGTGAACATTCCATACCCTCCAAGCATGCGCACTAGTAAGCTCCTCAGCTGTTCAATGACGTAGGTGCACCGGAAGTGACGAGGGTATGGAATTTTTATGGGTATGGTTTTTTCACGGAACACCGGTTCAGATGTTGGTTTTCCAGCATGCCTGTTCAACAGAAGCCTGTGTAGAACAGACAGCTGTGCACACAGGCTGAAAGTCAGCTGGTTCCTGCTGAACCAACCAATTGCAGATGATTTTTATCAAAATCTGTTTGAGGTTACAACTGTTCTCATCTTTAGCCAAAATGTAAAAAAAAATGGTTAGAGATACACTTTTTTTCTGCATCAGAAATGCATGGATAGAAGGTTATATGGTTTTCAATAGCATAGTTCACACCAGTGTGGTCAGTTCCAGTGCGTTCCAGTTCCAGAAAAAAAAAAAAAAAAGAACATGCTGCATTTTTACTGCGCCGGACCGTAAAGGAACGCTGTAAAATGCATTAAAAATGCACCAGAACACACCTAAACGCACCAAAGACATACTGTCTGGAACACACATGTCCTTTTTTAAGGTTAACAAAAAAGAAGGGAAAAAATGCACTGGACTGCCGGTTCAGATGTTAGTTGTCCAGCATGCCTGTTCAACAGAAACCTGTTGTGGGACGGCACCTGTAGAACAGACTGCTGTACAAACAGGCCAAAAGTCCGCTGGTTCCTGTTGAACCGACCAATTTCAGATGATTTTTATCAAAATCTGTTTGAGGTTACAACTGGTCTCATCTTTAGCCAAAATTTAAAAAAAAATGGTTAGAGATACACTTTTTTTATGTATCAGAAATGCATGGCTAGAAGGTTATATGTTTTTCAATAGCATAGTTCACACCCTGCTGCATTTTTCTTGCACTGGATTGTAAAGGAACGCTGTAAAAAGCATCAAAAACACACCAGAACGCACCTAAATGCACCAAAGATGTACTGGAATACACATGTCCTTTTTTAAGGTTAACAAAAAAAAAAAGGGAAAAATGCACTGAACTACCGGTTCAGATGTTGGCTTTCCAACATGCCTGTTCAACAGAAGCCTGTGTGAGACGACACCTGTAGAACAGACTGCTGTACACACAGGCCGAAAGTCAGCTGGTTCCTGCTGAACCGACCAAAAACATACTGGAACACACATGTCCTTTTTTACGGTTAACAAAAAAGAAGGGAAAAATATGCCCTGGACTGCATCAAAAACGCACCAAAAATGCATCAAAAACATGCATGCAGAAAAACATCAGGAACGCATCCAGACTGCGTTTCTATGGTGTGGATTGGCCAAAACATGTAAATCCTAGCCCAATTATGTGAATCCTTCTGCTGTTTCTAGTCGTGTTCACAAATGTTTTACACAGTTCATCCCCTGCAGCAAAATTACAATGTTGCAATGTCTAATCAGCGGGGGAAAGAAGAGTGTGGAAGTGCTTCCTTCTGCCTCAAGCAATCTGATGATCTCAGTCTCAGCAAAGTCACTTGACTGGAGCTCAAAGAAAGCTTTTTAGTGATAAAGAGTATAGCTTTCTTTTTTTTTTTTGTAATATACTATTGTCAGGCATTTGCCCAAGGTTTACATTAACAATGTAGATAAGTTCCTTTTTAACAATTTAGATGATCCAAAATTTTATTTTGGGATTTTATGTGGGCTACCTATTCAGAGGTTGCACATCTAATCTTTGCAAGGCGTTGTGCATCAGAAAAATATGAAATATTGTTACATTTAGCAACGAAAAGTGTATTTTTTTCTTTTTTTTTATCTATATGTATCTATTATAACATACAAATTTGACACTGGAAAAATACAGTTTTTAACTAAGCATGCTGCTAACCAGCCCTCTGTACTGCAGCTGTCACTATGAAGTGCATTAGAAAGAATGATTGACTATACATTTCAAGCAAACAGTAGGAAATAAACAGCTCATTTAAATTCCTATACATTAAACATAACGAAAACACTTTACCAGCCAGCCCTTCCAACAGCAGAAACTATACATACCAGTGATGTAGAGGGATGTAATTCTCTGGCATCAACACAAATAACTAGATAGATAAAAAGAATATTTGTAAAGTGCCCATAGAGGCTTCTATATTCAGTTTAACAGCAGCATACATATGAAATATCAGTGGAAAGCATTCATCTATATATTGAGTAACCCCCATATAGGTTCATATACATGCATAAAAACAAGTGTATCATGCTCTTACCAATTCCTTCAGCTCAGTGCACAATCAGCCTGGACCTGACAGTTTCAAATCACAGTACGCTGCAGCTCAAATTAAATTAGGTAAATACACAATCCCATTTCAGCGAGCACAAGCACTGAAGTGATGAAACAAGGATGCACCAAGTACCATGTAAATGTAATGGGTGCAGGAGGTAGCATTGTGTTATACAGAGCTGGTAACCACTCCTCCAGCCGGGGAGTATCCAAGACATACAAAGACAAGCAAAGAAGGAGATTCATTCCACAGCAGGTAGTCAAAGAACCACTGTCTGCAACAATACACATTGGTTTGTCACCTAAGAAAAGCTGGAGTCCTACTGTGCATTGTCTCCAGCACTTTTATCCTCAACGTGTACGTAAGCCCAATCACTAAAAACAGGATTTAAAGCTAAAATACAGGCAGATATAAAACACGAAACACACTAATAAGTGTCTGTCTGCATTCATTAAAAAAAATAAAAATGCATTTTTCCTAAATCCTAGGAACCAGCCGTATTTTAATCAGCGTGTGACCCTCCATGTTTGACATTGATTCATAGATTGACTTCTGTTGAACAGACAAACTGGAAAACTTTTCTTGATCAGTGGCTGCAGCAGCTGATCAGTGTTGTCTGACAGCAGGTAGAGCTGCTGTCAGACTACAACATCCCGGGCATGGGGATTCCACCATACACCTCATTTGTGTGGATGGAGGAATCTTAATTTTTTTTTCATTAAGCCAGCTGAAAAAAAAGAAATAGTAGCTCAGGATACAATACTCACCTTCAGTCTGGAGTTGTTCCTCACAGTAACTCTTCTCTCCCGTGTTGAATGATACTCATTGTTGGGGGCAGAGGCTTGAGCCAGGTTTCAAGCTTTAACACAATAACATAATTTTCAGTCTTTCTAAATCTGCAACTTTTATTAAAATGACAACTACTGATACTGCCACTAAAATCCTTGTGCAGGCAATATTATGAGGGGAGGCCAATAAGTTCTAACCCTCGCCAAGATCCAGATGTGCTAGGGATCTGAAATTTAGTCCACTGACTCCTCCTTCTCTACTTATCCACATCCTTTGGTTACACACTTCTCACATCTGTGGAACAGACCTTTAATACCATCTTCATAGAAATATGCAGATTTGGAGGAAAACCAGCTGACAACATGATCTTGCTGGATGAATGTTAGCCTTTTTGGGGGTTGGGTGATTAAGGATTTTTCCATGTTTTACTCATTTTTTTAGTCTCAGGATCATATAGATATGCCCAGCTTTCATCCATGGTCACTAATCTGTTTAAAAAGTCCTTTTCATCTTTGTAGTACAGGTCTAAAATACTTTGTGCACATTACACTCTTTGCTGTTTTTGGAATGGTGTCAGTAACCTGGGAACCCATTTCTCTTGGCTCTAACTACAATTCTCCACAACCTACACAAAAAAAATAGCATTTATATTACTAAGATATCCACCTATAAACTTGAAAAATGTCAGATCCCTAGCACATCTAGAACATGGTGAGGGCAAGAACTCGTTGGCCTCCCCTCATATGGTGTCAATACAATGCCCCTGTCATACACTGTCCTTCTACATTGTTGCCCTGTCACAGTTGATACTTCTTGTAGGCTAAAGGTACTCATAGACAAGAGATGTTTCTATGGATGGCCACAGGCCTTCCTTGACAGCTGCTCTCAGGGTTGAAAAATCTGCACTGGTCGCAAGAAGTATAAAAAATTGGAGAGGGCTAAATTAAAATGGGGGCAAAGCACTGGTAACTTCAGGGTCCAAGTCTTGAGATGCCTAATTTGACCGATGTTAAGATGTCTAAGCGGGCTGCATGATTTGGACGATGAAGGACCTTGTACTCATGATATTGGTAAATCACCTTGTCTATCTAATATATATATTCCTGATACCCGACTCCAAGCACAATAATGAAAGATGGAAGGCACAAGCAACCTACCTCCCCAAGGGCCTGCCTAACCAAAGCAAAGTGAATAAATCCAAAACAACTGATCTCAAAATTAGTCTAGCAGCATTCTGCACCAAGTAAACCTCACTGTTTGTATTCTCATTCTCATAGATTATAGTAGATTAAATGAAAAATCTTCAGTACAGATAACAAACACTGTATGTGTATTCATAGCATCCCCAATTGAAATCTACATTTTAAAAACACTTACAGTATAAAAATCAAATGCATACCACCAGTCCCTCATAAATACCTTATACTAACAGAGAATGCATATTAAGCCCTTCAAAGCAAATTCAATTAATATAATGCAAATGTAAACAAGGTGCAAAAATAGGTGCAGAAATGAGAAAACATCATTCAATGCCAAAACCCAAATGTCCAATAATAATTAAAAAAAAATTCTATGCCCATATGAGTAAAGGTGGATCTGCAAGTGTAGAAGAGATGGTACAGTCCAGATTAGTCAGTCCATAGTATAAGGGAATCAAGCCAGGGACATGTGTCAGAATGGTCTACATATGTGCAATGGCTACTAATTTAGGAGCAGTGCCCTGTGGAGCTGGGCCTGTTACAGCCCATAGATTATAGTAGAACTTTACAACACAGAGGTGCTAAGATGTTGCTTATGACTTTCCCCTATATTTGCTAGATTTCATTTGATCAAGTTCTTGCTATTGTCTGCACTGCCTATATCTATATCTATAAGGATTGGTACCAAAGCCAATCACAATTGTCCAAATTAGGTGGCAGTTATCATCTATAGGTACCTTAGCTGCAAAGGGCAAATTAACTTATAGCATTATGTAAATATAGTCAATGATGTTTGAGGACACCTGCTATTTAATCACATTTTGGCTTTCTTATTTTCCTGAATGCAAAGGCTTCTTTTTTATTCCGAACATATTCATTGTAAATGTCACCAACAGTGCACAAAATACCGCATGTATTACAGGACTCACAAAATCCTTGGTGGGACTTCCAGAATTTCTACTCTCAAAATTCATGCCAGAACTCCCAATTAGGCTTCCAAAGGTACGCGCAGAATACCTGCCAGGACTTCCAGACCTCCCTAAAATGAAGCTGACCTCTGATGAAAAAGGTATTTAACCTCCAGCCTTTGAAGTGGTTAGTTCTGGGTCTTATTACCAGCTATCTTTTATGCAAAAGCACTATTATTATTGCTATTAATTATTACTATTAATTATTACTATAATGGTTGCCTTGCGTGTTGATGATCCAAATTAACCTGAATCCCCTCCCTTTCCCTGCCTGCCCCCTGCCCATGACCTGGTCCTAACTGCTCTCTTGCCTGCCACCTGCCCATGGCCTCTGACTGGACCCCACAACTTTTCTTGGCTAGCCTATTGTAGAATCTCCACATCATAGTCATTCCCTTCCAGCCAACCCCTTGGTGGGGGAAATCCTGAGAGCCATGACTTGTTGCCAGCTTGCAGAATTATAAAAGGACCACTAGGGTTTCCAGTCCATCTCCACCATCAGGAGCTTTGGTGAAGAACAGCTGTCATTTAGACTGCCTGCTGTATGGGTCTTTTGACCAAATTGGTATTTATGCTCCAGCCTTTGACGTAGCTAGTGCTATGTCTTATTCTCAGTTATCCTTTGTGCAAAAGGGATAATATATGTTTTTGCCTTGCTTGTTGCTTTGCTGGATTGACCTGAGGGCCATAACCTGGGAGCAGCTTGCAGTGAAGGAAACTGAGACCACTAGAGTTGCTGGCCCATCACTACCATCAGCAGCTCTGGGGAAGGCCAATTGTCACTCAAACAGTGCCTTGGGTGAGCCCATGTCATTTGCCGGGGGGACCGTAACAGCCGGTTTGGGTACTGCAGAAGGTGTGGTGATCAACCCTCCATTCTTTCCTTTCTAGACCACATTTTGTTACTGGAGTAGCACCCTACAGGTAGGTGCTAGGTAAATGCATAGTGGGCCTTGTCTGCCTAACAGCAGGGCCTTGGTTGCTTTTTGGTTAGAGTGTCATGGCTCCCAGGTGTGTCTGCTGAAAGGGGAGTCTCCCCACTGGCTCTGTGAGAGGCTTCTCATAGGGCAGTGGAGGAAACCCAATCAGGGACACATTCAGGCTTGTAACTACCCCAGAAGGCAAATTTTGCTGCAAAGGATTCTGGGAGTGGGTATAAGTCTGAGGGGCATGCGTGACTCATGGTCTTTGGTGGGAAGCAGAGTCCCAGGAGGGAGAGTGCGGCTGTCTCTCCTCCTATCAGAGGAAGCAGATGTCTCGGGTGCTTCCTGAGAATCCAGAGAGTCCTGAGTTGAGTTGAGAAGGATCCGGTGTGCCGAGAACCAGCGGAGAGCGAGAGGGGTCCAGTCCCAGGAAAGCCTACACAGGCCGTCGTGAGTATTGAGGATTGCCCCTGGGGGGTCAGCCTAGTGTCAGAGGGGACCACTCCTGAGAAAGTTCTAGGATCCAAGTTTCAGCTAGCTGTAAAGGGGGTGCCTGGTCAGAGGACCCTGAAGTGATAAAGGGAGTACCTGTAGTTTGGGCCCTGAAGAGTTAGTGGACAGTGTGTAGTGCATCACTTAGGAGTTGCAGCCATACAGGAATCCACAGCAAGCTACATCAAGCCAGCGCAAGGCTGGAGGGAGTAGTCAGTGACTTTGCAGTGCAAGCAGTGTCAGAAGTTCAATACTCTACAGTCCTGGATCTTTTGGACTTAAGTCGGAGTTCCAGCACTGCTTTTAGTGATACAGTGTGTTCAAAGCGCCAGTGAGCGTTGGCTAGCATCGGCTGGCGTCAAGACAGCGCTAACGGACATTTTTGCTATAAAAGTCCCGGAATTGTATAAAGTCGAGCAAAAGGAGTATCCCACTCATTCCCTTCTCCCATCCCCTAAAACTACAATAAAACAACCAAACAAAGATGCCGGAGTTGTCGACGTGTCAGTTCTCACAACCAGGGCTGCAGCTCACATAAAGCAAAGAAACAAAAAAAGGGCGCACCGACCTAGCGCATTATCCTCAATAGAAGGCTTTATTAAAGCTCACATGGGCTGGAGAGTAGGGATGATCGAACTTTTCAAAAGTTTGGTTTGGCCAGAACATCCGAACTTCCCGAAAGTTCGGCCCGGATTTCAGAACCCCATTGAAATCATTGGGACCTGAACTTCGGTATTCAAAAAACACAATTTTGAAGCCCTAAAACGCCAATAAATGCCCCTGGGTTCTGGTTCATGCCCCAGGGACTATTAATCACACAAAAAAAGTTCTTAAAAATTGTCATTTTTGATAGAGAGCCAATTATTGAAAAAATTAAAAAAAAAGAAAAAAAAAAGAAAATTTCTTTGGATTTAGTATCTGGGGGGTCTAAAAGCTGTACCTGTGAAGTTTCAGCTCTGTAGCATGTCCAGAACCAGAAAAAAAAAGATAGTTTGTATTATGTCACTTATAGAACAGGGATATGGCTTCGCTATTTTCACACCTATATATGTGTAAGTGTAAAATACATATAAGTGTGTGTGTATACATACCACTATACACAAGTTCAGATGTTTTGCCTGCCTCCAAAAACCTCCAAAAAATGCCTGCAACAACACACCTGGGCGTTTTTTTTTTTTTGGCGCTAGCGTTTTTTTGGGAATTTTTTGGGTTCTTTGGAGGCAGGCAAAACATCTGAACTTGTGTATACGGGTATATATACACACATACTTATATGTATATATACACCTAGACATATATAGGTGTGATAGTAGCAGAAATATATGCTTGCACTAATTAAATAATTAACACTGATATGGCTCCGCTCCTATAACACCTATATATGTGTAAGTGTAAAAATACATACAAGTATGTGTGTATATATACCACTATACACAAGTTCAGATGTTTTGCCTGCCTCCAAAAACCCCCCAAAAAATGCCTGCAACAACACACCTGGGCGTTTTTTTTTTGGCGCTAGCGTTTTTTTGGGCATTTTTTTGGGTTCTTTGGAGGCAGGCAAAACATCTGAACTTGTGTATACGGGTATATATACACACATACTTATATGTATATATACACCTAGACATATATAGGTGTGATAGTAGCAGAAATATATGCTTGCGCTAATTAAATAATTAACACTAATATGGCTCCACTCCTATAACACCTATATATGTGTAAGTGTAAAAACACATACAAGTATGTGTGTATATATACCACTATACACAAGTTCAGATGTTTTGCCTGCCTCCAAAAACCCCAAAAAAATGCCTGCAACAACACACCTGGGCGGTTTTTTTTTTGGCGCTAGCGTTTTTTTTGGGCATTTTTTTGGGTTCTTTGGAGGCAGGCAAAACATCTGAACTTGTGTATACGGGTATATATACACACATACTTATATGTATATATACACCTAGACATATATAAGTGTGATAATAGCAGAAATATATGCTTGCGCTAATTAAATAATTAACACTAATATGGCTCCGCTCCTATAACACCTATATATGTGTAAGTGTAAAAATACATACAAGTATGTGTGTATATATACACCACTATACACAAGTTCAGATGTTTTGCCTGCCTCCAAAAACCCCCAAAAAAATGCCTGCAACAACACACCTGGGCGTTTTTTTTTTTTTTGGCGCTAGCGTTTTTTTGGGCATTTTTTTGGGTTCTTTGGAGGCAGGCAAAACATCTGAACTTCTGTATAGGGGTATATATGTACACACACACTCATATGTATTTTACACTTACACATATATAGGTGTTATAGGAGCGGAGCCATATTGGTGTTAATTATTTAATTAGCGCAAGTATAGTGTTATGCTCCTTTCACACCTATATATGTGCAGGTGTATATATACATACATGGGTGTGTATATATACCCCCTATACACATGTTCAGATGTCATGCCTGACTCCAAACATGTCCTCAAAAAATCCCTATAAACGCCTGCAGCCAAAAAGCAAGCTGACCGGCGAGAAGCCATATCAGTGCTCTTAATGTGACATAAGAGAAACAATGTTTTCTTTATAGCGGTCACCCTGATATGGAAGGGTTTGGTCACCCTGCCATAGCAGTCAGAGTCAGTTCACCCTACACTACATTATGGTCACCCTGGCACTTAACACTTTCCCTACAGAAACTAATTTTTTGCATCTAACTAAAGTGTAAAAGAGCACTCTAACTACACTAGATACCCCTTTCCTCACACTAATAAATGCTAAATGACACTTTTGAAGCAAATTTAACAGAACTGCTTCCACTCTCTTCCATGTCCCTGTATTACAATGCTAGGAATTTGCCGGGGCTATCTTATATACTGGGGGGCGTATTCACTAATGATTGGCCTAGAGACCCCCTAGTCACTCCAATCACATTCCTAGCATTATCCTGCCCCCTCAATTGGCTTTTACTAATGGTTCTGGTCCAATCACTGGCTTTTAAAGCCCACTTCCTGACCCATTGCATTTTGGTCGGTTCTGGTTGCCGAATTCCGAACTTTTTCAGCAAAAGGTTCTAAATTCGGCCGAACCTTGAACAGCCAATGTTCGGGTCGAACCGATGGTCAACCCAAACCGTTCGATCACCCCTACTGGAGAGGTAACCGATAACAATGGCAGACCCATATTGCTACACTAGCATGGGCTTTGGACAGATCTGTTTGTGATTTTGAATGCATTTTTTCACTCAAAGGGAATCTATTACTATAACTCACGGCAGCTAAATAGTTAGCTGCCAAAAGCTAAAATTATTTACATTTTTTATTTTTTTAACCACTTGCTGACTGCCTAACGATGATTTACGTCGGCAGTCAGCCCCTCACAGGCAAAGTGACGTAGTACTACATCTCGAGCCTGTGAGGCTCTAGGGAGCGAGCGCGCTCCACTGGAGGCGCGCTCCCGCTCGCTCACGGACCCTCCCACTCGCTCACGGACCCCCCCCACGCATGTGACCGGCGGACCCGATGTCGGTTACACCGGGAGAAAGGCAGGCGTCAAATGTAAACAAAGTCGCCTGTCTTTCTCCCCTGTGTAACAGCAGAGATCATACGGTCCTGCTATGTAGGACCGTTGATCTCTGCTGTTACATGAAAAGCCACATCCAATCACAGTTAGAAGCACGCCCCTAGGGACAAACTTAACCCCTCCTTCTCCAATAAAGTTAAACCCTTCCCTGCTAGTGTAATTTTTACAGTAACAGTGCATATGTATAGCACTGATTACTGTAGTAATGTCACTGGTACCCCCAAAAGTGTCAAAAATGTCAGTCAAGGGTCCGATCTGTCCGCCGCAATGTCGCAGTCATGCAAAAAAAATCGCCATTACTCGTTAAAAAAAAAAAACAATAAAAATGACAAAAATCTTTCTCTTAGTTAGTAAAAGCAATAATGTTGCGCAAACCAATCAAAATATGCTTTTTGCAATTTTTTTTTACCAAACTTATGTAGCAGAAAACAAATTGGCCTAAAATGTTAAAAAAATTTTGATTTTTACATTTTTTTGGGGGGAATTTCTTATAAAAAAATGTGAAACATATTGTTATTTTTGCAAAATTGTCACTATTTTTTTGGTTATAGCGCATGATCAAAAAATCGCACAGGGATCAAATACCACCAAAAGAAAGCTCTGTTTGTGGGAAAAGAAGGACGTCAATTTCATTTGGGTACAGCGTTGCACGACCGCGCAATTGTCCATTAAATTCACACAGTGCCGAATTGCAAAATAGGCCCTGGTCAGTAAGGGGGTAAAATCTTCCGGGGCTTAAGTGGTTAATATATAAAAGGAAAAAACTTCAGGACTACATTTAGCAAAAATAAAAATGCAGTTCTAACTAAATACCTTCATCACCTTGAATTCAGCATAAGGTTTGGCTTCTTCATTGTTCTTCCAATAACATTTTTAAAGTTTGCTTGTTTCCAAACTATGAGACTAGGGCTCTCCAGGTTCATATTTTTTAAAACTGTTTTCATGCGATCCCTATTTTTCTTTTACTAGCTGTCGTTCTATATAACTTTACATTTCATTTCCAACTCTTTTGTTAATGCAGGAACATTTTTCTCCCTGCAGCCCTATAACAGATTCTGACTTATAAAGCAGAACTTCAATTCAATGCATGCTCTGTTCTCTTTGCAGATAATGGGCAGCTATTCATATATACACACAGTAATTTCACCAATACAGAAAGAAATAAAAACGACTCGTACACTTCAAAGAAGCATTATAATCTGTTCGCATTACCTGGACATGTTCTATTCAGAAATCAGACAGCAAAGTAGAAATATAAATTCAGGGCCTCCTAGCATTAGCCAGAGTAACATACTAACAGCCTCTGAAGCAGTCCTCATTGTGCACTGTATATTCAATGAAGGCAGGGATTGAGACTTTTGTATAAAAAGTTGTATCTAATTTTTATTTCCATTTAGATGTGTGTACCAAATGTGCATATAAACGTTCAAAAAAAAGCTATTTTGCAAAAATAAACTACTGTATGTGAGATCACTTGTGAGTAGAGGCTATAATCTATATCATGCAGCATTTTTAAAGTAGAACCAAATCAGTAAATCCCTTTAATCTTTAAAGAAGAATTCCAGGTATGGATATTTTTACATACAGTATCTCACAAAAGTGAGTACACCCTTCACATTTTCGCAAATGTTTTATTATATCTTTTCATGTGACAACACTGAAGAAATGACACTTTGCTACAAGTAGTGAGTGTACAGCTTGTATAACAGTGTAAATTTGCTGTCCTCTCAAAAAAACTCAGCACACAGCCATTGTGTCTAAACTGGCAACAAAAGTGAGTACACCCCTAAGTGAAAATGTCCAAATTGGGCCCAATTAGCCATTTTCCCTCCCTGGGTTCATGTGACTCGTTAGTGTTCTAAGGTTTCAGGTGTGAATGGGGAGCAGGTGTGTTAAATTTGGTGTTATCGCTCTAACTCTCTCATACTGGTCACTGAAAATTTAACATGGCACCTCATGGCAAAGAATTCTCTGAGGATCTGTTGTCTTGGAGGTGTGTTTGGGGTCATTGTCATGTTGGAATACTGTCCTGCAGCCCAGTCTCCAAAGGGAGGGGATCATGCTCTGCTTCAGTATGTCACAGTACATGTTGACATTCATGGTTCCCTCAATGAACTGTAGCTCCCCAGAGCCGGCAGCACAACTGCAACCCCAGACCATGACACTCCCACCACCATGCTTGACTGTAGACAAGATACACTTGTCTGTGTACTCCTCACCTGGTTGCCGCCACACACACTTGACACCATCTGAACCAAATAAGTTTATCTTGGTCTCATTGGACCACAGGGAATGGTTCCAGTAATCCATGTCCTTAGTCTGCCTGTCTTCAGCAAACTGTTTGCAGGCTTTCTTGTGCATCATCTTTAGAAGAGGCTTCCTTCTGTGACAACAGTCATGCAGACCAATTTGATGTAGTGTGCGGCGTATGGTCTGAGCACTGACAGGTTGACCCCCCACCCCATTCAACCTCTGCAGCAATGCTGGCAGCACTCATACATCTATTTCCCAAAGACAACCTCTGGATATAAAGCTGAGCATGTGCACTTAACTTCTTTGGTTGACCATGGCGAGACCTGTTCTGAGTGGAATCTGTCCTGTTAAACCGCTGTATGGTCTTGGCAACCATGCTGCAGCTCAATTTCAGGGTCTTGGCTATCTTCCTATAGCCTAGGCCATCTTTATGAAGAACAAAAATTCTTTTTTTTTCAGATCCTCAGAGAGTTCTTTGCCATGAGGTGCCATGATGAACTTCCAGTAACCAGTAGGAGAGAGTAAGAGCGATACCACCAAATTTAAAATACCTGCTCCCCAATCACATCTAAAACCTTGTAACATTAACAAGTCACATGACACTGGGGAGGAAAAATGGCTAACTGGGCCCAATTTGGACATTTTGACTTAGGGGTGTACTCACTTTTGTTGCCAGTGGTTTAGACATTAATGGCTGTGTGTTGAGTTATTTTGAGGGGACAGAACATTGGCACTGTTCTACAAGCTGTACACTCACTACTTTACATTGTAGCAAAGTGTAATTTCTTTAGTGTTGTCACATGAAAAGAGATAATTAAATATTTACAAAAATGTGAGGGGTGTACTTACTTTTATGAGATACTGTAACTGTGCATATTCCATATGTATTGGATTCCTCTAGAAATCATTTTAGTAGACACCATTATTTTTGTGATTTCCACTAGCTTCCAAGACCTGTGCAGAGCAGTTGCTCTGCTGCATTGTGAGCACAGAAGGTATGTTGTATGGTAAGGGCACCAACTACTACTTATATTAGTCCCATCCCAGTTCTATAAGTCTGTTTCTTGAAGGGGGTTTTGTAAAATCTTCTGATTCACTTTTATTTTTCATGGTTTGGAAGTATTTGCATCTCATCCCATGAATCTGGCTCTGGTTTTAATGCTATGAGAGCAACATAGGACAGATGAAGCTTTTATTTCTTCTGGTGGATTTCCTAACTGAAGCCTCTTTTTCTTCTTTTACAGCATTTGGATTGTCTGCATTAATTTCTTTTGCTGTGTCACATTGTTGCTTATTTTCATGTGACACTGATGTGGAATTTCTCTCAGTTTGAAGTGTTTGTGTTAGTTCATGAAATTTTGAACACACTTAAGTTTTTTCACCAACTATACTTCTACTGATGGTTACCTTGTCTGTGTCTTGGTGTAGAATTCTGTATATTAAGTTCCATTGTCTGTGTGCAATACACTTCCCCTTTCTGAATCACCCCTTTTCTCTCCCCTTACCCACCTCTGATTACCATTCCTTGGTTCCACCCCCACCCACCTACCATTACTGGCCTTTTAGGGAATACAGAGCCATGTATCATTTTATAATCATAAGTAATTTTTGGGGAATTTGTTAATGATAACAAGAAAAGCAGTAAAAATGATTATAAAAAAAGCAGTAAAAAAGATCCCCTGTAGCCAGTAACAATAGAGCCCCCTTCAGCAACAATAGACCCCCCCCGACAACAATGAACTACCCTAAACACCACCACCCCCCCCCCCAGCAGCAGAAGCAATAGACCCCTGGCAGCAGCAACAGATCTCCCCACAGCCACCATCAATAGACTCTCCAGCAGCAAGCAACATCAGACCCCTCCCTAAACAGTAGATCTCTTCTAGAAATAACTGACCCCTCAGCAATATAAGACCCACCCCAACAACAATAGGTCCCCCACCAGCTACAATAGACCCCCTGCCAAAATAGATCCCCTCCAGCTAAAATAGATCCCCCAGCAGCCAGCATCAAAAACACTCTGCAGCACACATACTTACATACAGTCAGTGCTGGAGGTGTCGGAGCTGCATTCCCCTGCATACTACACACTACACTCCGACATACTACACAGATATAGTGTAGTATACTTGGAGTCATTTATAAAAGTGAGAAAATACCTCTTCTTTCCTGAAGTCAATTTTTCCATTGGAACACGAAGATCTGAATGAATTAAGTCCAGAGGTTTCTTAGCTCTGCTGTTACTCCGCTTTGGAAAGGATTTTCTTGTCATTTTCCCTTTTATACAGCTGGTGCATTTCATTGTTTGATCACATGGACTCCTTTTTATCCCACTTGCATAGTCATTCTTAGTTCATTTCTTTATTATTTCAGGACTTCTGTGTCCAAGTTGTCTGTGCCATGTGTGAATTCAGTTTGAATGATTTTCCTCCTTGGCATTATTAACCACCTCATTGCAGTTCAGCTGATACCGGTCATCTGTAAGTTTAGCCTTTGCAAGTAAGATATCCCCTTTTGTAATGACACAACTGACATCTTGGAAGGTCACTAAATTGCCTTGTTTTGTGAGCTTCTTCACTGACAAAAGATTAGCTTCAAGAGCAAAGACATAGAGGACCAGGGGCGTTGCTAGGTGGGAAAAAGACCAGGGGCTTCAGCCCGAAGATAAATTTGATAACCCCTCCCACATTTTAAAGTCCCGCCCAAGCTCCTCCTACATTTAAAAATGACCTCCACCCAACGCCCCCCCTCAGTCAAGGGTCAGTCATGGGGTGCTATGGAGCGGAGTACAGGGGGTCAGGAGAGGAGAGAACAGAGGAGAGGAGCACAGGGGGTCAGGAGGAGAGGAGAGGAGCACAGGGGGTCAGGAGGAGAGGAGAGGAGCACAGGATCTCAAGAGGAGAGGAGCACAGGGGGTCAAGAGGAGAGGAGCACAGGGGGTCAAGAGGAGAGGAGCACAGGGGGTCAGGAGGAGAGAAGAGGAGAGGAGAACAGGGGGTCAGGAGGAGAGAAGAAGAGGAGAGGAGAACAGGGGGTCAGGAGGAGAGAAGAGGAGTGGAGAACAGGGGTCAGGAGGAGAGGAGAACAGTGGGTCAGGAGGAGAGGAGAGCAGGGGGTCAAGAGGAGAGGAGAACAGGGGGTCAGGTGGAGAGGAGAGGGGAACAGGGGGTCAGGTGGAGAGGAGAGAAGAGAAGAGGAGAACAGGGGGTCAGGAGGAGAGGAGATGAGGAGAGGAGAACAGGGGGTCAGGAGGAGAGAACAGGGGGTCAGGAGGAGAGAAGAGGAGGAGAACAGGGGATCAGGAGGAGAGAAGAGGAGAACAGGGGGTCAGGAGGAGAGAAGAGGAGAACAGGGGGTCAGGAGGAGTGGAGAGGAGAACAGGGAGTCAGGTGGAGAGGAGAGGAGAACAGGGATCAGGTGGAGAGGAGAGGAGAGAAGAGGAGAGGAGAACAGGGGTCAGGAGGAGAGGAGATGAGGAGAGGAGAAAAGGGGGTCAGGAGGAGAGAACAGGGGGTCAGGAGGAGAGAAGAGGAGGAGAACAGGGGATCAGGAGGAGAGAAGAGAAGAACAGGGGGTCAGGAGGAGAGAAGAGGAGAACAGGGGGTCAGGAGGAGTGGAGAGGAGAACAGGGGGTCAGGTGGAGAGGAGAGGAGAACAGGGGTCAGGTGGAGAGGAGAGGAGAGAAGAGGAGAGGAGAACAGGGGGTCAGGAGGAGAGGAGAGGAGAGAAGAGGAGAGGAGAACAGGGATCAGGAGGAGAGGGGAGGAGAGAAGAGGAGAACAGGGGGTCAGGAGGAGAGAAGAGGAGAACAGGGGGTCAGGAGGAGAGGATAGGAGAGGAGAACAGGGGGTCAGGAGGAGAGAAGAGGAGAGGAGAACCCATCCAGCACACCCACCTATGCCTCCAATCACCCCCCCCCCCATCCAGCACACCCACCTATGCCTCCAATCACCCCCTCCCCCCCCCATCCAGCACACCCACCTATGCCTCCAATCACCCCCTCCCCCCCATCCAGCACACCCACCTATGCCTCCAATCACCCCCTCCCCCCCATCCAGCACACCCACCTATGCCTCCAATCACCCCCCCCCCCCATCCAGCACACCCACCTATGCCTCCAATCACCCCCTCCCCCCCATCCAGCACACCCACCTATGCCTCCAATCACCCCCTCCCCCCCATCCAGCACACCCACCTATGCCTCCAATCACCCCCCCATCCAGCACACCCACCTATGCCTCCAATCACCCCCCATCCAGCACACCCACCTATGCCTCCAATCACCCCCCCCCCCCCCATCCAGCACACCCACCTATGCCTCCAATCACCCCCTCCCCCCCACCCAGCACACCCACCTGTGCCTCCAATCACCCCCCATCCAGCACACCCACCTATGCCTCCAAACCCCCCCCCCATCCAGCACACCCACCTATGCCTCCAAACCCCCCCCCCCATCCAGCACACCCACCTATGCCTCCAATCACCCCCCCCCATCCAGCACACCTGTGAAAATATTATCCTCCCTCATCTTCTTACCTGGTGTGTATCAGAGGACAGACAGCAGTGCACACTGAGGGCGGACCTAGAGGGTTTAAGCCCGCCCACGTGTAATTACTTTGTACAGGAACTCTTTGGAGCCTATGAAGAAGCCGAAAAGTGTCCAGGAAGCATGCACCGCCCCTCTTCCTAACTGAACTGCAGAACGGAGAGGGGAGGTCCCAGGGGCTATACAGTCCTCGGCACTCCTCCTGCGGAATTGGGTGTCAGATTTTACCGCTCCTTATGCTGACGCCGGGCGTGCGGCCCCGCCCACCCCGACATCATTTTGACAGTTCCACTCACTCTCATCATTGCCGGAGTCCTGCGCCCCCGGCTTGCCCTCCAATCACTGGATGGTGGATGGATCATGGATGTTAAACTGCTGAGATATTTATCCCCGAGTTCGAGGCTTTGGGACTCGGGGCTAATCATTTTATATAAGCAACAGGAGACCCGGGGCTTTTTGCGGGCACACTCGGGGCTATAGCCCCGGTCAGCCCCCCCCCTGCCAACGCCACTGTAGAGGACATTTTTCAGATGTATCTTTCTGGTGACACTCTGAGAATCTACTGGCTGAAGAATGTATCTGTAGTTGTACAAACATACATGAACAATGTATTCCAACACAAAGCAATCTCTGCATGGCTACCGTTCAAAGAGGTCGACCTGTGCAGGCAGCTGCTCAGTATGAGACCTGGGAGCTAGTGGAGATTACTGAAATAGCAGTGTTTACTACAGTGATTTCCAGCTTCTAGATGGATCCCACAGGTTTGGTATATGCAAAGTTACATTGCTAGAAGCTGGACTAATTTAACTATGTAAAAATATCCATAACTTGAATTCTTCTTTAACATGTTAATGTTGTCTTCTGCCATAAGTTCCTTGTTCAGGTATTTCCTGTTATGGGCTGAAAACTGTCTCCCAACTGTGCTTCTGCATTCTCATCATGTCAACATGAAGCCTACCATGCTAGCATACATTGCACAGGCCTGGTCTAGTTCTGTAAACTGGCCCAGAGCAATGATGAGCAGCTACTAATACCTTATTCAGGGTGCCAACACTCTGCCTCTGTCTCTTAAATGTTCAAGGCCATGTACCCTGGACATGGCTGAAAAAGCCTGGAGGAGATCAGCTGCACTGGGGTGCAACAAAGGATGTTAAAGAAACATTCAAAATTGTTGTAAATAAAAAAAAAAAAATAGAAATTGTCAATTGTTTATGTTACACACCACTTCAGCAAACAAAGTTTCTGCAGTAAGGGGTTACTTTAATGGTATGAATGTATTTTTATTGTGTTGTCATGTAAGAAACATAGTAACATTAATAATGGTATTGCTAGACAAAAAACAATCCACATGGCCTTGAAAGTATGCCATATTCATTAGACACACACATTCGACTCTGGTTGACAATAATACAATAGGGCTGGTGATGACAAACTCTTGGTGAGGAAAGAAAATGTACAAGCTTGATTAGATGATTTTCCATGGTATAATGAAGGAAGGAAGCTGTTAAAACACTTAACGCAGACAAGAAAGAAGTTTGAAAAGTAATCTGGTGAAACATATTTGTATGTTTCACTCACTCTTTTCCTACCAATGTTAACCTCCATAATTAAAGACCTCTAATCCCCTGAATGATGTTTGGACAAATGTAAAAAGCTAAATGCTACAGCTACAATTTAAATTTTATCCAAAGACATCCTTCTAGTGTGTTAGACCCTTTGAATGGGATATTATAAGACAAAATTGCTTTTAAAAGGTACCCTCATCATCATAAAGCTTTCTAAATTTTTATGTATTTAGTAGCCATGTTCTTTTTTTTTTTAGAAAACGTTTTACAGTTGATCTTGTGCAGCCTTTTTTGCAGCCAATAAATGTCCTCCAGCTTTGGTTGCATCTCATTGCTCAGGCCGGGTTCCTTGGTAATGAAATGGGGGGACAAAGTGTTGTCTCCCTACAACAGCAAGTGCCTGAACAAGAACCTTAAAGTGGTTCTAAAGCCTAAAGGTATTTTTTACCTTAACCACTTACCGACCACCCTCCGCAGTTTTACGCCGTCCTTTGACGCTAAATACCCGATATTTTTGAAAACGGTGGGCAATCTAATTTCAGGTAAGGGTGGTCCCAGGGGCAGATTCGCTGCGGGATCACCCTTACGGTGCGGCGGAAAAGATGCCCCCCCTCTCGCCGCGTCCCGGCTGTTTTCCCAGCTTACCAGGGAAAACAATCCTGTCCCGGATCCTCTGAGACAGGAAGTCGAGTGAGGGCAAGATGGCCCTCACTCAACTCTATGGTCTTGGAGGAGCAATTGCTTAGCAAACTGAAAGCAAAATGATCATAATTTGTTTTTAAACTGTGTAAAAGTAAAAAATAATAAATAAAATAAATAGGAAAAAAAAATTAAAGCGCCCTGCCCCAGTTAGCTCGCGCACAGAAGCGAACGCATATGGAAGTCCCGCCCACATATGTAAACGGTATTCAAACCACACATGTGAGGTATCGCCGTGATCGTTAGAGCGAGAGCAATAATTTGAGCCCTAGACCTCCTCTGTAACTCTAAGCTGATAACCTGTAGAATTTTTTGAATTGTCGCTATGGGGATTTTAAGTGCCAAAGTTTGTCGCCATTCCGCGAGCATGCTCAGTTTTGAAGCATGACATGTTGGGTATCTATTTATTCTGTGTAACATTATCTTTCACATTATGGAAAAAATTGCGATTGGAAGACCGCTGCGCAAATACAGTGTGATAAAAAGTATTGCAACAATCTCCATTTTATTCACTAGGGTCTCTGCTAAAAACAATATATAATATTTGGGGGTTCTAAGGAGTTTTCTAGCAAAAAAAATGATTTTAGCTTTTAAACACCAAGTGTCAAATATAGGCCTGGTTTTAAAGGGGTTAATGCATTACAGTAAAAAATTATCTGTGCCACAAAATCTCCTGCGCCCCCCTTATAATTACCCTAACCCATTACCGATCCAGCGCTGTGCAAGAGAGCAATGGCTCTTTCCCTCCTTACTGGGCAGATTGACAGCAGTCGAGCCACCCTGTCTATCAATAGACGCAGCCAGAGCAGCTTGGGAGCAAGCCCGCATGTGTGCCCCATGGAAAAAGGAGGAGCCAGGAGCACCAGAAAAAGACCCAAGAAGAGAAGGATCAGGGATGTTCTGTGCAAAACAATAGCACAGAGCAGGTAAGTATAACAAGTTTGTTATTTAATTTAAAAAAGAGAAGCTTTAATATCACTTTAAGTAGGATCACCAGGTATTCCTTTAATGAAACCTGCGGATTTAAAACAACCTAAATTACTTTTTAAGCTATGCTAACCTGTTAAAGGAGAACTATGGGAAACATTTATTTTTTTTTTCAGATTTTTTTTCCCATTGTGTCCCATTGCAGAGATTTCCCTTGACTTCCTGTCCCATAGCCAAACAGGAAGTAGGAGGAAATCTCTACAAATTTGGGGAATTCCTTGGGGATGCCAGGTTACCACAACTAGTGTCCCCATTGGAAGATTTCCCTTCCATTACTTTTTAGGGGACAACCCAAAATTTGGGTTTTCTTTTACTTTCACTTTCAATGATAATGGTAAACAGGACAAGTAAAGAGGATGAATCTCCCTAACGGGGGCACAGACAGTAAGAAAAACTAAAAAAAAACAAACAGATGTTCTAATCCCTTTGCACTCTGTCTAAAACAAAAAAAAAATTGCCTTTAGTTACACTTTACCCTTTACAGATTTTACTGTTTGGGTGTACATCTACATTAAGGAGTATTATGTTAGTCATGTTAATGTTCTCTCTTGTTTATTATTTATAAATATTGAATATTGCAAATTATTATTTCATATTTAAAAGTTGCAGCTAGCAGTGTGCAATTGAGCGAAGCAAAAACAGACCCTCCTCTGACTGCCAGCAAGGAGATAAAAAAACAAAGTCTTAATTCTGCCAGAAAGCAAAAATATACTGCTGGGCTTGCATATTAGATTGCATAGCATGCTTTTTAAACAGTCATGAATGTATCCTGTAAATGGTACTGTAATTTGAATATTTATATTCTCCTTGCAAGGACAGGATACAAAGATAAACCGTTCACAAAAATACATGGACAGCAATAAAACCCTAACAAAGATTTCTAATCCTTCTGGTTCAGTGTAGAACAAAAAAGTTTTGCCTGGGTTTGGGCTTTTATTGAGATACATTTATTACAGCATGCAAAAAAAAGTCTACACATACAGTCAGGTCCATAAATATTGGGACCTCGGCACAATTCTAATCTTTTTGGCTCTATACACCACCACAATGGATTTGAAATTAAACAAACAAGATGTGCTTTAACTGCAAACTTTCAGCTTTAATTTGAGGGTATTTACATCCAAATCAGGTGAACGGTGTAGGAATTACAACAGTTTGTATATGTGCCTCCCACTTTTTAAGGGACCAACAGTAATGGGACAGGTTAACAATCATAAATCAAACTTTCACTTTTTAATACTTGGTTGCAAATCCTTTGCAGTCAATTACAGCCTGAAGTCTGGAACGCATAGACATCACCAGATGCTGGCTTTCATCCCTGGTGATGCTCTGCCAGGCCTCTACTGCAACTGTCTTCAGTTCCTGCTTGTTCTTTGGGCATTTTCCCTTCAGTTTTGTCTTCAGCAAGTGAAATGCCTGCTCAATCGGATTCAGATCAGGTGATTGACTTGGCCATTGCATAACATTCCACTTCTTTCCCTTAAAAAACTCTTTGGTTGCTTTCGCAGTATGCTTCGAGTCATAGTCCATCTGCACTGTGAAGCGCCGTTCAATGAGTTCTGAAGCATTTGGCTAAATATGAGCAGATAATATTGCCCGAAACACTTCAGAATTCATCCTGCTGCTTTTGTCAGCAGTCACATCATCAATAAATACAAGAGAACCAGTTCCATTGACAGCCATACATGCCCACGCCATGACACTACCACCACCATGCTTTACTGATGAGGTGGCATGCTTTGGATCATGAGCAGTTCCTTTCCTTCTCCATACTCCTCTCTTCCTACCACTCTGGTACAAGTTGATCTTAGTCTCATCTGTCCATAGGATGTTGTTCCAGAACTGTGAAGGCTTTTTTAGATGTTGTTTGGCAAACTCTAATCTGGCCTTCCTGTTTTTGAGGCTCACCAATGGTTTTCATCTTATGGTGAACTCTCTGTATTCACTCTGGTGGCGTCTTCTCTTGATTGTTGACTTTAACACACATTCACCTACCTCCTGGAGAGTGTTCTTGATCTGGCCAACTGTTGTGAAGGGTGTTTTCTTCACCAGGGAAAGAATTCTTCGGTCATCCACCACAGTTGTTTTCTGTGGTCTTTCGTTTTTTTTGGTGTTGCTGAGCTCACCGGTGAGTTCTTTCTTTTTAAGGATATTCCAAACAGTTGATTCGGCCACACCTAATGTTTTTGCTATCTCTCTGATGGGTTTGTTTTGTTTTTTTAGCCTAATGATGGCTTGCTTCACTGATAGGGACAGCCCTTTGGATCTCATATTGAGAGTTGACAGCAACAGATTCCAAATGCAAATAGCACACTTGAAATGAACTCTGGACCTTTTATCTGCTCATTGTAAATGGGATAATGAGGGAATAAGACACACCTGGCAATGGAACAGCTGAGCAGCCAATTGTCCCATTACTTCTGGTCCCTTAAAAAGTGGGAGGCACTTATACAAACTGTTGTAATTCCTACACTGTTCACCTGATTCGGATGTAAATACCCTCAAATTAAAGCCGAAAGTCTGCAGTTAAAGCACGTCTTGTTTGTTTCATTTCAAATCCATTGTGGGGGTGTATAGAGCCAAAAATATTAGAATTGTGTCGATGTCCCAATATTTATGGACCTGACTGTATTATCTTAGGCCATATTTGAATTGGCAAATCTCCATAATTACCAGCACTATAAAAAAAATATATACTGTTTGCAGAGCACTAATAGTAGAGCTTGCAGGAAAACTCCCTGTAAAAAATCAATTGTTGATTTGTGCGATCAACAGGTACTTGAAAAACAAAAAGTAGACTTTATACTTACCCTACCTACATCTTCCACCCGTGGCACCTAATTGAAAGTGAAAGCGGTATTAAACCCAAAATCGGAAATTAATTATATTGTAGCTTACCAATCATTAGATGTGGTGGATGCATTCGTTTTCTTTTCTATAGCTTTTCCCTCTGATTTCACTTGGTGGTCTGGCCAGTAATACACTTCTTGTATTAGACCCGGCTCAAACTGGTGCGACATACGCTCCAACTTTGGGAGCACATCGCATGGCGTGTTTAAATAAATGGTTCCCTATGAGAGCTGTCTTAACTGGTCTGACACAAGTCGGTCCAACTTTACAAAAGGTTCCTGCACTACTTTGGTCCGACTTTGGTCCGTTTTCAGCCCCTTCAATATCATTGAAATCGGATCAAAGTCGGATCCTCGTCCTAAACATTCGACTTGTGACATCCGACATGGTGATTACAGCAGCAAAAAACTGAATTTATGTCACTCTGGGATTGTTTTGATTGGTCAAAGGACAAGTCAGACTATCTTAAAGTCGGAGCAAAATCTTATCCTGTTCATTCAAGTCGGATGGAAGTAGGAGCGAAGTAGGACCGATGTAGCAGGGCACAGTAGGATGACAGTTGCACAACAGTCGTTTCGTACCACTGTGAACCAGGCCTTAGTGAGACACATCTCTGGATGAATGAGCATAAAAGACACAGCAGACAGCAGCATTGTCAGACTGGGGGAAGGGGATATGTTAAATGTATTAGCCCCCGTTCACACTGGGGCGACCTGTGAGGCGACCTGGTCGCCTCACAGGTCGCCGTAGGTCGCCTTCCATAGAGAAGCTGCGGACCCGTTCTAATAGGAGCGACACAAGTCGCACCGACTTAGAAAAAGGGTCCGTAGCTTCTTTGGGGCGACCCAGAGCGACCTGCATAGACTTCAATGTTATGAAGTCCGTGCCGGCCGCTCCGAGGTCGTGGGGCGAGCAGCGCGCCACGACCTATGAGGTCGCCCGGCAAAGTCGGGTCGCTGCAATGTGAACGGGGCCTAATATATATTTGTTTTTATATCATTTTTTTATTTGCTAGAGAAGAAAAACACATACAATGGCAGGGTACAACAAAATTAAACATCCAAAGATGGAGTAAAGCAGTACAAGCACAATAACAGTACATGTCATACAGCAGTGATCCAAGAGATATAAAAAAAAAAAAGGCCAATGACATACTAACCAGGTAATTGAGCACAATGAGAAAATAAAACCACATATCATTATCAGTACAAATTCTAGGAAAATATATATTTAAAAAAGTATTAAAGCATGACTGTCACCCTAGAAATGTACATATATATTAAGAATGAAAAGCCTACTGCATTATAGGTTGTACAACCACCTTGTACTGTATATGTAAGAAGAGAAATAAACAAGAATAAGAAGAAAAAACGGGGGGAAGAAGAGCAGAAGAAATAATCAACGGGGAATAAGACCCATTCTACTGGACATCTCCACACAAACAACCAACAAACAGGGCATCAGGAACGTAGCATCAGTGATATGGATGTAGTTCCAAGAGGTACCAGGGAAGCTAGATCTTATTAAACCTAGAAATCTTGTTATTGGTGAGCCATCAGGTATTCCATACTGTAAACTTCTTAGATACGTTTAAAAAAGATCGATTTGAGAAGGTGGTAATTGTTGCTTCCATTTTAATGCTATCAGACATCTAGCAGCTGTCAAAACATGAATATTCAATTTATTGGACAAATTAGCCATATTTGGTAAGGGGAGCCCTAATAAGAAATAAACTGAAGGAGCTGAGAAGAGGTTCCAAAAGAGATCCAGTCATTTCTCAAAGAGCGTATTTTTGGACATTCTTAATAAATAATATAGAGTGTCTTTGTAGATTTGTTGCACCTCCAACAAACAGAGGGGTATTAGCAGACTTAAATACACTAACAAATTGAAGCTAAACTCCAGCTCCCACTTTGTAATCAGTTATAGCAGACAGTTTTGTCCTTTTGGGATAAAAGCTCTACATGAATAAATAAAAACTGACCACTATAAGCTCTCCTGTCAGTGTTAAATGATTTGTCTCATACATGTAAACTGATACATTTTACTCGAGCGTTTGTGCTTTTGAAAATTAACAGACTTGCTTGCTGGATCACCAGATAAAGATAAAAGAAAAAAAGCCATCACATATAGGAATTGGTAAGCTGCAATATAATAAATGTTTGATTTTGGGTTTAACACTTCTTGAAATCATGATCTTTCCTTTAACATCCCGAGAATTCAGAGCTTCTCACAAGAATAGGCTTTTGCAATGGATTGGAATGAGATTTGAGGTTTTCTCGTTCCCTGGAAATCTCTGTGGAAGGATTGTGGCACTGTGTCCAGAGATGTGGAACACAAGAGTTAGCTAAGTAAAAACATAATAGAAATACTAGCAGCCAGTGATTTTTAGAGGGGGAGAGCATGTGGCCTGGTATGGTTCTGGAGGTTCCCCCCCCCCCCCCACCCTTTCCTGATCTGCCAAGCTGCATGCTCGGATAAGGGTTTGGTGTGGATTTTGGGGGGGAACCCATGCCGACAGCTGATGAGTCATTGGTTGTTAAGGAAGCAGCGGCTGGCTTCCTTGCCAGCTCCTAAACAACCAGCTATTATCCACACAGAATTCGATTCGGTCAATCATTTTTAGACCAATCCAAATTAGAATCGTTATATAAATTTGAAATTCGTTAGAATAGGAAACTAGGAAAAGGAATTTCAATGACATTCATTACTATTTCATTCGGAGGTTCGAAAGCATCTGAAACTTCAAATAACCAAAAATGTATCCATATTTATATTAGACCAAAACAAATTGTACGTCTCTAAATACAATTACTCCCAGATGGGAATGACTGCTCCCACAAATAATCCAAGGGATCCAATGCTGGCCATTGGCTTAGACATCGCTTCATACTTATAAATAGGTCTTTCAGTTATAGTCGTAGTTATCAAACTGTGCCATTCCACTTTGCGGTCTCTGAATAGTTTATTTCTGAGTTTAGTTTATTGGTGAGTCTACTGTCTTTAACCAACCAATTTATTTTTACAGAGCTTTTTTTTTTCTTTAGTAGAGCCCATTTTAACATTTTGCAGGTGTGTCAGTGTCACTTGGAGTATATAATGGGTCATCACTGGAGCAGGGCAGTAGGACCAAAACAATCCAGCGGTTCCTCTGGGGGTAGTGCTTCATAAGCAATGCATTCTGTTAAGTTTTTTATGTCTGCTGTTAGGGTTTTATGCTTCAGTGGTAAAAATTAACAACATTTTATACATCTTATGCTGCTCATTGTACACATTTCTATATGTAACAAGAGATTATCTGTCTTAAATATAACACAAGTCAGCCTCATATAGTTTATATGTTTATTGAAGCAGATGATTTCACTTATGGCATTTTTTGTCCTAATAAACACAAAATATTACGGATAAAATGCTGTGTGCATTCATTTGATTTTCAGCATATCCTAGGGACATTTACAAGAAAAATGACAATATGTGACAATCTGTGCATGCAACTCGCGCTAACCATCAAAAAGCCTTTACTGTCAGCCACAAAAGAATTATAAAAAGTGTTTATAAAATTATAGCCCTGTCATTCACATGAAAGCTGAAATTAGATTGCTGAGCATTTTCTGAAGTTACATCATTTTAAATGATGAAGAAGTTATTAACAGTTATATTGGAAATGCCAATATACACATTTATTCAGGTTGGGTTAAAGTGATTTTTAAAGGTTTGATTTTTTTTTTTCTAAAATAACAAACATGTCATACTTACCTGCTCTGTGCAATAGAGCAACCCATATCATCCTCCTCTGGGATCCTTCACCTGTGCTCTTGGCTCCTCCTACCTTCTGAATGCCCCCATAGCTAGCTGCTTGCTATGGGGGCACTTGTGCAGGCTTGATACTGAGCCACATTGTGGGTGTCTATTGACACACAGTGCGGCTCAGTGTCCCCCTTCTATCTATGTTTACTGGATTTGACTGACAGCCACAGGAGACAATGGCTGCTACTGAAGTTGTGAGAGAGGGTTGAGAAGAGCAGGGCTGCTGCAGATGTGCACAGCACTGGATTGGGATCAGGCTCAGGTAAGTATTTCAGAGGGAGCTAGGGAGAGCTGTCATTGAAGTTTTTTTTACCTTAATGCTGAAAATGCAATAAGGCATAAAAAACGTTTATGAAAGAAAAGAAAAAAGGAGGCGTAAACACCTAGTGCGTTACCCGTGGTCACCGTTAATAAAAAGTTTTAATAAATGCCAAATGGATACTCACAGACATGAAGATTGTTAAAATCGTATTACAAGAATCCCCCACAGGTGAACTGGAACATGTCCTTGTAGATAGGACCGCTAACGCGTTTCGGGAGTCAAGCTCCCTAGCAGTAACACTAGCCACATTATATGCACCTAATAGTCGGCAGGATGCATTTATTTCAAAAACTGTAGCTGATCTGGTGAGCTTCTCAGAGGGTCAACTAATACTGGGAGGAGACTTTAACGCGCCACTAATACCCGTGGTAGATACCTCTTCTGGGACTACTGCACTCACGCCCCGGAATGCTCAGACGTATATTAAAATCATTACATAAAGCTCAATTGATTTACGTCTGGCGCCTACAACACCCCTCCGAAAAAGAATATACATTTTTCTCAATACCACATAAGAGTTATTCTAGAATCGACTTTTTTGCTATACCCCATGCCCAGTTACAAGCAGTGAAAAAAACGGATATTGATAGCATTACCTGGTCAGACCATGCACTCATATCAATAATATATAGCTTGTCATCGAACCCTTTACAGAAACGACGTTTCTGGAGGGTGAATGAGAGTTTACTACAAAAAGAAGAGATATTAAAGGATGTGTCGGAGGAGATGAAAGCCTTCTTCGAGATAAACGATCAAGTTAACTGCCGCATGGGGATCCTCTGGGAGGCTCATAAGACAGTGATGAGAGGAGTTTTTATTAAGCATGGAGCACGCATTAAAAGGGAAAGAAATAAACAACTGTCACAACTGTTAGAAAGACTTCGATTGTTTGAAACAGAACATAAGCAAACATCATCAGAGACAGTAATGACGGAGCTGACTATGATTAGGAAGCAGATAACAGATCTATTACAATACAAGGCCAAAGCTGCTATACAAATTTGTCGTAAATTGAATTATGAAGCAAGAAACAAATGTGGAAAGCTACTAGCTAGGTCCATACAAGGGCAGAAATTAAGATCGTATATACCTCATAAAATTTCGGCAGAAGGGATTAAGAAAACTTTACCAACACAAATAACGGAGGAATTTGAGAAATACTATGCCTCATTATATAACTTGAAAGAAGTGTCTCCTCCCCAACAAGATATTGAAAGGTATTTAATGCAATCACAATTACCAAAATTATCGGAAGAAGACCGGGAATCTTTAGAGGTGGGTATTACCATAGAGGAGATACAGCAAGCATTAAAGTCAATGAAGCCTGGGAAAGCACCAGGACCGGATGGTCTGACGACACAATATTATCAGTCACTGTTTCACATTCTTGGCCCATATCTGGTAAAATTATACAATGCAAAAGACCTAGATGGGACATTAACTAGAGATACACTTACTGCCCACTCTCACTAATATTAAAGGAGGGTAAGGATCCATCTTCATGTAGCAGCTATAGACCAATATCTTTATTAAATGTAGATTTAAAAATATTTACTAAAATCCTGGCAAGTAGACTGGCAAGACTCCTACCAAGTATAATACATTTAGATCAAGTGGGTTTCATGACATCAAGAGAAGCAAGAGACAACACTACGAGAATCCTTAATCTAATACACATAGTAAACGAAAAGAAGTCCCCTTGTGTAGTGCTGAGCACAGACGCAGAGAAGGCGTTCGATTGGGTGGGATGGCCTTTTCTGTTTTCTGTGCTCAAGTATATCGGATTGGGGAACTCGATGCTAGATAAAATAACCAGAGTCTTTACAGATCCAATAGCCAGAGTGAAAGCTAACGGGATACTTTCAGACGCCTTTCCAATCAGAAATGGCACAAGGCAAGGGTGTCCATTGTCACCCCTTTTGTTTGCCTTGACATTAGAACCCTTTCTATGTAGAGTCCGTCTGAACCATAATATTGAGGGAGTAAAGATAAAGGAAAAGCAATACAAGATCGCTGCTTATGCTGATGACTTATTATTTTCTTTGACCAACCCAGGTATCTCACTGCCGAATTTGATACAAGAATTTAAAAGATATGGAACTATGTCTAACCTAAAAATCAATTTTGGGAAATCAGAGGCAATGAGAGTAGGAATACCTGCTGCCCAGGTAACTAGACTGAAAAATAGCTTTGGCTTCAAATGGAACGATTCGGCAGTGAGATACTTAGGGACATACATACCGGTGAAGTTGACGCAAGTTTACGAGCTTAACTTTCTGCCTTTGATAGCAATGACTAGGAGACTGCTTGAACAGTGGCATGGAGGGATGCAGTCATGGTTTGGTAAATGCAATCTATTGAAGATGACAGTATTACCAAAATTTTTATATCTATTGCGAGCATTACCTATTAGGATTCCTAGCGATTCTTTTAAGGTAGTACATTCCTTATTTGTGAAATATATCTGGTCCTAAAAAAGACCACGAGCTTAACTTTCTGCCTTTGATAGCAATGACTAGGAGACTGCTTGAACAGTGGCATGGAGGGATGCAGTCATGGTTTGGTAAATGCAATCTATTGAAGATGACAGTATTACCAAAATTTTTATATCTATTGCGAGCATTACCTATTAGGATTCCTAGCGATTCTTTTAAGGTAGTACATTCCTTATTTGTGAAATATATCTGGTCCTAAAAAAGACCACGTATAACACGTAGAATGTTAACTCTACCAAAAAAAAAGGGAGGTCTAGCGTTCCCGGATATACGGGCATATTATCAAGCCATTCGTGTGAGTAGAATATTGGATTGGTGGAATCACTCTAAGTCCAAATTATGGATACAAATCGAACAAGCGCAAACGGAAGTAAATTTGAAGAGAGCTATATGGTGCTATCAGTCCCTTCCCAAGAATTTGAAATCCCACTTAATAATAGGAAATACATTACGTATCTGTACGCAATTAAATATATATTCTAAATTAACAACAAAAGAATCACCTTTGTTTCCAATATTAGGGAATCCCCAGTTCTCCCCGGGTTTAGATGTACGACAGTTCACAATATTGAGGGAAAAAGAACAGGAACAAGCTTCATCTTTTTTGATACAGAAAAAGTGGCCCTCAGTTGCCAAATTGATTGATAGAGACGGACCATACAATACGCCTTTTTGGCAAGCAATTCAATTACATCATTACCTGGCCTCAATACCGAACCCGGAAGGTTTCAGTAGAATATTAACAAGATTTGAACAATATTGTGTAAGACCAGGGAGTTTATCACGTACCCTATCAATCTCATGTAGCCCTGTGGATTTTACACAGGCTGTATTATCTGAAATGCCCAGTAGATGGCAGATGGACTCAGTATGCTGTTAATAAAACATTGAGCATGGATCACAGGACTTGGCCCTTTCAGTCACAGGATTGTTGCATCATCACAGTGTGACCAGGAAGTGGTGTGTGAGGAAAGACTGAGGGAGATAGACACCAGCTCTGGATGACTTCTTATCCTGCTCAGGCTTTATCACCTATTAATGTCCTGGGAGGACTTCCTGCACAGCTCTGAGGAAGGAGGTCATGGAAGACTTCTAGAAGTTACCACATGCTCAGCCAGAGAAAGGACATGCGACTAGCTGTGAAAGACTGCAGCACAGAGATAGAACCCTGTTGAGAGAACTTACTTCCCCAAGATCACACCAGCTGAGAGAGGGACCCCTGGCAAAGACACACACTGAGTCCAGACGTCTGGTGAATCCAGTGAGAGGAGACTGCAGCGGACTGATCTGGTAAATTGCATT
Organism: Pelophylax lessonae; assembly: GCF_965119305.1. Taxonomy (NCBI): domain Eukaryota; kingdom Metazoa; phylum Chordata; class Amphibia; order Anura; family Ranidae; genus Pelophylax; species Pelophylax lessonae. The sequence goes on along the minus strand of NC_138772.1, from coordinate 171,320,527 downwards.
GTGAGGGTAAGCCAAGCCTCTCCCTGTATCACCACAGGGCACCTGTCTCCTCACTCACAGTAAAGACTCTGAGGTCCAGAGTGGACATTGCACAGCTCAGGCTGCTTCAATGACTCTGTGGAACAGGACTTATAAGGGCCCCAACTCTCCTATGTGCACCAACGGCCATTAGGGTGAAGATAAGGGGGTGGGACGCAGGTGTGCTAGTGGGTGGGTGAGGAAAATCCACATTGCATTGTTATCCGTGTTACTCTATTGTATTTTCCTATGTATGTTGGTTCATTTGCTACTTACTATATAAAGTTAGTTCCAGTTAGGCTGTGTCAGTCTCATTGCACCAAGTATGTTCCCAGTGGGACCCCACATCCCTACCCCGGATGCCCCACTGGGTGGAGGCACTGCCGCAGACATGTACCCCAGCTCCCATATAGCGGAGGCTCAGGATCCGCCTGTCAGGCATAGTGAGTTAACTAGGGTTAGGGACCCCAAAGACACTAGGGGGCGCCCTCAAAACCCCGTTACACTTTACTGACGAACCCGGAAGAGCAACCGGAACTTCCGTGGGTGAGAAAGTGGGAATTAGATTTGAAAGATAACTTAACAAATGAACAGATCCAGAAGATATTGAGGTTTGCCTTTAAACCATCTAGCTGTACTAAAATACAGGAGATGAATTATAAGCTTATAACGAGATGGTATACTGCACCCAAGAAAATACATAGCTGGTATCCGCGTGAAACAGATTTATGTTGGAGATGTAGAGAGGAAGTAGGTACACTATACCATATCTTCTGGACTTGTGATAGTATAAAGCCATACTGGCGGGGAGTGAAGTCTATAATTCAGAAATTCACAGACTATGAAATAGAGGAAAATCCGATCTTTTTTCTGTTTCATGTGTCAGATATACCAGCAGGTAGTTATGAAAGATCCATTATACCTCATTTATTAAATGCTGCAAAGGCATGTATCCCAGGTTACTGGAAAAAAACACAACCTCCCTCGGTATCTGATTGGATACATAGGATAGAGGATAATAGGAGAATGGAAGAATTAATAGCTTCTTCACAAAATAAACAAGAAAAATATAAAAAAAACATGCGATTTATGGAACCACTTTATTATCTCTGATGAAGGGAAACAACTCATAACAAGGTAGCAAGGGAAAAAGGAAAGGAAAGGAAAGGAAAAGAAAAGGGAAAGTAAAGGGAAAAAAAAAGGAAAAAGAAAAATAGGATATAAATATAAATAAATATATAAATATAAATCAGAGGGCACAGTATCGGCTTTCGAGCAATACAAGGAGGCAAATAAGAAAAGTAAACACGAAATCAAGATGGCTAAATTCAACTTTGAGAGACAAATAGCGGAGGATAGTAAAAAAAAAAAAAAAAACAAAGAAATTCTTTAAATATATCAACAGCAAAAAAACTAGGTCAGAGCATATTGCACACATAATTAACGATGATGGGAGGATGGTTACAGAGGACACTGAAAAAGCAACCGTGCTGAATGCTTTTTTCTCATCAGTCTTTACACAGGAAATGGAGGGGTACAATAACCATGACTGTATGGTTAGTAGTAATACACAGGACTTGCCACTATGGCTAACAGAGGGTGAAATCAGGGAAAGGCTGGATAAACTTAACACAAACAAATCACCAGGCCCAAGTGGCGTACATCCGAGAGTACTCAAAGAACTCAGTAAGGTTATATCTAGACCACTGTTCCTGATCTTTGCTGACAGTATTAGGACAGGAGATGTACCAGGGGATTGGAAGAAAGCTAACGTGATTCCGATATTCAAAAAGGGACAGAGGCATATCCCGGGAAATTATAGGCCTGTCAGTTTGACATCAATAGTATGTAAACTTCTGGAGGGGATGATAAGGGACTATATCGTAGAGTTTGCTAAAGACAACAACATCATCAGCAGTAATCACCACGGGTTTACAAGTGGGCGTTCTTGTCAAACCAATCTCTTAACATTCTACGAGGAGGTAAGCTGTGAGCTAGATAGGGGCAGACCAGTGGATGTGGTGTACTTGGATTTCGCTAAGGCGTTTGATACAGTTCTCCACAAGCGCTTAATTTATAAAATAAGGTATGCAGGTATCGACAGTAGGGTTTGCTCTTGGATACGGAACTGGCTAAAAGGGCGCGTCCAAAGGGTGGTAATAAACAGCGCATGCTCAGACTGGTCTGAGGTAGTAAGCGGGGTCCCCCAGGGCTCACTCCTGGGACCGACCTTGTTCAATTTATTCATAAACAGCATTGAGGTCGGGATCAGTAGTTCGTTATCAGTTTTTGCAGATGACACAAAAATTGGCCAGGGCAATAACTGCACAGCATGAAGCAGATATCCTACAGAATGACCTGGACAAAATAACGGAGTGGGCAAAGACATGGCAAATGAGGTTTAATGTGGAGAAGTGTAAGGTTTTGCACTTGGGGACTAAAAACATAAAAGCACAATACACATTAGGAGGGGAACCCTTGGGGGAATCAAAAATGGAGAAGGATCTGGGAGTCTTGGTTGATGATAGATTAGGCAATAGCATGCAATGTCAAGCGGCAGGTGCCAAAGCCAGCAGAATATTAGCATGCATAAAGAAAGGGATGTATTCCAGAGAGAAGACTATAATCCTTCCACTTTATAAAACTCTGGTGCGACCGCATCTGAAGTATTCTGTCCAGTTCTGGTCGCCAGTCCTCAGGAGGGATGTGCTGGAGCTGGAGAGAGTCCAGAGAAGGGCAACTAAACTGATTAGAGGATTGGAGGACCTTAATTATGAAGAGCATCTGCAATCGCTTGATTTATTCTCCCTGGACAAGAGACGCCTGAGGGGGGATATGATAGCAATTTATAAATATCTCAATGGGGATCTCAGCATAGAAAAAAAGCTGTTCAGTCGAAGGGATTGCATGAGGACTAGAGGGCATACAATGCGATTGGAGGAGAATCGTTTTAACCTCAGGCAACGTGGGGGGTTCTTTACTGTTAGGGCTACAAGATTGTGGAATTCTCTACCACAAGAGGTTTTTTCTGCGGGAAGTATGGTGGCTTTCAAAAGACTCTTAGACGTACATCTCAAGGATCAGAACATTCAGGGCTATGTGAGATGATTACAGCCACACACACCTACACAGGTTGAACTGGATGGACTATTGTCTTTATTCAACCTCACCTACTATGTAACTATATATGTAACTATGTATGATATAGGAAATGGTGTGTCCTATCCACCGCTGGTCACTAAGGTAGGAAGAATTATAAATAATTTCTTTTTTTTTTTTTTTGGGGGGAGGGTCGGATATAATGGGGTTTTTTTTTTATACATAAATATATATAAAGGGAAGGTAAATAAATTGGTAGATACAGAGATATTGGCTATATGGGGATGGGGTGAAGAGTATTTAATAAGTAAAAGACAGAGAAAATGGAGAGAAATAATGAATTGTACCTCCCTCCCCCCCTTTATAATACTGTAATAAGTGATGTAATATTACTTGTTAAGATGGAAATGTATCATGTACCAAATCTTGTTATGTTTACCTTTTTAATTCCCGAATAAAAGATAATATTTGAAAAAAAAAAGAATGTGATAAGGCTGCTCCTTTACAAGATTTAATTTGGTCTCAGGATAAAGGGGGGGGGGGGAGGCCTGAAGTGTTATCTCAGTTAGAATCAGTGCATTCTGATAGTGGAGATAACATTTATTGTAAAAATATTGAAGTTCAATTGGTTCCTTATATTTCAACAATCATGGCTAGAACACTATTGAAATTGAATTATTCTCTTTATAATCATCCAGTACCTGATTTTTTTTTTTTGTATGAGCTAACGCAAGTCAATTTTTGAAATATTTTTAGAGCCCTGTGATGCACCTGTAATAGGCTGAGTATAAAGTGGATCTTAGGCTGAGGATTAGGCGAAGAAGTGGTTAGGCAGGCTGACTGAGATCTACATGCGAGGTACAAAGTCGGGATCAGGGAGAGTAGTAGGGAGGCAGGCAGAGGTCAAGACACGAACGGGCAGCAAGGTACAAAATCTGCAGGCAGAAGAATGGTCAGGAAACAGGCAAGAGTCATGGTGTAAATCCAGCACATAACACAGAGGCAGCTCAGACAGGAACTAACCCAATTCAACAGGCCCAGAGCACAGGAAGTGTCCGGAATTTAAAGCATGAAATAATTGCAGATCTTCTACAGCTGGTTGACAGGTGGAGCTAAAGTGTTCATAAGGAGAGTTGCACAGTTCAAAAAACCTGCAGCAAAAATCAAGACCTTCCAAAGGCTGAACGGCTAGGTCTGGGCACTTCCACGCCAGAGACCCAGGTTCAAACCCCCAACCGGAGCCAATCAGACAGGTACATGACAAGCCCTTTGTCATCAAACTTCCGATTTTTTTTTTTAGAACAATCCAAAAGGAAAAGGTAAACCTCAACTAAAGATTGAGTGGCTTATTTACATGCTATACTTTTTAGCTTAAGACTTTTAGTATAGGTTTGTCACTTTTTGAGTTGATGACAGTACAAAGAATGTCTATTGTTCTATCTTTTCAGATTAGTATACTTATTTACAATATGTTGTATAGGAAGAAGTGTGCTTGCAAACATTGCAACAACAGGTACAACAACTTCAGAAAATTGCTGCACAAAATTTAGCTAGACCCTTGCTAGATTTAAATAGAAATTATGTTTTGAATAGGATTTCTACTTCTGAGTATGTCAAGAAATGTATTCCAGGAACTGAATTTATGGTTAAGAATTACAGATCTGAAGGTACTGGAGATGCCAACTGGGAAGGTTCCTTTGTTATTCTTAAGTTAATTGGGACTATAGTTCATTTTTTGTTCAAAGAAAGGGTAAACAACGCAGAAAGGTCTATGAGCCTAGAATGCTCCCTATTGATCAATGAACATTACTTAGGAAAAACATATCATTTTTTGATAAGAATTTGATACTTGTTTTCATTTTCTCTCCTAGATATGTCTTTCGTTTCTAAGTTTAAAGAAAATAATTGTATTTTTTCTGGATTTTTTTAATTCTACTATGACCACGAGACAAGCACGACTTAACCTCTATTTGTCACTATTTTTTTGTTTTTGCTTTCTTCATTACTTCCTTTCTAATTGTGTTATCAAGGACTATCATTTTTTGGATGGACGTCAATGTTTTCCTCATATAGACTTCTTTCATAAGGTACATTCTGATCATTCGATCATTATATGAGGGGGAGTTGGGATGTAATTCTCACATATGAATTTTTTAAATTCATTGTTTGATATAGGAGAATATGAATGTTTAGAGCTTGAAAATATTTTACACATTGTGTTGCTTATTCAAATAGAATGGATTATACAGTTATGGGAATATTATGTGTAAAATCTGCTATATTAATCTTGATGGTAGTGACAAGATAGAAGGAAACATAAATGTGTTGCCATTGAAATTTGATACTTTCTCCTACACAACCTTTGTTAGTCTAGTAGGGATATGCAAACTGTGGCCCTCCAGATGTTGCAGAACTACAAGTCCCATGATGCATAGCAAGACTCTGACAGCCACAAGCATGACACCCAGAGGCAGAGGCATGATGGGACTTGTAGTTTTGCAACAGCTGGAGGGCAAAAGTTAGCAAATCCTTGGTCTAGTAGATCCTTGGAACATTGATCTCACAGCAACAGCTAATAATAATGATACTAGTTTAGTTTACATTATCGTTGTGACATCTAGGTTTCTTAATTATTTTACAGAAACGCATATTAATATAGACTTGTAAACATAGACTTTTTTTATTTTACTAATTTTGTTAGAACACACACAATTTGGGAAAGTTAGATGGATGGGTTGCTGTAACAAGGATGTACTGTACAAAATTTGTACATTTGAAGCATTATTACCCATTATTGGATAGATTTATCTAATTTTAAAAAGAATAGATTTAGGAATTTTACATGACTTATGGATATATACTTCTATTGAAGAAGATGCTAATTATATCTAGATGAAAAAAAGACATAGTTAAAGTACATACAGGCTTGTGTGGAAGAGAAGGATCTGATTTATTGTGTTCAAACAGAGTTACTGTTGAACTAAATAATACGGAATGTTGAAAAAGAGCATAGAAAAGAGTTGCTGGCCATAGATAGATAGTAAGAATATATAAAAATGAATATAGCAGTTGAAAAATGGAGAGCCCCGTCTGCCTCACCCCATGTTTCCAGTTCTCTGTTTCCAGCCGGTGGATCAGTGATTGCCCCTGCTTGCATCCGCGGCTAGACACCTACCGGAGGAGGAGCCGCAGGAGGACTGTCGGAGAGCTCAGAGGGAGAGGAGACACCGCAGACGCCAGGAGGATATGTGTGCCCGGCACACGGTGTGCAGGGAGCCTAGTTGGAGGAGAGATCCCTGAGCCATCACTCGAGCAGAACGAAAAAGATGGAGGAGCGGCTCCAGCAACTCTGCGGCAGTCGGTGAGGTGAGAGGGGTATACCCCCCCTTTCCTCTGTTAAGTTTAAAAGCCTAGAAACAAAGGTTATACTGAAAGCATATACAAGACACTATTGATAACGAAGTAATCACCAGAACCGCTAGCTGTGCTGAATCACTAAGTGAAGGGTATCATTGTGGATCGGACAGGCTGTGAAATAGAGCTGACACAGAGGACAGTCCATTTGTGCAGATGAATTTCTTTTTCTTCTTTTTCTTATTGTTTGTTTCGGATGTATTATGTACAAGGAACTCCGATTGCCTTAGACATTGCATGTTTGGAAATACCCATTAACCACGTTTAAAATACCTCGGTGGATTGCCATTACAGCTGGGCAGGTTGTCTGCTGATTGTAATTGTAAAAACAAGCTTACCAAATGCTAAATGCTAAAAAATACAGACTGACCTAAAGATCCTACCTGTGGGACACCTATATGTCTATGTGGAGGATATCTGAGTGGACTACCTAGGCTATTGCTGTGGAGATGGCCTGAAGGGGTTAAGGCTCAATGCGTGATTGATGGCTATTCTTATGTCAGACTGTTCTGGGAAATTTAACTAAATATCATTAATCATGCTGAAAAGCTTAAGGAAGATTTTTCTGTAAAGTACCATCAACAGGGTGCAGTGATCGCATTTGTATCCCCTTTGCAGAGGGTGTTGTGTTCTCTTCTTGTATAACTGATGTGTTAATAAAGTTGCAGTTTAAAAAAAGTACCATCAACAGGGTGAAGGCTGTGGGGATATAAAAATACATCTAAGAAAGTACAATTATTAAGTGAAAAAAAAAAAAAACAGAATAATGAAAATAAACCAACAAAAGATGTGGGAGGAAAACCACCCAAACAAAGCGCCAGCCTAGGGTCTATTAAAAACTATATGACCCCAGAGAGAATAAGATATAATTATTATAAGAGAATAATATGACCCCTACAGAAAATAAGGAGAAACAAGCATCAACAAAACTAAAGCATAATAATGAAGGTAATAGAAAAGCCCGCAATCAGAAAACAACTGAGATAAGTGAAGAAAGTAACACTACCCAGCTGAAAGGAGACGTAAAGATGGATAGTGCACAGATGGATAAAGATCCTGACACAAGTGGAGAGGAAGAGCGAAGAGTAAAAAACCAACTCCCAACAAGGGATGAAATGAGGGAAATGTTTTCAAATCTGGAGCAAACTATTAAAAAAGAGATGGCAACATTACATGGAGAATTGGAGCAAATGCTAAGAAGAGTTGAAGAGGTGGAGAAAAAAGCGATATGCCAAGGAAAAGAACTAAAAACACTTAAAGAGGAAATGAGGAGAACACAAATAGTACAAAGAAACTTACTCTATAAATTAGAAGACCAGGAAAATAGAGATAGAAGAAAAAATTTAAGTATCCGTGGTTTGCCAGAACTGGGACAAGAAGAAAAACTAGCAGAAATGTTGGAAATAGTGGTTAACCCCTTATTAGGAAGAGAAACAATGACAAAATTAGAGATCAAAAGAATACATAGGATCAGGAAACCACGGAATTCACCAAAAGAATCCTCAAGAGACGTCATAGTGAGGTTTCATAGATACGAAACAAGATGTCAGATATGGGAAAAGTTAAAAAGCCATTCTCTCTTAAAACATAAAGATGTAGAGATACAGATATATGCCGACCTATCACAGGAGACATTGACTAGGAAGCGGATACTGAGACCGATGGTTGAAATACTGAAACAACACAACATACAATACTTCTGGGGTTTCCTGGCATGCCTAGGAGTCAGAAAATAAGGACAGATAGTAAAGTTAAGATTCCCAGAAGAGTTGGAAGACTTCTGTGCGACTTTGAATATTCCCATACCTGAGATCTCTGATTGGCTGGCCACAGGGGATAGAGAAGCGGAAGAAGAAGAACAGTGGCACCTGGAGACCAAGAAGAAATAACTATAGGGAAAATATAGTGAAAGGGAGAAAAACTGCACGGAAGGAGTGGATAATAAGATAAAAAGAAAATTAAAAGACTGGAGGGGACGCTGGGGGAACTAAACATCTATTCTCCAATATGGCTCCAGAGAAGAAGAGAGGGGAGCCAGGCGTACAGGTGCAGAGTCTCACCCTAAGGGAGAAAGTCGATATAAGGAGGGAGGGAGTTGATCAACTAAAAAGGTCCAAAGGGTCCTTTTTAGGAACCCAGTGGGGTGTGGGCAAAAGCCTGGGAATGGGGGCGAGGGAAGGTGGGGAGAGGGGGGAAGGGGGGGAGGGAAGGGTAAATCACAGTCTAAAGTATCCACTCCATTATTATTCGAGATAAGTTTGATGGGAAGAGCAATCTGTAATATAATGTATCTACTCCACTTCCTTTTTTTTAGATAGATTCTCCTCTTCTAATGCCTCTTCTAACCATAAAAAATGACAGAAATTATGTAACGTATAACATAAGAGGATTGAATTCCCCCGAAAAGAGACAGAAAATCCTGAAAGAGATTAAAAATATGGGAGCTGACCTAGTTTTCCTACAGGAAACTCACATCCTACATTCCTCTAATATTAGACTGTACTCAAAAGATCACCCCACGTGGTACTATTCTGACTCTACAACAAAAAAATCAAAATGGGTGGCTATTGGGTTCGCTAGAGGAACTCACTTTGTTTTGGAAGAGAGGATGGTAGACCACGAGGGAAGATTCCTTTTTCTGAAAGGGAAACTTAATTTTAGGGATGTGACTCTGGTAAATGTGTATTGCCCAAATGATAAACCTATGGGATATCTATGGAAAATTCTAGATAAACTAATAGAATTCAGAAAAGGGAGAGTGATATTAGCAGGCGATTTGAATTTTTGTCTGACCCAGAAATTGATTATACGTCTGTTGTACAGAGGAGTAGAGCAACACATTTGAAAACAATCAAAAATAAGCTATTCCAATGTCAATTATTGGACATGTGGAGGGTGCTTCATCCAAAAGAACGAGATTATACATTCTACTCCTCTGTACATAAAATACACTCGAGGATCAACTACATCATGATAGACCACAGAGGAATAGAACTAGTGACAGAGGCTAAAATAGGGATACAAACCTGGTCAGATCATGCACCTGTTAAGATAAAGCTGAAAATATTAGGGGGAGCAAAACAAATATTTGGAGACTAAATGAGGAACTGCTCAGGGGAAAAAAACGGGGAGATGAAATTAGAAAATAATTAGAACTATATTTCCATATTAATGAAAATGAAGAAACTTCAAAAAATATACTTTTGGAGGAACAAAAAGCATACATGAGGGGGGTCTTAATCTCTAAAGGGTCAAGAAGGAAAAAAAGAGAGAATAGTACATAAAGATAAACTGATAAAAGAGATTTAGGATTTAGAACAAAGCCATAAAAACATTTAGTCTGTGGAGATCCAACATCAGTTAGTTATAAAAAGAGAAGAACTAAAAGAATTAATAGAACAAGAAATTAGACAGGAGATCAGGAAAGTAACTAAAGAAAACTATGTAGGAAACAATAAGATCAGGAAGAAACTTGCGAAAATTATTAAGAAAAAGAAAGCGATAAATTATATAGAGAAAATGAAAGACACCAAGGGGGAAACGGTATATTCAACGGCCGATATAGCAAAAGTATTTCAGGAGTACTATGGGAAACTTTATAATATCAAAGAAACAGGAGGAGAGAGGGACCCGTCTAAAATGGAAAAAATCAAACAATATCTGAAGGAGGCAAAATTACCTAAAATACAACAGGATAAAATAGATCAACTAGAGGCTCAAATTACTGAAGAAGAGATAAGTATAGCCCTTAAAACTACACCTTCAGGGAAGAGCCCTGGACCAGACGGGTTCACGGTAAATTATTATAAAAGACATAAGGACCTCTTAATACCTAAATTAAAAGATTATTTTAATGGTTTAGGGCAAGAATATGGGATGAGTAAGGATGCCCTTTTAGCATCGATTACGATAATCCTGAAAGAAGGAAAAGATGGGACCGTATGTTCAAGCTATAGACCTATTTCGCTTTTAAATATCGATACAAAACTCTTCGCAAAAGTGTTGGCAACCAGAATGAAAAATTTAATGGAAGAATGGGTCTATAGGGATCAAACAGGATTTATACCTGGGAGACAGGGTCGAGATAACGGTGTAAGAACAATTCTGTTGATGCGGCAGATGGCTAAGAGTGGATCCCAAGGACTTATACTGTCGATAGATGCTGAGAAAGCATTTGACAGAGTAAGCTGGGACTTCATGATGGAAACCTTAGAGGAATTGGGAATTGGGAGAAAAATGATGGCATGGATAAAAACACTCTATGGCCAGCCCACTGCCAGGGTGAAAGTAAACGGGGTCCACTCGATGCCATTTGGGATGTCTAATGGAACAAGGCAGGGATGCCCGCTGTCCCCGTTATTGTTTTTTCTTTCATTGGAACCCTTATTAGCGACAATTAGGAAGAACCCAGATGTGAAAGGAATAGAGGTGGGGAAGTGGAGCATAAGATAGCCGCATTTGCAGACGATCTGTTGCTGTACATCTCCAGACCGAGGATAACCCTAACGTATTAGAAAGCTTAGAAAACAATGGAAAATTATCGAACTTAAAAATTAACCCTACTAAATCAGAGATATTAAATATCAATGTAAAAAAACAAGAAGAAGAAAAATTAAAACTGGAATTCCCCTTCACCTGGAAAAAACTAGGACTAAAATATTTAGGAATTATCCTAACAAAAAAACCTGAAGGACTGTATAAAGAAAATTATATCCCGCTATTAAATGAAATGAAAAAAGAGCTTAATAGGATATCATATAGGCCGCTATCATGGATAGGGAGAATAAACATATTAAAAATGGCAATTCTACCAAAAATAACCTACAAATTTCAAATGTTACCTATTTCGATCCCTCAAGTGTATTTTAGAACTTTGAAATCTTTAATATCTAGATTTATCTGGAAAAGATGTAAACCCAGAATACAACATGCAGTATTAATTAAAGGCAAAAATCAAGGGGGTTTAGCAGTACCAGACTTTAAAAAATATTACGATGCAACTATTCTCTCACGTGTGATGGAATGGGGGAAAACAAAAAGCGAAAAAAAACTGGTTAAAAATAGAATTCACAATGAGTCACACTGACTTAGGGAAAATGATATGGATACCTGCCCAATATAGGAATTTGAATTCCAATACACACCCGATCACAATTCAAGCACTTAAAACTTGGGATTTAACTCAGAAAAGAAACAAATGGCAATATAACTCACCGTTAATCCCTTTAAAAGACACTAATTATTTTCCACCAGGACAAGAAAAAATGGGAGGAAAGTGAATAGGAGACGAAGATGCACGTTTGAGGGATATTATGGATAATGAGCAAATATACACATATAAGGTATTAAAACAAAAAGAAAAGACTGGAGAATCGATGAGTGGCGGTATTGCCAGCTGAGGCACTTTGTGACCTCCCTGCCAAGACCGCTGAGAAGGGGAGATGATTTGCTCCCTTTTGAGCGGATCTGCTCCTCAGAGAAATATGAAAACAAAATATCAAACATATATAAAATCTTGGTGGACTTGACAGGACCGGCGGTCCCGCCATTCATCGACCAATGGGAGAGGGATTTGGGCACACGTAAAAGAGACTTCCACTTGGGAAAAAGTTTAAAATTAATACACACTTCTACAGTAGATATAAACACAGCTGAAATGAATTACAAATGCATTGCGAGATGGTACATTACCCCCATAAATTACCAAAAAGATAAATCAAAAAACTGCTGGAGGGGTTGTTTAGAAGTAGGTACTATGGCGCATTTATGGTGGGATTGCCCAAAAATTAAAAAGTACTGGAAGGAAATCTTGGGCTTAATTAAAAAAATCACGAAAATAGAAATCCCGTAAGATCCTTGGTATTGCCTATTTCACGGTATTAAAAATTCCGTTTGGCAATATAAAACAACATCAATACCCCACCTGATGAACGCAGCAAAAGGATTAATCCCATTATTTTGGCAAAAGGAAGAGGCCCCGACTAAGGGAGACTGGGTACAAAGAGTTGAGAGAATAAGAACATTGGAATATCTGAAAGATTGGGAAGAAGACGATACAGAGGAATGGGGCGATATATGGGAAAATTGGAGGGAGTTTAAGACAATGAGAGAATACACTAGATGGAGTGGAGAAGAAGAGAAATAAAACTAGTAATGACAAGGGGGGGGGGGGGGGGTCAATAGAGGGAAAAATAAGGGAAGGGAGAGGTTACATTATGGTAAATTGATGTTTTATGGTGTGAAATATATTTGTATGCTCTCTTTTTTTGAAAACAATAAATACATTTATAAAAAAAAAAATAGGAAAATAGTTATATGATGTGGTCAAAGATGTAAGAGTTTTACAAAAAGTTAAATATATTTATGAAATTGAAGCAAGAGAATCTTTGATGATATTACATTATTTGGATGAAAAACTAACTAAAATTAAGAAATCATATAATGATTTATAGTCTCTTGATGGAATGAAGTAGGTACATTTTTCACAAGAAAATCTCCAGGTTTTGGAAAAGTGCTTATGTACATTATCTGACATATCCAATTTTATTATTGTTTATTGTATTGTTTGTTATAACGGAAAATTCCTATCATACTTACCGTAATTTTCCTTTCCTGGTGGTCTCCATGGCAGCCTACGTGTGGGGTTAACCCCGCCTCCTCTCCAATGGTATAGGACCCCCCTCTATAAATTTCAGCTTGCAGGCACAGCCAGTGTTCCATATCTTAGCCGAGATCCAAGACCAGAGGGTGGGAACTCCGGCTGCCATGGAGACCACCAGGAAAGGAAAATTACGGTAAGTATGATAGGAATTTTCCGTTTTCCTGGCAGTCTCCATGGCAGCCTACGTGTGGGAAATAACTAGCCCAAACCACACGGGTGGGAATGTTTCAAATCAAATTTTACTTCAAATTATTAGCAGACAAAACAGTCAAGCCAAAATTAACTGAAGATAAGGAGGCTGTCTCCACACAATAATGTGTCATGAACGTATTTACAGAAGACCATGAAGCTGCTCTGCAGACTACTTCTGGTGCAACATGATGTGAAGCCGCCCAGGACGTTGAGATGCTTCTCGTCGAGTGGGCTGTCACCGCCTCCGGAGGAGCCAAACCCTCTACACAGTAAGCTCGCTGAATGGCAGACACAATCCAGGCCGCAATGGACCTTGACGAGGCCCGTTTCCCTCTATTCTTGCCTGAGAAAAGGACGAAGAGACTATCCGATTGTCTGAAAGAAGACGTTGACTGGAGATATTCCATAAGAGTTTTCCCTACATCCAAGGGATGAGGTTCATTATCCTCTGAAGAACGAAAGGTAGGAAGTACAATCTCCTGGTTCTCATGAAAAACCGATGATACCTTCGGATTGGAATTGAGCATCGGAATTAGGACTACTCGGTCCGGGAAAAACGTGAGAAAAGGTTCTTTATAACCCAGAGAACTGATCTCAGAAACTCTTTTAGCTGAAGTGATTGCTACTAAAAAGGCTGTTTTAATGGTAAGATCTTTAATGGAGTCCGACAAACTAGATCTTGAAAGGACGTTAAGGACAAGGGGAAGGTCCCATTTTGGGAACCTTGGCTTCCTCTGAGGTCTGAGTCTGACCGCACCTTTGAAGAATTGTTGTATGAGTATATGCTTGGCCCAGGAGAACCCTGAGAACACCGATAAGGCTGATATTTGCACCCTGAGAGTCCCAACTGATAGGGACTTATCCAGACCTGCTTGAAGGAACTTCAGGACTTCTTGAACTCCGAAATTCAGGGAATGATTTCCCTCCGGGTACGTGAATTCCAAGAATCTAGACCAGACTCTACAGTAAACTCTGTTCGTGCTAGGTCTCCTAGAGTTCATTAAAGTAGGGATTGCCCCAGGAGGGCATCCGAGTGACTCCAACCTCTCCCTCTCAAGAACCAGACCGTTAACCTGAGCAAGGCGGGGCAGGGGTGTAATGTTGTTCCCTGCGAGAGAAGGTCTGGTTTGATGGGCAGGGGAATCGGACTCCGATAGCTGAGTTGCAGGAGAAGTGGGAACCAGGGCCTGTTCGGCCAGTGAGGGGCTACCATGACGATCTCCACATCTTCTGCTTGGAGTCTCTGAAGAAATCTGAGGATGATGGGAAATGGGGGAAAAGCATATGCCCTGCTGAATTCCCATCTGTCGGTCAGAGCATCCGTTCCGCATGCTTGGTGACACTTGCTGCGTGTGAAGTACCGGACTAGCTTGTGGTTGCATGGAGATGCAAACAGGTCTACTTCTGGTGAGACCCCTAGGGACAGAATCCACTTGAATGAGTCTATGTGGAGAGACCACTCGTTGTGATTCAACTGAACTCTGGAAAGGAAATCTGCCTGAACATTCTGTGGCCCCGGAATGTAGGCCGCCGAGATGTTGGACAGATGGGCTTGGGCCCATGTCATGATTGGGTCTACTTCTTGAAGAAGGGAGAGACTCCTGGTACCGCCCTGTCTTTTCACATAAGCCACTGCCGTGGTGTTGTCCATTCGAAGAAGTACGGATTTGCCTTCTATTAGATGATGGAAAGCTTGAAGAGCTAGAAAAGCCACACGAAGCTCCAGGACGTTGGAAACCGGGGAGTGGGCTTGCGGGGGCCATTTCCCTTGAGCCACCTCTGTCATGCAATGGGCTCCCCAGCCAGAGTTGCTGGCGTCGGTTGTAATGATGACCCATGTGATGGGGACTAGAGAATGGCAATTGAGCAGGTTCTTGCGTTGGAGCCACCAAAATAAGCTGCTCCTCATGCTGTGGGAAATAAAGATATGCTGATCGTGATCTTCCGGATTCCACTGCCGAAGGAAGCCCCTCTGAAAGGGCCGCATTCGCCACAGTGCCCACTTGACCATAGGGGCCGTCGAGACCATTGTGCCGATGATCTTGAGACACTGGGATGCCGTCAGAAAAGAGGATGAGAGGGCTGGAAGGATCCTCTCCCGAACCACCGGGATTTTCTCTAGAGGCAGAGAAAGTGTATTCTGAACGGTGTTGAATTGAGCCCCTAGATAGACCAGATGTTGAGAGGGCTCCAGATTTACTTTTTTGAAGATTCAACAACCACCCGAACTCCATGAGAGTTGTAGTGACCAGGTCCCTGTGGAACAAAAGTTGATCCCGGTCTTGTGACAACAGTAGAAGATCGTCCAAGTAGTGATGTAGACGTACACCCTTTGTTCTGATTAGAGCCACCACAGCTAGAAGGACCTTGGAAAACACCCTTGGGGATGTGGACAGGCCAAAAGGAAGGCAGATGAACTGGAAGTGTTGATGTTCTACCGCGAAACGAAGGTACTTGTGGAAGTTTACTGCTATAGGCACATGGAAATACGCGTCTTTGAGATCTATTGACACTAGCCAGTCTCCTGGAAGTACTGCTTTCTGGATAGTAGATAAGGTTTCCATTTTGAACTTTTCGTTCTTGATGAACCTGTTGAGATAGGTGAGATCTATCACAGGGCGCCAGGATCCATTCTTCTTCTGTACTAGAAAGAGGGGCGAGTACACGCCTTGGAATCTTTCCTGCACGGGCACCGGAATTATTGCGCCCTGAGCTACCAAAGTGTTTACATAGTCGAGCAAAACGTTTCTTTTCTCGTCCTGAGAAGGCAAGCGAGTGGGAATAAATCTGGACACGGGATCTGTTGAGAAAGTCCATGTGTGTCCTGTGGACACTGTCCTGATGGTCCAGAAGTCTGAGATTGAGGCCGCCCAGACACGCTGAAAGCGGAGCAGGCGTGCCCCCACCTGGCATGTCTGAACGGGCCCAATCTCAAAAGGACTTCGAGGTTTCTTGACCGGAAGGTGCTGAGCCTCTGACCGGCTTACGAGAGGATGCTTGGCTGCTCTTCCAATTTCTCCTGTAATCTCGCCCAGGCCTATATGAGCGGGCATCCTTTGATCGCTCTGCAAACTGCTTTCTTGGTTGCTGCTTCTTAGGGCCAAAGAGGCGCCTATCTTGGGGAAGGAGACCTGACTTTCCACCCGTCACTTTAGTAATTGCATTATCCAATTTGTTTCCAAATAAAGAGGAACCTTCAAAAGGGATTTTGCACCAAGCCTGTTTAGAGGCTGGGTCTGCCAGCCAGGGACGCAACCACAGGGCCCGTTTGGCTGTGACAGAAGCCAACATGGATCTGGATAAGAGACGTAACACATCAATGGATGCTTCTCCAAGAAACACAGAAGCTAACTTCAGTTCCTGAACAGGAGAGTTCTCTACTGCATCTTCAGACACACTTCTTAATTTTAGTTCAACATCAGAAACCCAGGTTTCCATGGCCTTAGACATGGCTGCTAGTGCTAGCACAGGTTTACAAGCCGCACCGGCTGTGACATAAATTCTTTTTAAATCCAAGTCCATCTTCCTATCCAGAGGGTCTTTAAAGGACACCGCATTATCCAGCGGGAGTGTAACGTGTTTAGCCAGTCTGGAAACTGCAGCATCAACCAGAGGAGCTGATTCCAGGTGACTGACTTCTTCCGATTTAAAAGGATACAACTTGGACAGTTTGGAGGATAAGGAGGTCTTGCTGTCCCCTTTACTCCACTCTTCTAGGATGACATCCTTCAATTCTGACAGGAGCGGAAAGTTTAGCCGCTCTTTCCCCAAATGTTTGAAAAACCTTCTCTGTTTAACTTGTGGGGTACTGGGATCTTCCCATTTCAGAGCCTCTTTGACGGCTCTTATGAGAGGTGCAACAAGGGCAAAATCAAAACCCCCAACTGCACCTTCCTCTTCTTCCGAATCGCTCTCTGAGGATTTCCCGGAAGTGAAGCTTGGCTGAGAGAGACCTTGCTCTTCAGGAGCATCAGCAGGAGAGCTGGGAGTAGCAGATCCAGGTGTGGGACTAGCATTCCACTCTTTCATGGATTGTTGGACAATCCGTTTCACCAGGGATTCCAATCTCTGATCTTCAGACTCTCTTTCACCAGCTGCACGAGCGAAACAGGGCTCGCAAAGGGACTTGTCCTCCGGGACATGCGCCCCACAACCCCAACAGGCTCTCTGGGCCGTATGGCTACTGTGGCGGTGTGTGCGGTGTCTGGAGGAGGAATGTGAGCGTCTCCTCTCATGTCTGCTCCCTGATGGAGACTCACGGCGTCTTGACCTTGAAGATGATTCTCTTCGTGGCCTGACAGGGTCTCTTTCTTGACCAGACCTGGAGGAGCTGGGAGAAAGAGAAATCCAGGGAGACACAGGATTTAGCCATGAATCATGAGCCAGCATCCCTCCCTTCATATCCCTCTAAATGTACCAGCACTCACCTGTTGTGAGAGGGCTGGCCACAAGAGGGCGGTGAAGCAGGATCCATGTTTCAGGCAAAACCACAAACTCACTAGGAAGTAGAGCATACAGGGATCACTACAAAGCAATAAGGAACATTCAGGTGTTGTCCTAATATGCATCCAACCGCTCCCCCCCCCCCCCCTGCATACCACAAAAAGGTATGCAGCATCCGGTCCCCACATACCTGGTAAACAAATGGACAAGGTACCGGGAAGACGTCGCTATGCCCACAGTGCATTCCCAAATGCTCTGGAGCTGACAGGCGTTTAAATTTTCGCGCCAGGATGATGTCAGCGATGGCCGGCCGTGATCGCAAGTG
The DNA here is from genome assembly GCF_965119305.1 of Pelophylax lessonae. Lineage (NCBI taxonomy): Eukaryota > Metazoa > Chordata > Amphibia > Anura > Ranidae > Pelophylax > Pelophylax lessonae. The sequence goes on along the minus strand of NC_138772.1, from coordinate 171,302,375 downwards.
CGCATGCGCGGACCAGGCCTCGCTTCCGATCGCGGCGAAGTGCGCATGCGCAGGCAGCGAGCGGAGCTCCATTACCATACAGCGCATGTGTCCGCCGGACTGAGCGGAGGGAAAGCAGGAAGGAGATGGCTGGAACGCACGGAGCGTTCCAGTCGCCATTGGGCCACCAGGGATAGCAAAGAAAGATAGTTTGGAGACAAACAAACATAACAAAAACACTGCCATGGAGGAGACAAATCTTCAGACCCTGTCAGGATATCCGTCGGCCATCCGAAGCACCGCACAGTTAAGAGCCAAAGGGGATTTTGAAATGTCACTCACCCGCCCGTGGCTGGGCCCTGGACATAGACACTGACTTTTCATTCTGAGGTAAGCCGACCAAATTCCAACAGGAAATAATCCAAATAGTTGATCCTTGGAGGAGGACAAAAAAGGAACACTGGCTGTGCCTGCAAGCTGAAATTTATAGAGGGGGGTCCTATACCATTGGAGAGGAGGCGGGGTTAACCCCACACGTAGGCTGCCATGGAGACTGCCAGGAAAATTTGTTTGTATTGTAAAAAATAAATAAATATATATATACATGTTTAGAGACATTTCTTATTTAAGATGAATGCACTTTTATTAGTTGATTATAGTGCATTAAGGGGGAATTTGTAGAGATTTAGAGTTTAATAATATTTTAAATTATAGAAGTCTCTGAAATACATATACTTGTTTAATGTATTTGTATTTTACATGTACTTGTTTAATGTAATATGTTTGTTTTTGAAGATTAATTCAATATATCCATTTTGCTATGTATGTATTTATATTCTGAGTTTGTATGTTAGCATGATGGGGGGGGGGGGGGGTTATGTGTCTTAACTATAAACTCAAACCATATATGCAAGAGTGGGTGTTACTTTTATATTTAGAATTACTACCTTCTTGGGACACACTTTTTGCTGACATCGTCTTTACATATAGTATAAAGACAACTATATCTACAGATCACGCAGAGGTGAGAAAGGGACATCCTACACTCTAAAGGCATGTAAAATCTGTCATATATCTCTCTCTCCTTCTGTCCATTTCTGTTTTGTTCTGTTTCGTATGTTTTGCTTTACTTTAAGAAAATAAACAACTTTCCTGAAGTATCATGACATCTAGAAAGTATATGGTGCATCGTTATTGATCTAAAGCTTTTTTAACTTGCATAATTTTATCAATTTGTATAATAAAATATATACTTTTTTTTATGAATTTGGTCTGTATATCACTGTGATCGGCTGCAACAAAGTCCTATGGGAGATACCTTTGTACTATGTATTATTTAGGGATGGAGCAGCCTTGAGCTTGCATAATACTCACTTCACTTTGTTGAGTATACCCAAACATGTGCACGGAAAATTAAAAACAACAAAACAAAACAATATTTTTGCAAGAAAATGATTGGATAATGGAAATCAGCAGAGTTTCTCCTCTTACATCAAGAAAAGAGAAAATGTCCTTGCAAAGTTAACAGCCTATTCGATTTAGTAAAATCAACCCTTAAATGATGAAAACAATATACTATACATATATATATATATATATATATATATATATATAGTGACTTGTGGTAGTTAGCTCTTGTGGTAGATGCGTTTATACAGTGAATCCATGGCAGACAGGAACTATATTTAAGAGCCTGGTAGCTCACTTTTATTGAAATGGCAGGAAGAACAACAACAGACCAACACAAATTTTCACACTCAGGAGATCTTCTCCAGCTTCAGCAGAATACAAATGCTGGAAAATGCCAAACCACCTGGCCCAGAAGCTCACTCAGGTTCAATTGCAGTACTTTAGCTGTACCTCTTACCAGTCTCTGACTGTGTTGTCCAGTTCTCCTGGATACTTGGCTCTCTAGCCTTTAGTCACAGAGCTTCGCTGCATGGCCCACCTCTGGTGTCAGAGAAGTCAGGTCCATAGGATAAACGGAGTTCCTTGGCACGTGCATGCGCAGACCAGCCTGCTACAACTATCAGCTTAGCAAGTCTTGCTTCCAGCTGCCTTCTACAAGCCTGTTAGTTACTACATCTCCCTGCTGACAGCGGCCACGCAGACTACTGGACTGATTACAGGCACTCCTACGTCACCGTGCTCCTGTGGCTGCTGTCTCACTATCAGTGGCCTTCGAGTCAAAGTTGTGCAAAAGGCCCTCCTCTACATGTCAGGCTCACTAACCAGGTACGTGAAATCTGGCCTGTGGATTGGGGGTTCTCCTGACAATCCAATAGGAGCCAGTCTGACTCCTGGAACTGAGACCCTTGGCTTCTGTCTCTTGGCTTCTGGCTGTGCCCTCTGACCCCTCAATGAGACCTGCCGTCTCGCCCAGTGGAAGTGGTCTCCAAACTAGGAGCTCTGAGCTATCCCTAGACCTGGTATATAATGATCCTGCACACCTCTGCACTTGTCAGGTTGCAGGTGTCTAGCAAAACCTGGATGCAGGATTGAATGTTCTGTTCCAGAGCTACAGAATCCAGCAAAATACAAATACACAGCTTGCACTGCCCAGAAACACCAGTCTGGAATATTCATGTACCCTAAATGTGAATCCTGTGTCACATTTCCCTAGATATATATACTGTATATGGAAAACAATGACCACATCTATTCACATACTCAGTTTATGTTATAGAACATTCTAGAGATATTCATTCATGTAACCAGGAAGGGGATGCTCGGTATCACAATAATTGGAAGTTAAATTATTTTAGAAACCTATCACGAGCTAATTTTAATATGCTAATGTGGGTGCATTTGAAGAGCTGAATGTGTAATTCCCATAGCCGAAGGGCTTATTTTGCTAAATGAATAAGAACATTGGCAGCTCACAGAGGCTTCAGCTAGCTGAATAGTGAGTGGGCGATTTTCTATCAAAGAGGAATTTGGAGCACAAGCTACTAATGTGAGTGCCTTGGAACCACAGCATGATTCAAGGGAGCATATCACAGATGGGGGAGAAATAAGACACTAAAGAAAATCATAAGGACAGTATGAATTTGTAAAACTACTGTATATTACCATGTCATATTGTATCAATGGTGCAATTAGAGCCATAAATTATTTATTACCTTTTTTATGATTATAAACGAAAGCCAATCGATCCAATGAATAATAAATTAATGAAAATGTTAGTAACAGTAAAAGGCCATTTTACAGGATGAATATATAATGATCTGCAATATATTACTGTGAGTTGTTGTTGAATTATTGTTTTGTATTGTTGAATACTCAATTGACTTTTGTCAAAGGAACTAGGCTAAAAAATGTCTGTCTGCCAAACGGCACCTGCAATCAGCTGAATGCACTGTTCAGGTATTCTGACAGTTGGCATTAGTAGCTGTCAAAATACAGAAGCCTGGCAGCAGACATTGGTCTATCCACTCCGTTTGTGTGGGTGGAGGAATCTGTTGGATTTCTTTGGTTCTTCCTGCAATCTATCAGTGTATAGCCAACTTAAGCAGTGGCAAACCTAGTCTTAAGGCCGTACTTGGGAAAAGCTAAAAGTTCTCCCTTGCAGTGGGGCTGCCCCTGCGCTGCTCATTACTGTCTAGGGCAGTGGTTCTCATCTCCTGTCCTCAGGACCCACTAACAGGCCAGGTTTGCATGATAACTGACATACATCACAGGTGATATCATTTGCTGCTCAGTGATTGCAGTATTCTAGTCTGCATCTCCCCAAGGTAATACCTAAAATCTAGCCTGTTAGTGGCTCCTGAGGACCGGAGTTGAGAACCACTGGTCTAGGGGATGGGAAAAGCACTTTTTTTATGGAACTTACTGATAATAAGCATAAGTTGTTTTGTATTCATTGTTTTATTGCCCTTTGTGTGGAATTGTGTCTGCATTGCATGTTCCTATATCTGAGTGCTTTCTTGAGATAAAAACATAATCTGAAGAAAAAAAAGCATTTTTACTTACCTGATCCCCCACTCCCTGGGAAAACTGTGCTCCCCTCCACTCCAGCAGTAGATGCATCCTCACATCAAATGCAGGGTTGTGGTGCTTGTATTGGTTTTGATGACATCAGAGGACCTTGGACATCTGTAGTGCAGGTGAGAAGAGGCTACAGGGACCTGTCTAGCAGAGCAGAATAGGTATGCAAAATTCTTTACCTTGCCCCCTATACTGTACATAAACACGCTGTTACGTTAACACACACGCACACACACATACGCTATCCCATTACCAAAAGTTTGACCATTCTTCCAGAAGTGCATTTGTGAGGTCAGGCACTGATATTGGAGAGAAGGCCTGGCTTACAGTCTCCGCTCCAATTCATTCTATCATCTAATTCCTCCCATCCTGTGTTCTTTTGGGTTGAGGTCAGGGCACCGTGCAGGCCAGTCCTGTTCCTCCACCCAAACTCGCTCATCCATGTCTTTATGGACCTTGCTTTGTGCACTGATGCGCAGTCATGTAAGAACAGGAAGAGGGCATCCCCAAACTGTTCCCACAAAGTTGGGAGCATGAAATTGTCCAAAATGTCTTGGTATGCTGACGCCTAAGAGTTCCCTTCACTGGAACTAAGGGGCCCCATGAAAAATAACCCCACTCCATAATCCCCCCTCCACCAAATTATTTGGACCAGTGCACAAAGTAAGGTCTGTAAAGACATAGATAAGTGAGTTTGGGGTGGAGACTGGCCTTCAGAGAGTAGTGACTTCAACCCGATAGAACACCTTTGGGATGAATTAGAGCACAGACTGCGAGTCTCCTCCATGCTCTTGAGACTGTACTGGGAGACCCAGCAAACCTTCTGGCAATGGCTCGTATTTATGTGCCATCCTGGAGGAGTAGGACTGTCTGTGCAACCTCTATAGGGTCCAGGTATTGGTTCATGCTACCAGTAGTGACACTTAACCCAGCAAAAAGCAAAACTAGTGAAATGTCAGTGGCATCTACCTGTAAAACCATTTCTGTTTTGGAGGTTGTCTCATTGTTGCCCATCTAGTGCACCTGTTAATTTCATTAACATCAAAGCAGCTGAAACTGATTAACGGTCCCCTCTGCTACTTAAATGAAGAGATCAATATCCTAGGAGTTTAATTGACTTGATGCTATACTCTGATTAAAAGTGTTCCTTTAATTTTTTGAGCAGTTAAAATAGTCATATGCAGATGTATCCAATCTTAAATCTGCAGGCAGTTAGAGCAATAATGAATAATGATTGGCTGGACTCCTGAGCTGCATATTTATACAGGCACATCTACATGCAAATATTTAAGAGGTGCAAACTATAATAAAATATGCACAGATCAGCAGAGCCAATCCTTTAGAACAATGTGCTACACCTGGGAAGGAAAAAAAAGCATTTTGCAGGTAGTTGCAGGCTCTATCTCTGATTTGATTATAAAAGGAACTCTGTTAGTCATCTTCCAGATTTCAACGATCTGCCTGCAAGCAGGTACCAAATGCTATTGGCAATTACCTTTACAAGATGACTTTGCCACTAAGCCCTACCTCATAGTGCAGAGCCCTACCCATCTACTGCCCCGACTGAGGGGGACAGGCGGCTTACGGGCCTTAGACCCAATGTCAAGGAAATCAAGTCCTTAGTAACAAAGTAAAACAAAGAGCAGAGGAGCACACAGAAGATACTTTCTGGCTTTCAAAGGTAATAGATGGCACCTTGCAGTGACTACTCATAGCTTTATAGCATAGACAAACCTAGACATAGACATACATAGACTATAACATACATAGACTATAGCATACATATATAAATAAATACATAGTTTATAGCATAGACAAACATAGACATAGCTTTCATAGCATAGACAACTTTATAAATGTTAAAGCAGACCTACGATGAAGATGAGAGCCCCCATCTAAATGACAGCCTTTTCCACGTAAATTAACACCTGCACCACCTGTGTAAGAAAAGGCATCGAGAGAATAACCAAAAATTCAGCATATTAAGAGGAAAAAAAAAAAAAACGAACATACTGTCTCTCAATGATTTGGAAGATGTGGATGATATCACTGTACCTCCTCACCACATGCCAGGATAGCTGGGTGCTTGAAAACTTGTGACCGCAAAGTTGAATTGGGCTTTAGAGCTGAACTCCAGCCAGCTAATAAAATTCCTCTTTTAGTAGCTAATGTAAGTATTTCTCTTTGTTATATCTCCCTAGACGAAACAAGCATTGGAGACCCATTACACAGTGGGTAGGGGTGGGGGGGAGCTGCCAAAAAGATGACTTTTATTAGCTGACTGTACCTCGGCTACGTTTTTGCTTAGAAGTAAAAGAGAACATTGGACTACATGGGGTGAAATGTATACTTATGGAATATTCCAAAAGAATTACAAAAAATACGACCTGATGGGTTCTAATTTCTCTGAATTTCATCTTGCATTAATTTTCATTGAAATCATTCTAATACTTGAGTACATCACGGGGCTATGAACTACTGCACAAAACAACTAAAATACATTGATTGAGCTCCTAACATTTCTTCAGCTGCATTACATTCATCATAAGAAATGCCTCTAGAGCATCTCACAGTTATATAAACCCAATGTTTATTTGTAAAATGCATTCCTTTCATGCTACTTTTTACATAATTAATGGGTACTTTCTTTTTACAAAAATACATATTCAAGTACTGTCAGGAAATTAGAGGTTTGGGATTTGCAGCTGAATATATTCAGTGAATTGTCAGTGCTTTATTATTCCCTAATGCAGAGAACCCATTTATACTTCAAGCATTTTTTTCTTAGAATCCTTCCATTTACAAAAAAACAAGCCACTGTGTTCATGTGCAAATTCTAGAAAATTCCACAAAAAGAAGTCAATGTTATGATGGTATGCCATACATACATAAAAAATAAATGTTTACCATCTTTTAAAAAAGCTTTGCATTATGGGTGCAACATACAGAGGCCTCGTCTCTGACATATACAATATTCTGATGAACCCATCCTGATACACCTGCAAGGCACAACTCAAAGACAAAATGGATTTTAAATAGGGAATTCTTCATCAGAGGAATGGAGCAAATTCTTGGACAATGCACACAAATCTTCTCTTTTTAAGGAATAGATATGATATTCTCTATCTGTTTTACAACGCCCCTGTCTTACTACATACTCTCAAACCTCACATCCCAGACTATTGTTGGAGATGACGGCAACACTCGGGGACACTGTTCCATATACAAGTGCCTTGCAAAAGTATTCGGCCCCCTTGAACTTTGCAACCTTTTGCCACATTTCAGGCTTCAAACATAAAGATATAAAACTGCAATTTTTTGTGAAGAATCAACAACAAGTGGGACACAATCACGAAGTGGAACGAAATTTATTGGATATTTCAAACTTTGTTAACAAATAAAAAACTGAAAAATTGGGTGTGCAAAATTAATCAGCCCCCTTAAGTTAATACTTTGTAGTGCCACCTTTTGCTGCGGTTACAGCTGTAAGTCGCTTGGGGTATGTCTCTATCAGTTTTGCACATCGAGAGACTGAAATTTTTGCCCATTCCTCCTCGCAAAACAGCTCGAGCTAAGTGAGGTTGGATGGAGAGCGTTTGTGAACAGCAGTTTTCAGTTCTTTCCACAGATTCTCGATTTGATTCAGGTCTGGACTTTGACTTGGCCATTCTAACACCTGGATATGTTTATTTGTGAACCATTCCATTGTAGATTTTGCTTTATGTTTTGGATCATTGTCTTGTTGGAAGACAAATCTCCGTCCCAGTCTCAGGTCTTTTGCAGACTCCATCAGGTTTTCTTCTAGAATGGTCCTGTATTTGGCTCCATCCATCTTCCCACCAATTTAACCTTCTTCCCTGTCTCTGCTGAAGAAAAGCAGGCCCAAACCATGATGCTGCCACCACCATGTTTGACAGTGGGGATGGTGTGTTCAGGGTGATGAGCTGTGTTGCTTTTATGCCAAACATAACGTTTTGCATTGTTGCCAAAAAGTTTGATTTTGGTTTCATCTGACCAGAGCACCTTCTTCCACATGTTTGGTGTGTCTCCCAGGTGCCTTGTGGCAAACTTTAAACGACACATTTTATGGATATCTTTAAGAAATGGCTTTCTTCTTGCCACTCTTCCATAAAGGCCAGATTTGTGCAGTATACGACTGATTGTTGTCCTATGGACAGAGTTTCCCACCTCAGCTGTAGATCTCTGCAGTTCATCCAGAGTGATCATGGGCCTCTTGGCTGCATCTCTGATCAGTCTTCTCCTTGTATGAGCTGAAAGTTTAGAGGGACGGCCAGGTCTTCGTAGATTTGCAGTGGTCTGATACTCCTTCCATTTCAATATTATCGCTTGCACGGTGCTCCTTGGGATGTTTAAAGCTTGGGAAATCTTTTTGTATCCAAATCCGGCTTTAAACTTCTCCACAACAGTATCTTGGACCTGCCTGGTGTGTTCCTTGTTCTTCATGATGCTCTCTGCGCTTTAAACGGACCTCTGAGACTATCACAGTGCAGGTGCATTTATACGGAGACTTGATTACACACAGGTGGATTCTATTTATCATCATTAGTTATTTAGGTCATTATTGGATCATTCAGAGATCCTCACTGAACTTCTGGAGAGAGTTTGCTGCACTGAAAGTAAAGGGGCTGAATAATTTTGCACGCCCAGTTTTTCAGTTTTTTATTTAACAGAGTTTGAAATATCCAATACATTTTGTTCCACTTCATGATTGTGTCCCACTTGTTGTTGATTCTTCACAAAAAATTACAGTTTTATATCTTTACGTTTGAAGCCTGAAATGTGGCAAAAGGTTGCAAAGTTCAAGGGGGGCGAATACTTTCGCAAGGCACTGTATATTGGAGTTGCCCTGAGATATTGCAATTCTGGCTAGAAGTAACAGCTCCTCTTAACTCTCCTACAAACCAACATCATGCTTGACCCAGCCATATACTTGCTCCGGTTTCCATTACTCAATGTACCTAAGAATTTCAAAAGGAACCCAAGGACCATCCACACTAAATTTACACTCCAAAGGTTAAGCTCATGGAAGTTCTTACAGCTAGACTGAATACTCTCACTACGTATAAATGGGTATGAAACCTCTTGACCAGTTTGAGGCTCCCATTTAAGAGAGATCTCCACCCATTATGCCCATCGTCTTGTTCCTCTCCATATCCCCTTAAGCAGGTCATAGATCATTTAATTTTCTTTCCTTCCACCACAAGTGAAAAAAGAAAATAACTTGATTCCTCCATCAACACAGTCAGTTAATTTCTTGCATTACATGCAAAAAATCGGACAGGCTGATTGTATCCAAGTCAATCAACCAAGTAGATCCACTTGGGTATGACCAGACTACCCATAGATGGATAAGATCTTGGATTGACCCTGCTGAACCAGCCAAGATTTCATCCATCTATGGCCAGCTTTACTCACTTCGGGCCTCCTTTCCTGTCTTTGTTACATCTTCACCCTGTCTAGTTTAGTCTAACATACTACACCCCCCACCTTTTTTTCCTACTCTACTCTTCTACTTTCTTTTAATCTCATCGTATATTATGTTTGCATTGGACTTCAATACCTTTTGGAACATGTTGTGAGAGCAGAATTATAGATTTTTGCCTAGTAAGCCATTACTTTTTAGCTACATGTTTTCATTATATCCTAAATGGTGTTTTCAGAGTATACTACTACACACAAATTGCTAACCAGATATTTACCTGAGCCAGGAGACTATTCTATTTCTTACCTATGTTAGACGTGTTACCTTTGGCTTTATCTATGGTGACTAATTTTTTTTCAGATACCCTTAGATCGCGGGTAGACGGCGGGTAGATTGTGTCCCTTCCTTGCCTACCCCCCAAAACCTGGACAGGAGCAGCAGCGGTATTTACTGGAACTCATCTCTGTATTTCCCTCCTGCAGCCGCTGAAAGCCTGCTTCTCCTCTGCCTTCTTCCAGCATTAAGTGGCTCCAAGAGGAAAACAATGGAACCCCTCCTTTTCAGGGTTCCGCTTCTTTTTGCTGCCTGGGCCCCATGTGTGTTCCCCTGGTCCCTATCCCCCTCATAGCATTGCTGATTTACCCTCCTCTCCCATTGGCTGCTGCGGGGGACCATTTCAAGATGGGGAGCGGGGAAGGGGATGGTAAATATGTAATTTACTGGCCACTTCCTTTTCTTAATGAACACAGTGAGTGATCACTGTGTTCATTCATAACTAATGCTTGGTAAACTAGAAGACAGTACAGAGCTCTTCCTGGTCATTCATTCTGTGCAGCTGAGGCTGCAGAGATGGAGATTGAGGACTGTGTCCTCAATTTCCTTTCTCTTTCTCAAAGGTGACACATTAAAGGTCTGTTTTGATTCCTGAGGTTTTAACAAAGCCCCCCAACAGGGCTGCTAAAAAAGAAATAGTAAAAAATAAAATTGTAAAAATTACTAAAAAAATAAAATAACAAAAATAAAAGATGACTGACACCATCCACTGCCATACTGACACCATCCACTGTCCTACTGACCAGTCCACTGCTTTACTGACACTGTCCACTGCCCTACTGGCACAGTCCACTGCTCTACTGACACCATCCACTGCCCTACTGACACTGTCCACTGCCCTTTTGACACTGTCCACACACTGTCCACTGACACTGTCCACTGCTCTACTCCAATAAAAAAAGGGAATTTATGAGGTGCTGGGACTTTGATATGAGTTTCAACAAGGCAGTAAGAGGGCAAAAAACATTTGAAGAGCCCACTCAGGTTAGGCTGCTTACCTCAGGCAAGGTTACCCTATTGTGGATACTCCAGCAGGTTACCAGGAAAAGATTAAAATAATATAGGATTTTATTTACTTGTCCTGAGCAAAGCGTTGATCAAGAATGGATTTTTCAAAGAAAGATTTTAAATTAAACTTAAAAAGATCTGAACTATAAAGGTCATGCCCAAATCAGTTTGCGAAGGACTAGTCATCTGTATTGTTCATAGTCTTCCTGCAGCTGATCTTTTTCTTATTAGTAGCTTGTCATGCCTTGGCTTGCAGTGTGGTGCAACAGATACACTCAAAGTTTAATGTAATGTGAGGAGAACAGGTTTCAGCCAGACTGACAGCATCTGTTAGGAGGGTTGAATGTGGCCTGGCCGTCTTTTTCCCAAGCTCGAAGATGTTCATAAGAGTTGAGACCCTACAATTTCCCTCCTTTTTAGGAACCTTTCCCTACTGCAAGTACCATCCATAACACACACAGGGTACCTTCGTCTACGCTACCCACTCACAGAAAACTTGCCAAGCCTGGAAGCCATGGCCTTAAATAGGTTCTGCTTGACCCAAAATGACTGCCAGAGTCACATGGGGTGGCAGCATCCAACTGGGTTACTTCCCCAGTGACCCAGGAAACTACGGTAGAGAGACGAAGCCACTGCAGACGAGCACCACCTGCAGTGAAAAAAGTAGACTGCACCTGCCTACAAGTGTCTCTTTGTAGAGCAGGGGTTGGGAACTTACCGCCCGCAGTATGCGGTCCGAAAAATCATTTGGTCCTGACCCCCGTGCTGCTGAGTCTGTGCCTGCCTTATCTGAGCTGTCAGAATGGAGCCAATGTTTCCTGTATAGTTCAGGCTCCTTTCTGACAGTTTGAGTGAGTCACAGGTGGAGTGTTGTCAAATGCACACTGCCTGTGAGGAGACTGACCGAGATACAGGAAGCAACACCTCTATTTTCCTCCAGCGTGGCACCGCTCTTGAGTCTCTAGCTAGCATTTTCCACCAGCAGTACCCACAGCAGTAACAGCCAGAGCCAGCAGTACCCACAGCTGTACCAGTCAGCAGCACCAGCCTGAGTCAGCAGTACCCACAGCAGCACCAGCCAGCAGTGTACCAGCTTGAGCCTGCAGTACCCAAAGCAGTACCAGTGAGTAGTACCCACATCAGTACCAGCCAGAAGTACCAGCTTGAGCCAGCAGTACCAGCCAGCAGTACCCACAGCAGTACTAGCCAGCAGTACCCACATCAATACCAGCCAGTAGTACCCACAGCACAGTACCAGCCAGCCGTACCCCCAACAGCACCAGCCTGAGCCAGCAGTACCAGCCTGAGACAGCAGTACAAGCCAGCAGTACCCACAGCAGTACCAGTCAGCAGTACCAGCCTGAGCCAGCAATACTCAAAGCAGTACCCACAGCAGTAACAGCCAGCAGTACCCACAGCACAGTACCAGCCTGCAGTACCAGCCGGAGCCAGCAGTACCCACAGCAGTACCAGCCAGCAGTACCAGCCAAGAGTACCAGCCTGAGCCAGTACTACCCACACCAGTACCAGCCATCAGTACCCGCCAGCAGTACCAGCAAGGCGTACCCACAGCAGTACCAGCCAGCAGTACCAGCAAGGAGTACCCACAGCAGTATCACCCAGCAGTACCCACAGCAGTACCTGCAAGGAGTACCCACAGCAGTACCAGCCAGCAGTACCTGCAAGGAGTACCCACAGCAGTACCAGCCAGCAGTACCCACAGCAGTACCTGCAAGGAGTACCCACAGCAGTACCAGCCAGCAGTACCCACAGCAGTACCAGCCAGCAGTACCTGCAAGTAGTACCCACAGCAGTACCAGCCAGCAGTACCCACAGCAGTACCAGCCAGGAGTACCAGCCTGAGCCAGCAGTACCTGCCAGCAGTACCCACAGCAGTAACAGCCAGCGGTACCCACAGCAGTAACAGCCAGCAGTACCCACAGCACAGTACCAGCCAGCAGTACCAGCCTGAGCCAGCAGTACCAGCCAGCAGTACCAGCCAACAGTACCAGCCTGAGCCAGTAGTACCCATAGCAGTACAAACCAGCAGTACCAGCCTGAGCCAGCAGTACCAGCCAGCAGTACCCACAGCAGTACCAGCCAGCAGTACCCACAGCAGTACCAGCCTGAGCCAGCAGTACAAGCCAGCAGTACCCACAGCAGTACCAGCCAGTAGTACCCACAGTACCAGCCAGCAGTACCAGCCTCAGCCAGCAGTACCCACAGCAGTACCAGCCAGCAGTACCAGCCAGAAGTACCAGCCTGAGCCAGCAGTACCAGCCTGCAGTACCCACAGCAGTACCAGCCAGTAGTACCCACAGCACAGTACCAGCCAGCAGTACCAGCCTGAGCCAGCAGTACCCACAGCACAGTACCAGCCAGCAGTACCAGCCTGAGCCAGCAGTACCCACAGCAGTACCAGCCAGCAGTACCAGCCTGAGCCAGCAGTACCCACAGCAGTACCAGCCAGCAGTACCCACAGCACAGCACAGTACCAGTCAGCAGTACCAGCCTGAACCAGCAGTACCCCCAGAAGTACCAGCCAGCATTTCCCACCAGCAGTACCAGCCAGCAGTAACCACCAGCAGTACCAGATAATTTTGTACAGCCCCTGGCAGAAAAAAAGTTCCCCACCCATGTTGTAGAGGCAGTCAATTGGTAGAGGAATAGGGTTTTGCTTTCTCATTTTAGAGCTCCCCCAGAAAACTGACGATCTAATAGCTAGTGAAATGATGAAGAAGCAGCAGAAGATGTAGAGGGAGCCAAGATCAACATAATTATTTAAAAAGAGGCACTGCGGGTCTTGATGAACAACTTGCTCTTCAGCAAGCAGAACAGTAAGTAGTTCAGTTATCATGTTACATATGCATTGTTGTTTGTTTGCTCTTAAATTATTTTGTCCCTTCCTCACTCTGTAGCTAGGAGATGCTCTGTACAATTAGTCCCACCCTCTTTCCGTGTGTTTTTAGTTTCTGTTCAGAGCATATCTAACTGCTGGAGCTATACATTCTATATTTATTGACCTAACTGATGTCTGTGAAGATCTTCATGAGTTTTTGATTAAAGCTTTCTATGATCTGCAAGATGCCATTTGCATACCTCCCAACTTTATGAGATGGGAAAGAGGGACATCTACAGTCAGGTCCATAAATATTGGGCCATCGACACAATTCTAATCTTTTTGGCTCCATACAGCACCACAATGGATTTGAAATGAAACAAACAAGATGTGCTTTAACTGCAGACTTTAATTTGAGGTTACTTACATCCAAATCAGGTGAATGGTGTAGGGATTACAACAGTTTGTATTTGTGCCTCCCACTTTTTAAGGGACCAAAAGTAATGGGACAGATTAACACTCATAAATCAAATTTTCACTTTTTAATACTTGGTTGCAAATCCTTTGCAGTCAATTACAGCCTGAAGTCTGGAACACATAGAAATCACCAGACACTGGGTTTCATCCCTGGTGATGCTTTGCCAGGCCTCTACTGCAACTGTCTTCAGTTCCTGCTTGTTCTTGGGGCATTTTCCCTTCAGTTTTGTCTTCAGCAAGTGAAATGCCTGCTCAATCGGATTCAGGTCAGGTGATTGACTTGGCCATTGCATAAAATTCCACTTCTTTCCCTTAAACTCTTTGGTTGCTTTCGCAGTATGCTTCGGTCATTGTCCATCTGCACTGTGAAGCGCCATCCAATGAGTTCTTAAGAATTTGGCTGAATATGAGCAGATAATATTGCCTGAAACACTTCAGAATTCATCCTGCTGCTTTTGTCAGCAGTCACATCATCAATAAATACAAGAGAACCAGTTCCATTGGCAGCCATACATGCCCACGCCATGACACTACCACCACCATGCTTCACTGATGAGGTGGTATGCTTTGGATCATGAGCAGTTCCTTAACTTCTTGATCTTGGTCTCATCTGTCCATAGGATGTTGTTCCAGAACTGTGAAGGCTTTTTTAAATGTTGTTTGGCAAACTCTAATCTGGCCTTCCTGTTTTTGAGGCTCACCAATGGTTTATATCTTGTGGTGAACCCTCTGTATTCACTCTGGTGAAGTCTTCTCTTGATTGTTGACTTTGACACACATACACCTACCTCCTGGAGAGTGTTCTTTATCTGGCCAACTGTTGTGAAGGGTGTTTCCTTCACCAGCGAAAGAATTCTTCAGTTATCCACCACAGTTGTTTTCTGTGGTCTTCCAGGTCTTTTGGTGTTGCTGAGCTCACCGGTGCGTTCTTTCTTTTTAAGGATGTTCCATACAGTTGATTTGGCCACACCTAATGTTTTTGCTATCGCTCTGATGGGTTTGTTTTGTTTTTTGGCCTAATGATGGCTTGCTTCACTGATAGTGACAGCTCTTTGGATCTCATATTGAGAGTTGACAGCAACAGATTCCAAATGCAAATAGCACACTTGAAATTAATTCTGGACCTTTTATTTGCTCCTTGTAAATGGGATAATGAGGGAATAACACACACCTGGCCATGGAACAGCTTAGCAGCCAATTGTCCCATTACTTTTGGTCCCTTAAAAAGTGGGAGGCACATATACAAACTGTTGTAATTCCTACACCTTTCACCTGATTTGGATGTAAATACCCTCAAATTAAAGTTGAAAGTCTGCAGTTAAAGCACATTTAAGCTAGACAAGTTCCATTTCAAATCCATTATAGAGCCAAAAAGATTAGAATTGTGTCGATGTCCCAATATTTATGGACCTGACTGTATTAGCAAACGTACTGTATGTAGACATAGGACATGCCCCCTTAAAATAGAATTATACTAAAAAAAGATAAGTTAAACCCACAAGTGCTTTCTTTTTTTTTAACACTACTATACCTTTATACCAGCTCTTGAAATTTACAAATGCAACAATTTAGAATTTGGATGAAAGGTTTAGCACTGTAAAACACTTTTTGAAAGATAATTAGTGCATTTTATATACAACTAAATAGATCAGACCAAAATGAGGGACAAATGAGGAGGAAAGAGGGACAGAGGAACTTTGTTTCAAATTAGGGACAGTCCCTCAAAATCAGGGACAGTTGGGAGCTATGAATTTGCATCAAACCAATGTCTGCCTACACTGCTAAGATTGTAATTTACAGCTATCTCCCCATAACTGCATCAGTTACAGAGATCACACATGCAAAGCTCAGACTACGGAAGCAGAACAACAGTAGTAACATAACTAAATCTCAGTCCAAACCTTTTTAGACTACCAGTCAGAGGCAGCAATGCCTTAGATATTCCTACACCACAGATAAATAAGTATGAGGCTCAAGGCACTTGAGTGCTTAGGCACAGGAGATTCATTGCTATTTTTCAAGAAGAATTCAAGACAAAGGAAAATCTTTCAGGGTACTGCTTGGGCACAATTACCATTTCTAGATGTCTAAAGCTGGTCATAGATGGGTCAGTTATTTTGTTCAACCAGCGGTTTGAATAAAGAAAAAAACTGAACTGATTCCCCCATCCACATATTTGAGGTGGATGGAGGAATTATTCGAACTGAGCTATTGTATTCTGAAAGTGGGAAGACTTCCCTGGTGCCAGAATACACCGATCGGTAGACACGCGCAATTCGTTTCGGTTCAAATACGAATTGTAACAAATTTTGTTGAAATTCTTTAAAATTTGTTTTGTTTATTCGTTTTCTAGCGAATTCCAAATTTTCCAAACGATTGGAATTCGGGTCAGTCAAAAATGATCTACTGATTGGAATTTTGTGTGAAAAATAGTTGGTTGTTAAGCAGCTGGCCACCGCATCCTTAACGACCAATGAGTCATCAGCTGTCAGTTGGCTTCCCTACTGACAGCTGAAATGTAAAAAAAACAATGCCGGCAACAGAAAATGAAAAAGAAAAAAAGAGCGTAAGGACCCCCCTCCCCCCCAACCTGTACCAGGTCCTCCAGGTCTGGTATGGGTTTTAAGGGAAACTCTACTCCAAAATGTGAAAAAAGGACGGCGTGGGGTCCCCCCCAAAATCCATAGCAGACCCCTATCTGAGCATGCAGCCCGATAGGTCAGGAAAGGGGGGGATGAGCGAGCGCCCCCCCCCCCCTTAACCATACCAGGCCACATGCTCTCAACATGTGGGGATGGGTGCTTTGGGGCAGAGACGGTCTCGCCCTCCCACCCCGAAGCACCTTGGGCTGGTGGTTGTGTGGGTCTGTAGGCAGGGAGCTTATCGGAATATTGAAGCCCCCCTTTAACAAGGGGGCCCCCAGATAATGTATAGAAAAGCAGCTGACACAATTCACTGGCGGCGAATACTGGCTTAAAAACATACAAAGGTACAGCGCTAAAAACTGAACTGAACAGAAAGTCTTTGACGGAATTTCAACCGAAAAAGTTCAATAGGTGTGGGGTCCAAACTAGAAAATCTTGTGAGAGATCCTCCACCGACAGATGTATACAACAATGAAAAGAAATGGTAGCACTCAGATGTGGTCAAAATCCAGGTTTATTGGACATCCCAATGTGGCAAAAAAGTGGCAAGGTAGATGCGTTTCACACACTAAGATGTGTGCTTAGTCATTACAAGGAAAAACTGGTATAACATATCAATATATACACACACATGTATTCAATAAACAATTGATAATTGATAACAGGTGGTACAAGTGAAGAGGTAAACCATTATCCTGGATTGCAGGTGATGCAAATGCACCTTTTAAAACATCTTGATTTCAGTGATGAACAATGTGAACAATTCGGATTGCATAGTGTATGGGCATGAAAAAAACTTGTATACATAAAATCCTAAAAGCAAAAGAAGCAAGTGCATGTGTAGATTGGATGAAACATGTGAACGAGAAAAATAACTTATATAAAGTATAATGACAAAAATTGTTAAAAACAACCTATGCAATACAATCAATAAAACACGAATAAGCACATAGGTGTAAATACATGAAATGCATTATGACATAATGGATTATTCGCTATATATATATATATATGACAACCAACCATTCCCCCATAGAAACAAAATCATAGAGAAATGGAGTAACATCGGATAAACCACCGATTGTATGTATATCTGACCGTGAAAAAAGGATATGTATGTAAAAAATCTGATAAAACCAATATATATATATATATCTAAGAACATATGTAAATAGAGGGCGAGACAAGAGAAATGTATATGAATGTAAAATCAGTCACATATATTATATTCTATTAATGAATACTGGATAGTGGGATGTTAAACCGTCTATAACATATCACAAACTATGCTGGTCTCGTATATCGTTTTATTTTGCTTTATAATATGTTATTTTATTTTATTTTGTTGTTGTTTTATTAATTTTATTTTAGTTTTATTTTATATGTTATAGGCATGTGTGGATCTAAGATACCGTTGGTACACAAATAGAGCACTGCCGCATCCTGAGAGGGATGAAAAATTAATTGAATAGAATAAGGAAAAATAAAAATAAAAACTTCACCAGGTATTGCAGATACACACTGACTCTTACCATCCAGAATGGACCACTACATACAGTAGTCGAACGCACTTGTTACAGAATCCAATTGTTTGAACAACAGAACTCTTCCACCTTTAAGCAGATTCCATGTCTTATGGCCCTCATTGGATATAATGTTCCATCCAGAGTGGACCACTACATACGGCGGTCGAATGCACTTGTTACAAAATCCAATCAATCGAACAGCAACACTCTTCCATCCTCAAGCAGATTCCACTTCATATGGCCCTCAGTGGATATAATGCTCCAGCATAGATAGAAATACACTTAGTGTAATACATTCAGTATAAAATGAACTAAAATCCAGAAAACTCACTCACCAAAGGTAAGATAAAATCTCGCATGTGCATCAAAAATCCACAGGGGAATGTTTCCAACCATCAAGATGGCCAACCTCCGTGCTTGGCAACGTCAAGAGATCCAGCTCTATTCAACTTGTTTTGTCGTACCAACGTCATCAGGGGCCCCTACCCATTCACCAAAAATGTGTAAAAAGTGAACAATACAGACCAAAGGGACCATTTATTTTTTTTTTTAAATAGCCAGGCCAGCAATATACAGTAGTAGTCATTTTTTGTCCCTGTGATTGCTGTTTAGAAATACAGGATGCCGCGCTATTGCCATAAGCGTCCTTAGTATATTCGGCTGCTACACACTCTGCTCATCCCTGGCCTGTAAGATTGCTAACAAGGAGTGTTTTTTAAAGGGGCATGGTTAAATAAAACCTAAGTCTAACAATCACATAAAAACCAGGGCTTTTTTTCAGCTGGAACGTGCTGGCATCTCCTCCACAGGCCAAATATCAGCCGGTTTCCTCTAGTTCAGCAGGGACCGGCCGACATTCAGTCAGTGTGTACAGCTGTCCTTCCAACAGAAGCTGGTATAATGACCAGCTTTTGTCAAAGGGACATGCTGGAAATCAGTGTGTACTGGCAGGGGAATTTGGGAGAGTCTCCTGTCAGAACACAAATGCATAGCAGGGAAGAGAGCCTTATTAACATCACTTAGTATGGCAACCTCTCAGTTTATTTCCATTCTCGGGGGTTGAACCGGAAAAAAAATGTACGTGTGTACCCAGAAAAGGCAGAAAGGCAGTCCTTGCTTTGCCTGCTCTGTGAGATCTGATGCATAATCCCCTGCCTCTTCCTTGGTCATCTGGCAACCCAGCCCTATTGGCCAAAGCCTCCTCTTGTTGATCCAGATCTGCCTAAGCTAGAGCCAAACTGGTACAGTTTCCTGCCTAAAGCCTCTGCTCACTGGGCTACCCTCTGAACTGGGGAGGGATTTAGAGGGAGAGCTCTGTACTGGAGGGTGGGGGCAGTACTCTGTTATTTTTGGTTGTATACTGGTCTGTGTGTTACCTACTCATACACCCTAAGCGATATGTACCCCAGAGCACTTTGAGATACACATTCCTCAGCCCTGCACCCTGAGCCTTGGACCTTTTTTGACATGAACTCATGAGCTTTGCACCCTGTGCAACATGCAATCCTCAGCTATGCACCATGTGCAACACACACTGCTAAGCTCTACCCCCTGTGTAACAATCACTCCTGAGTTCTGAACCCTGTGCGACACACACTACATGAGCTCTGCACCCTGTACAAAGCACACTCCTGAGTCCTGTACCCTGTGTGATATGCACTCCTGAGCTTTGCAGACAGTACAATAAGTACAATAATAAGCCCTACACCTTGTGCAACACACCCCTTAACCCTGCACCCTATGTGGCACATACTCCTAAGCCTTGCACTGTATATAGTATATACACTTTGTTGTACATTTATTTCTCCTAACCATTGCACTCTGTTTGCTGGGCTATATATAAACTCCAGACCACTGCACAATTTATGCTTTATTTTTTAATACATATTTCTGTCCTAGGTGTTTATTTTGGAAGCAGTCACTCATTTATTTTATGAAGTTCTTTATGGCAGGCTGAAAAAAACATGTATGGGAAGAGTTTCCTATTTTACAAAATGAGTGTGCTGAGTGTTTATGTGTCTGTTAGAATCTTGCTTGCGGCACAGTAATTAAAGCATATTGTGTGGGTACAAGCCAAAGACTGTAGCATATGTCCATATTATAAATCCCCAATTATAAAAAAAATTATATATATGTGATGGTACTCAGCGTCACTGGGAGTGAAAGACAGATACTTAATGGTTTGGATTGCTTCAAGTGGGACAGTAATATTTGTCCGCAATATCTCTCAAGAAATATGAAGATTTAATCCTACTTTACACTGTGAGGCCTACAGTATAGCTTGTTGCCATGAAGTCTGATTCCTAAATAATCATAGCAATACATAGATGTGTATTCCATGTACTTCAATGTAGGAGATGGATAGACTATCATTGGCAGTCTTGTCCAATTGTGTGTTTTGAGGTGGGATGTGGATTGTGTTAAATCTGCCTGTCCCATTGTTAAATGTTAATGAGCCCACATTGTTCTATCCAGATGTCTAGATAATGAGTTCAGGTTAATTCTGTTTCTGTATACAATTTCATCTGCATATGATAATGTAACCCCTGACCTGTGTGTGGTATTTTGATCAGGAGGGGGATGTGCTCATGTGTGTATAAACTGAGCGTGAAACTGTTCAATAAAGGAAAAGGTTCCAAAACTTGTACAAGCTAAGTTGTTGGCTAGCTTTGTATGAGGGCGGCTGGGAAAATCTGGTATATATGTTCATGACAGCAAGGAAGCCGTATACTGACGGAGGACCACGAGTACAGTGTGGGTCAGCGATTCCGTTACTATATATATATATATATATATATATATATACTGAATATAAACCAAAAAAGAAAGAGAGCGGGACTCACAGATCTTGAAAGGTGAACACACGATAAATATTATTATTACACAGGATTTATGTAGCGCCAACAGTTTGCGTAGCGCTTTACAACATGAGGGCAGACAATACAGTTGCAATACAATTCAATACAGGAGGAATCAGAGGGCCCTGCTCATTAGAGCTTACAATCTAGAAGGGAGAGTAAAGTGAAACAAAAGGTTATACCTGTGGGGGATGAGCTGATGGAGAAAATTGAAATACAGTTGTTAGGTGTGGATAAGATAGGCTTCTCTGAAAAAGAGGGTTTTCAGGGAACATCTAAAAGCTAATAGAGCAGCAGATAGTCGGACAGATTGGGGTAAGGAGTTCCATAGAATTGGAGATGCTCTGGAAAAGTCCTGGAGGTGAGCATGGGAGGAGGTGACGAGGAATCTAAAGAACAGGAGGTCTTGAGAGGAGAAGAAGAGAACAATTAGGTTGGTATTTTGAAACTAGGCTGGTGATGTAGCTGGAGGCTAAGTTGTGGATGGCTTTGTAAGTTGTTGTTAGTATTTTTAATAGAATTCGTTGGGTGAGTGGAAGCCAGTGGAGGGATTGACAGAGAGGTGAGTGGAGGAGAGTAGAGGAGTAGAGGAGTAGAGAGTAGAGGAGGAAGTGGTGTGACATCCAGACTGATATATCTGCTAGTAAATTAGTGATACATGAGGAGACTGAGGGAGTGAGCTGAGGGGTAGAGAAATAGATTTGGGTGTTGTCAGCGTAGAGATGGTATTGGAAGCCATGGGTGGCTGCCAGCTGACTGTCAGTGTAGATTGAAAATAGGAGAGGTCCAAGATCAGAACCTTGGGGGACTCCAACAGAGAAAGGAAGAGAAGAGGAGGAAGTAGAATTGTAAGTAACGCTAAAGGTGCAGTTGGATAAGTAGGAAGAGAACCAGCGAAGAGTACAGTCACAAAGACCAAAGACGTGCAGTTTTTTTTTTTTTGAGGAGGGGGTGGTCAACCATATCAAAGGCAGCAGAAGGGTCCAGGAGTAGGAGGATAGAATAGTGTCTATTGGATTTGGCCGTTAGGAGATTGTTAGTTTTAGGAGAGCAGTTTCTATGGAGTGTTGAGGACGAAATCCAGACTGAAGGGGATCAAGAAGGCTATTCTCGGCAAGGTGGTCACTTAGTCGGTTGTAGACCAACTCCCTTCTCATTGGCTTACCTTTACCTCAATCCATTATGAAAGCTGCTGCCAGACTCATCCAACTTACCAGTCGCTCAGTGTCTGTTACTCCTATCTGTCAATCCCTCCACTGGCTTCCGCTCACCCAACTAATTAAATTCAAAATACTAACAACAACCTACAAAGCCATCCACAACTTAACCCTCCTTTTCAGAGAAGCCTATCCTACCCACACCTAACTGTATTTTAATTTTTTCCATCAGCTCCATCCCCACAGGTATTACCTTTTGTTTCACTTGACCTTCCCTTCTAGATTGTAAGCTCTAATGAGCAGGGCCCTCTGTTCCTCCTGTATTGAATTGTGTTCTAACTGTATTGTCTTCCCTCATGTTGTAAAGTGCTGCGCAAACTGTTAGCGCTAAATAAATCCTTTATAATAATAATAATAAAAATATAATAATAACAATAACAACAAACATGTCCTTCTCACCTGCTCTGTGCAATAGTTTTGTACAGAGCAGCCTTGATCCTCCTCTTCTCAGGTCCCCTGCCGAAACTCCAGGCCCCTCCCTTTAAGAAGCTTGCGCGTCAGTTCACACACAGAGCCGTGGCTTGGACCCACCCCCTCTCTCTCCTCACTGGCTGTGATTGACAGCAGGGGGAGCCAATGTTTCCTGCTGCTGCATCTGCCAATGAGGAGTGAGAGTCCCCAGAATTGCCATAGGACTTAGTTAAGTATTGGGGAGCTGAGAGGGCTGCTGCATAGAGAATGTTTTTTTACCTTCATACAAAGAAAAACCTTGAGCCTTTACAACCACTATAAATGGGATTTTAAGTACTGATCTATTTACTCCTGTGCCCCCCCTAAATAAACTCTATTCAAATGAAATGGCTTCAGAAGTTACAAACATAGTTGAATGAAGTTCTTATTTGTATGTTCAATGAGTTCAAAATAAACATGGCAGCTTCTGTACAGCCCCACAGTTAGTTATGGCCATACCTAAACAAATAGTATCAAGAAAAAAAAAAAGAAACAAATCAAATTCTTGAGAAGAAATTGGGATTAAAAAGGGAGTGAATATTTCTGAAAACCAGTAAATTTCAGCTTTTTTGTTTCAAGTGGAATTCACAGAAAACAGCTAAATATGCAATTTATATGTACTGTATATATATACTGTTTATCTTCCAAAAGATTCTGTAATTTTTTTTCAACTGTTCCCACTATTTACACCCATCTGCCAGAACCAGGAATATCAATCTACTATTTTTTAATTCAGCTTTATTGCTTACTGGATAACTTATCTGTTCTGATAAGGGGACAGAAGTGATGATGCCAGTTCATTGAGCAGCCTGAAGGCTATTCAGTAATGTTTTCCACCAATATCTGCACAACTTTCACCCACGATTCACATATTTTCAACATAAGATGTGAATAAAATATAAATGTATATTGGGTGAAAGTTGGAAATAACCATCATGCCACTGCCACCTGTATGGCCACTTGTGGAATGTGGCGGATGTGCATAAACAACAAGGCAGGTTGTACAAGAATACAAATCTTTTGGAATGTAAACCAACATATAAGGTTTTATAATATTTGCCTGGAGCTATGTTTTATGAAATTTAGCACCTTTAAAGCATTAAGTATTTAGTGCAAATAAAGTGGTAATATACCAATTTTATTCCTGGTTTTAACATTACAAAATGTGGAAAAGTCCAAAGGTGGTGAGAAAAATGAGATCACCAAATGTGTATTTATAAAGCATCATTTTATTGAGGGCAGAGTGATTATAAAATAAGAATGACGTACAGTTTATATAGTTTTGTCAGTTAGGTGGGATTCAGTTAAATCTCCAAAAATAAAAACCCAACAACATTATGCAGTATCTGAACTGAGAATTCCAATAAGTGTGTGAAACAAAGTATCCTATGTCATTCTATGGTAGGCCACACACCGTAAAGTCTAATCTAATCCTGTGTATAAAAGCCAACACATTTTAGGAGCAACACATCGCCACCATTATTAGGGTAGAAATACAAATATAGTAAATATTATTATTATTATTATTAATGTTACATCAAATATGATAAAACAGGGTATGAAACTATATCCCAAATGTTGTAGAAGTATGGAAAGGACAATTGCTAAATCCATAATGTTAACAAAGATGTAATAAAAAAAAAAAAAAAAAACAGTGACTTTGTGGTATAACTATAAAGATCTACTCATAAAAACAATACATATAAAAATGTGGTAATAGACTGAATGTAATTATGAAAATTATGCTGACTATTGGATAAATAGACAATGTTTATCCTGAATCAATCGAGTCGTAAAAAAAATGGTCATACTGTACTGCTTGGATCTTGATGAAGGGGACATACCCCAAAAGCTTGTCCTGAAAAATTGTACCGTATGTTAGTGCAAATAAAAAAAGTATCACGGACAGTACTCAATTGTCTCTGTCATACTGTCAAAATTCATACTGATAACACTCATAGTGAAAAAAATAAAATAGCATAAAAATAACCTAGAATCAGCTGATATGAACAATAATAAATTCTTATTCTC
Organism: Pelophylax lessonae; assembly: GCF_965119305.1. Taxonomy (NCBI): domain Eukaryota; kingdom Metazoa; phylum Chordata; class Amphibia; order Anura; family Ranidae; genus Pelophylax; species Pelophylax lessonae. The sequence continues at coordinate 171,277,582 of NC_138772.1, read as the reverse complement.
CCAGATGGATACAATCCATCTGTTGGATAGTTGATATGTTTACCCACCAGAAGCAAAGATACACTGTGTGGACATCCAGTGATAGTTGAAACTTTGTAAGAGGAGGGGACTGGGAGAAGAGAAGTTAATATGGGCAGATTATGAGTGAACAGAATATGAATAATGTTTGGGTGGAGGGAACAGGGAATGAGTTGCAATAATTACTGCAAGAGACTAAGCAGAGTCTAAAGTGGGAGGGGGCGGAATAAAAAGCGGGTGTCTGAAGTGAGAGAACCTGAATGGTGTTTGAGCAGAGGGAACAGGGAACAGGTGACAACACTATGGGAGGCTGAGGGTCAGAGTCTGAGGTGGGAGGTGTACAGGGTAGCGTTCTAGATCATTATTTTTCCTAGCATGAAGGGAGGGGGAGAGTTAGCTTTGGGCATGCATAGAACATACACTGCCTGGCCAAAAAAAAAAAGTCACACACTTTAATATTTAGTTGGCTTTGATTACGGCAGGCATTCGCTGGGGCATTGTTTCGATAAGCTTCTGCAATTTCGCAAGATTTATTTCCGTCCAGTGTTGCATTCATTTTTCACCAAGAACTTGTATTGATGATGAGAGAGTTGGACCACTGCGCAAAGTCTTCTCCAGCACATCCCAAAGATTCTCAATGGGGTTAAGTTCTGGACTCTGTGGTGGCCAATCCATGTGTGAAAATGATGTCTCATGCTCCATGATCCACTTTTTCACAATTTAAGCCCAATGAATCCTGGCATTGTCATCTTGGAATATGCCCGTGCCATCAGGGAAGAAAAAGTCCATTGATGGAATATCCTGGTCATTCAGTATATTAAGATAGTCAGCTGACTATACACAGTATATATATATATATATATATATATATATATATATACTGTATACTGTATATATATGCTTAACTCTTTACACCCTACCTTGAAGAAGAACTTCATTAACATAGTCCAACTACTTAGCAACTATTGTTGTTGCAATATATATATATATATATATATTGTATATATATATATATATATATATATATATATATATATATATATATATATATATATATATATATATATATATATTGTACAGTGGTCAGGAGTATGCCATATACAAAATTCCCCCAATACAGCTCTCCACTCAACGCAGATCTTCCTCTGCTGAACTTGGGGAAAAAAGCCAGGATAACTTTATTCTATGGTCACTAACTATGTCAGGATGGCAGGTGGAGCCTGACTAATAGAGAGAACTCTCACCTGATGAAAGGCCGCACTAGCAGAGCTGGATCCCGGATGGACACTAAGGTAAGTACTCCGATAAGGTCACAGGTTCACCTGAGGTGCGGAGTCTAAGTGTTAGCTGGTTTTCACCAGAGCCCCTAAAAATGGGGATGGACTACGCTGCAAGCTAGCACCAGGTCGCAGTCCCCAGCATCACCCAGCATCACCCAGCCAGGCAGAGTGCAGGTTCTGGTCCAGAAGCGGAGAAGCAGACAAGGGACAACCAAGAGAGTAGTCAGATGAGCAAAAGGTCAGGGCGGGCAGCAAGGTCAAGAGGAAGCCGGGTCAAATAATCAGGAACAACTGTTAGACAGGAACACAGGATCACAAGGAAGAGCTGAAGATAACACAGCAATTACCTGCAGTGACTGCTGTTTTTAAATAGGCCGTTTGATGCCAATTTGGTAGCCTCAAACTATTCTAAGATATCCTCGAACTATTCCAAGGTAGCCTCAAACTATTCTAAGGTAGCCTCGAACTATTCAAGGCGCCTCTTCGTACGCACATGCACATAGGCGATCGCCGGTTTGCGGTGCCAGTGCTCTTGTGCATAGTAGTGGATCCCTGACATTTCCCCCTCCTTATGGGCAACCTCCGGGTGCCCAAAAGATTCCTTTTCTGAGAATGGCTGCGTAAAAAAGCCCGAACTAATTCCTGGGCATGGACATCCTGTTCGGGCTCCCAGGAATTCTCCTCTGGGTCATAGCCCTTCCATTTAACCAGGAATTGTATTTGGTTCCTCCTCCTTCTGCAGTACAAGGTAGCTTCCACCTCGAATTCCTCATCACGTCAATCACCACAGGGTCAGGAGGCCTAGAATCCCTACCCGGAAAGGGGTCAGGTAAGGCAGGCTTCAACAGCGAAGTGTGAAATACAGGGTGGATTTTAAGTGACTCAGGCAAGATCAGTTTGTAGTATACCTCGTTAAGTTTCCTCTTTACTGGAAATGGCCCTATAAATTTGGGTGCCAATTTTTTCGAGGGGCTGGCCAAGCGGAGGTTATTTGTTGACAGCCAAACCTTGTCCCTTGGTTGGAGGATCAGTTCACCTTTCCTCTTTTTGTCGAAGATCACCTTGTTAGCTGCCTGCGCCTTGACCATCGCTTCCTGTAGCAGTTTGCTGTTGAGATTGAGGAATTCAGCGACACTCCGAGCTGCAGGGACCGTGGACTCCGAGACAACACAAGGGAAAATGCTGGGTGGAACCCGTAGTTGGCAAAGAATGGTGACTGGCCTGTGGCTGAGTGTTTGGCATTGTTAAAGGGAAATTCCGCTAAAGATAATAATGATACCCAGTTATCCTGGACAAAAGTGGTAAAGCACCGAATATACTGTTCGAGAGTTAGTTTTTTCCTCTATGTTCGTCCATTCGTCTGAGGGTGGTATGCTGATGACATAGCTTGATCTCTAGGGTTTCACACAGGAATCTCCAGAACCGGGAGGTGAATTGGACCCCTCTATCAGAAACGATGTCCGCTGAGATCCCATGAAGCCTGATTATCTCCTTGACCAATACTTGAGCAGTCTCTGAGGCGGTGTTCTTTAGTGGCAGAAAGTGAGCCATCTTTGATAGGTGGTCAACCACTACAAAAATGACAGAGCAACCTTCAGATGGAGGGAGTTCAACAATGAAATTCATGGAAATCATTTTCCATGGTCTATCTGGGACTGGCAGTGGTCTGAGTAGCCCCCAGGCCTTGCTTCTAACCATCTAACCATCTTGCTCCGGTTACAGATGGGGCATGCTCCTACATACTGTTTAAAGTACCTTGCTAAATCAGGCCACCAGAACGTGCGTTGTATCAGGTCCAGAGTCTTGTGAACCCTGAAGTGACCAGCCAAAGGGTGGACATGGCACAGGCCCAGGATCATCACTCGAGTGCTTTCAGGGACAAAAATTTTGTTACCCCACCATAAAAGTCCATCTCGGAAAGATAATGTAATTCCAGGGAGGCAGGGGACATCCCTCGAGGCTTGTTGCATAAGGGACAGCAGGTCAGATTGAAGCAGCAGAAAGTGGTTTTGGGAAAGGATGGTGTCTGGCACTTAAGTCTCCTTAGGGTCGTCAAACATCCGGGAGAGCACATCAGGTGTAACGTTCTTTGATCCAGGCCGGTACGCAATGTGGAAAGAAAATCGGGAGAAAAATAATGCCCAGCGAGCTTGGTGTGGCTTCAGGCGCTGTCCTTAAATATTCAAGGTTTTTATGATCTGTATAGATCAGGATAGGGTGTGCTGCCCCTTCTAAGAGATACCGCCATTCCTCCAGGGCAGCCTTGATGGCCAAGAGCTCCTGATCACCCACATCGTAATTTTTCTCTGCTGGTGAAAGTTTGCTGGAGAAAAAAGCCACAGGGTGGACTAAATCTTTAAGACCCTGACGTTGGAAAATGACTCCACCTACAGCTGTTTCTGAGGCATCCACTTCAAGTAGATAGGGCAAAGTGGGATCAGGGTGGCTCAGGATTGGTGCAGTGGTGAATAGTCCCTTCAAAGTACTGAAGGCGGCCTGTGCTTCAGAAGTTCAACAGAAACGATTGTTCTGCTTGGTTAGCTGCGTAATAGGAGCAATGATGGCGGAGAATCCTTTAATAAACCTCCTATAGAAATTGGCAAAACCCACAAAACTTTGTACTGCCTTTTTGTCTGAGGGTGCTGGCCAGTCCAGGATGGCAGAGACCTTTTGTGGGTCCATCTTGATGCCTGTGGAAGAAATTACTAGTCCCAAAAACTGAATACTCCGTTGTTCAAACTCACATTTTATTGGTTTGGCATACAGTATGTTGCCGAAGATGGTGGAGGACCTTCTTGACGCGTTCCCGGTGTTGGTCCAGGGAAGAGGAAAAGACTAGGGTGTCATCCAGGTAAACAATCACAAAGACATCTAGATAATCTCTGAAAATGTTGTTGACAAAATGTTGAAAAGTAGCCGGGGCATTACAAAGGCCGAAAGGCATCATCAGATATTCGTAATGGCCAAACCTGGTACGGAAGTCCGTTTTCCACTCGTCCCCTTCACGAATGCGGACCAGATTGTAGGCTCCCCTCAAGTCCAGTGGACCTCAGTCTTTGAAAAAGTTTTGGGATCAGTGGAAGGGGGTAACAATTTTTAACTGTTATCTTGTTCAGTTCCCGGTAGTCAACACAGAGCCGAAGGCAATGGTCCTTCTTCTCTACAAAGAACATTCCCGCCCTGCCGGGAGGTGGATGGACGGATTGTTGTGGAAATTGCATATTACATATTTCCTTATTTAATACAGTGGTTCACTAATATATTGTAATCTCCAAGTTCTGGTCAAGAAGCCATATAAAGTCATATCTTTCTGAGGAATTGGCTTGAGGAATGCAGTATAACAAAGCCTACCTCTCCCCCCCCTTTAAGATGAAGTCACTGTCCAAACAATGGATAAGCGAGCCCTTTCTCCTCAGGATAAAGGGTGTTGGCTTGGGGGGATGGTATATTCTAAATACCACTGCCCACGCTGTTAAGTTTAGTCTCAACTCAGAACATCCATGAAGCAAGTACTTGATCCTGATTCTCTGTGCCATGTGCATGATAGCACATGGGACTCCATGGCTAGAAACATCTTTAGTTAAGTATTCTTCTTGATATTTCTTTATCTTTATCTGTATCTGCCAGTCTTGTATTATGTTCCTAATATTGTAATAGTTTTGTATGTACAGATTGCTTTTGCATAGTAAAAGCACATTTATACACCGCAGAGGTCTGAGTTTCCTTGTTTATACCGCAAAGTAACCTTGCTAGATAGACACAAGCAAAACACGGATGAACCCTCTCTTCAGGTTTTCTTCCACGTACACTTTAAGGGTTCCCAACTCACGTTCTGATATAGGCAAGATCCGACCGAAGGGAATCTCAGCTCCTGGGAGTAACTCAATCGGGCAATCATAGGGACGGTGTAGTGGGAGAGTTTCAGCCCCTTGTTTGCTTAAAATATCTAGGTACTCCTAGGGTTCAGGTACGAGAGACCGTGTCTCTTTATCAGAGTCGGTGCATAGCAAGATACTGGGGGAACTGAGGGGCATCAGCAAGCAGTGGTCCTGGCAGTAGGAAGACTGAAACTTGATGTCTCCGGAGGCCCAGTTGATCAATGTGTTATGTGCCTGAAGCCAAGGCAGCCCCAAAATGGCTGGAAATAGGGGGGAAGCGATGGCGTCCAAGCTCAGGAGCTCCTTGTGATTTCCAAGAGCAGTTACGGGTAAAGGAGGGGTTTCTTGGGTCAACAATCCAGACTTGATGCGTGAACCATCTGCCAAAAATACGGACAGTCCTTTTGACTTGGTTCGAAGGGGAATATGCTGTTGTGCTGCAAGCCAATAAAGCAGCTGCATGCTCCGGAGTCAATTATTGCGGTGACCGGTACCATACCTTCCGGAAGCTGAAAAAGAACAGACAGAGCCAGGTGAGTAGTGCTGGAAGAGGGTGCCGGATAGCTTGAGGGAGAGATGGAGAAGCACTTACGCAGCTTTGTGGGACAGGAGCGTACATAGTGACCGGCCTCCCCGCAGTACAGACACAGATTGTTCTGTCTCCGGCGAAGACGTTCTTCTGCTGTCAGTGAAGGTTGCATTAGTCCAAGCTGCATGGGTCCGGGGTGTCCGGTAACGGTGTAACAGGAGCCGGATCCTTGGGGACGGAACTGGTGGGAAAAGGACATCTGGGAGTGGGTACTCGGGGCAACATCCAGACTGGACGAGACTGCTGGGAATATCGCTCCCCTCTGCGTTCACGGAGCCGGCGATCAATCTGGATCGCCAGTGCGATCAGTTCCTCCAAAGTCTCTGGCACACCCACATGGGCCAACTCGTCTTTCAGTCCCTCTGAAAGACCAAGACGGAACTGGTGACGTAAGGCCACATCATTCCAGTAGGTGTCTGTGCTCCACCACCTGAAGTTGGTAACGTAGTCCTCCACAGCTCTTCGGCCTTGTTGGAGCATGTGGAGTGCGTTTTCCCGCGGTGAAGGTCCACTATGGGTCATCGTAGAGCTAGGCCATCACATTAAGAAAGGACGACAAGGAGTCAACCCCAGGCAGGAGACAATGGGCCCAAGCCTGGGGTTCTCCCTGGAGAAGGGAGATGATGAAACCCACTTTTGTGGCTTCCAGCGAGAAGGTCCAGGGTTATAAGAAGAAATATAATTTGCATGCATTGCCGAATGCACGGAACTTGCGGCGGTCTCCACCGAATCTTTCTGGTATAGGGAGGGGCAACATGACCACCGTGGGTCCTGGCGTAGTAGAAGGAGGGGAAAGCGCCTCTTGAGTGTGGTAAAAGGTTTTATTACAATAAATAAAGTAGCAACTTACATAAAGGTAAGTGGATTTACATATTCAGCATGTCACGCTCCGGGGGCAGATGTAGGTGTAAGCAGCATCCAGGCAGTGTCCGAAAGCTTCTGGAGGACTCGAGAGGCCCACTCTGGCATCTTCCGGGTCGCGGTAGACAAGGATGAGGAAGCTGGTGCGGCGGCAGTGTGGGCAGTCTGGGCTCACTACGCATTTCGGAGCATGCGCCAATGTCTGGTCCGGACATGCGCACTCCTTTGTCAAGTGATTATTATTATTTATGGTTCATCGCATGATGCCTAACTGTATCTCGGCTATATACCCCGGATACATTACTTGTCATTAACCCCCATTTGCAGCTGTTACCCCTATAGCACTACCTCTGAGCACCACCACCACCCAATATTTTGTGGGTCCTGGCGTGGTTCCCGTGGGAGGTGTGGCGGATGAGGAAGCTGGATCTGCGGTAGGGTCAGCAGAAGAGACCAGGGACTGCCCACGTCCTTCCAGCTGGGTATACCCCTCTTGAAGGGATTTCATGGCCTGAGTATGACATATCTCATCCATCGGAGAGATCCCTCGTGCAGGCTCGGTCATGGCTGTGTTATACTGTCAGGATGGCCGGTGGAGCCTGACTATTAGAGAGAACTCTCACCTGACGAAAGGCCGCGGTAGCAGAGCTGGATCCCGGATGGACACTAAGGTAAGTACTCTGATAAGGACATAGGTTCACCTGAGGTGCGGAGTCTAAGTGTTAGCTGGTTTTCACCAGAGCCCCTAATGGTGGGGATGGACTAAGCTGCAAGCTAGCACCAGGTCGCGGTCCCCAGGATCACCCAGCCAGGCAGAGTGCAGGTTCCGGTCCAGAAGCAGAGACGCAGACAAGGGATAACCAAGAGAGTAGTCAGACGAGCCAAAGGTCAGGACGGGCAGCAAGTAGCAAGGTCAAGAGGAAGCCGGGTCAAATAATCAGGAACAACGGGTACACAGGAACACAGGATCACAAGGAAGAGCTGAAGATAACACAGCAATTACCTGATGACTGCTGTGTTTAAATAGGCCGTTTGGTGCCAATTTGTTAGCCTCAAACTATTCTAAGATAGCCTCCCACTATTCCAAGGTAGCGTCAAACTATTCTAAGGTAGCCTCGTACTGTTCAAGGCGCCTCTTCGTACACGCATGCGCATAGGCGTTCGCCGGTTTGCGGCGCCAGTGCGCCTGCGCATAGTAGTGGATCCCTGACAAACTAGAATGTATTTGAAGAACCTTGAATTAATAATAAACCTTTGGAAACACAGCCAACTGAATTGCTTCTCCCAGATGAGAATACCTTAGGAGAATGTATACCTAAAAGAACATCTCCGAACAGACTTCGATGGAAAAACAGCAAAATGAGTTACTCAATGATCAGGCCATTGCCTCAACTCTGGGAAAGACAACACGCATAGAGCAAAAAAACAAAAAAAAAAAAATTGGAAGAACATGGACTTTGGTGGTACTGAGTATATAAAACATATACATTTTATTAAATCACATTGTTAAAAGCATCAAAAGAGAAAAACCAACATAAAAATATACATCCCCTTAGAAGGAGACGTGAATATACAGATACATCCAAATATAGCAATTACATTGCTGAATTATAACAGACAGGTTCAGATCATTGAAATAGCATGATAAGATGAATGATACTTCACATTGAGACGATCCACCGAAGGTAACAGGAGGGTATACTGCCTTCCCAGGGAGATCGGGCGATGTGTTTACACATAGATACAGTATTTAATTGAGCCAGGTTGCTCGACATGTTTCGCATTATGCTTCTTCTGGAGCTAGTAATTCAATGCTCTATATAATAATAATAAAATAGGGTCAATTAGATCACATGTATTTAATAGATAACCCAGGATTAGTGATCCTACCGCCCAGAAAACGAGAGAAAGGAAAAAATGAAACAAAGAAAGAAAAACAAAAAATTGAAAATGTAATAATATAAAAAGCCACATAGGGATTCAATGTGATATAAATAGTTCTGTCCAAACATGTAGAAGGCTGTAATCTCCAACCCAATGTCGCTGATGCAAATAGGGACGCCAAGATGGAGCCAACGTGGGGACCCAGGGAATGTATACCCATAATATTTCATAGTCAGAATGGTTCATAAAGAAACCAAGTATGATACTCAGTAATGAAAAAGAAAAAAGAAAACAAGAAGGGGGGAGAAAAACAAGTCCTTCCCACCTACCTGTACGTTGTTAGTAGTAGGTCATGTATGGTAAGAACGGAAATTAGTAAAATGACATAACAGGGAGGGAGGATGAAGAGTCCAGATCACACCAGGAATCATCAAAGACGTAATGCAGGTCACTACTAGTAGACAGCCTGAGCGTAAGCCCCACCAACAAATATTTCTGTAATCAGAAGTCTGAACAAACCACAGCGGGACCGAAAAATAAAAAAAAAAAAAGGATATAACAGCTCAAAAACGGCATAAAATGCCATATATTCATAAGAAGTCCCCAGGTGTCAGAAAGGGAGAAATAACGGTAGGGGGTGGTAGATTTTGCCAGAAAAAAACGCAAATAGCATATAACTATCAGAGGAGTAATAGTGGGAGTTAGCACACATGAAATGTGTCACAATAGATAGGGACAGGCAAGGCACCAATAACAGTCACAGTAGTGCTGCCCGGGACCACAACACAGCAGACCCAGCATAGGAAATAGTAAAGAAGTAATAGAGAGGATTTTCAGCTTGCCACCCAAGAAATCGCATGCAAAAATAAATAGAGCCAACACCACAGATTCAAGATGAAGCATAAACCTCACTCACCTACCATATACTGTAGATATCACATAGTGAGGTAATGCATCACTACAAGGCATTAGATGATAGCCGCAGGGTAATGCAGTCCACATATGTAGACCTAATGAGGGGGCCAGTGTATGTAGCCCTATAATAGAATGAGCAGATATAGGAAAATGGGAAATGCTAAGAGGCTTGCAGACAGAGCCAGACAGTGGCTAACTAACATATAACAGGTCTCTTGGCCCAATGGGTGATACATGGAGGCTGAAAAAAGTAATAAGAATACAGAGGCTTACCGAATATACTCTTAGTAGATGCACTCCACTCTCCCTGGATGGGGAAGAAAGCCGCCATGTTAGCACCTGTAACTGAGCCCTATTTGTATTGCAGGGGTCCCGAGCGGTGCGCCAATGGCACTGACGTCACTTGCCCTGGCCGGTCCACTGCGCAGGCGCGAACGCCGCATCAATTGTTTTTTTGTTTAGTCTTGTAATAGGATGTGGCATTAATTACCATGTATAGGCGCCCAGTTCACCGCTATCTGGGAGCGCACTTAACTTATTTCTAACACATAGAGCAAAAGCTCCCTCATTAAAAGAACTATTTTTTTTTTTTATTCAACGTTTCGACGACACACAAGCTTGTCTTCCTCAGGACACGACACACATGACAAATACACACGATATCCTTATTGTTCAAAAATAATCCATGCACATCCACTACTTAAATGGCCTTGCAATCTATCCTGCAGTTGTCTCCTACTGTGTTTTTCTGCCTTGTTGTACCATGAGCGCCCGATCCTCTATTTTTCCCTCTAATTTCTGTTTGTTTGGAACAAGCAATGCATGTTGATTGCAGTCACATGAACTGCTCTCTGCACACTACAGACCCCCCCCCCCCCAGTACTTACATGAGCCCAATCTTGATCCAGCACTGTGCCCAAGAGCAGCACTCTTCCCAGTCTCTCCCTCCTAACAGGACTAGGAGACGCTGTGTGTATCAATGGACACACAGAGCCCACCCCAGGATCAAGCTCGCACGAGTGCCCCCACACAAAGCAGCTGCTATGGGGGCACTTGAAAGGGAGGAGAAGTCAGGAGCCCCAGTTGTGGACCCTAGAAAAGGAGAAGTGGCTGTTGCTCTGTGGAAAACCATTACACAAAGCAGGTAAATATAGCATGTTTGGTATTTAACCACTTGCCGACCAGTCATGTTGACTGCACTGCGACAAAGTGGCTCGTTATCGTCTGGCAACGTAGACCTACGTCACCAGACATTCCCCTCTCTCGGCGGCGCGCGCGCACCGCCGGAGGCTCGCTCCCGCTGTATTCAGTTACAGCGGGAGTCGGGCCAGGGGAGGAGCGGCGGTGATCACCGCCGCTCTTCCCCGATCGTCTGGGAATTGAGTGTGGAGATCTGCCCGCTTGTGTAAACAAAGCGGACGGATCTCCTTGGTGACAGGCAGGGTCAGATTGCAGGGTTCAGCATAGCTGAACCTGCAATCTGTCCCTGTGTCACTCAGTCACCTCCCCCCACACACGTTAGTAATCACCAGGCATACATTAACCCTTTGATCACCAATAAAAATTAACCCCTTCCCTGTCAGTGTCATTTTTACAGTAACAGTGCATATATATAGCACTGATTACTGTAGAAATGTCACTGGTACCCCCAAAAGTGTCAAAAATGTCAGTCAAGGGTCCGATCTGTCCGCCGCAAAGTCGCAGTCCCGCAAAAAAATACGCAGATCGCCGCCATTACTCGTTAAAAAAAAAACACCAAAAATGACAGAAATCTTTCCCTTAGTTAGTAAACGCATTAACTTTTGTGTAAGCCAATCAAAATACGCTTATTGTGATTTTTTTTTACCAAAAATATGTAGCAGAAAACAAATTGGCCAAAAATGATAAAAAAATTTGATTTTTACATTTTTTGGGGGGGAATTTCATATAAAAAAATGTGAAAAACATTGTTATTTTTTCAAAATTTTCGCTCTTTTTTTGTTTATAGCGCAAAAAGTAAAAATCGCACAGGTGATCAAATACCACCAAAAGAAAGCTCTATTTGTGGGAAAAAAGGACGTCATTTTTGTTTGGGTACGGCATTGCATGACCGCGCAATTGTCAGTTAAAGTCGCACAGTGCCGAATCGCAAAAAGTGGCCTGGATGTAAGACAGCAAAATCCTCCGGTGGTAAAGTGGTTAACAACTCTAGTTTAGAAAAAAATATTCTATTGAAGTATGCATTCTTAACCACTTCCAGCCCAAGCCTATTCTGGCATTCCTCTACTACATGTAAAAATCATAATTTTTTTGCTAAAAAATTACTCAAAACCCCCAGAGACCCTATCAGTGATGGTGAACCTTGGCACCCCAGATATTTTAGAACTACATTTCCCATGATGCTCATGCACTCTGCAGTGTAATTGAGCATCATGGGAATTGTAGTTCCAAAACATCTGGGGTGCCAAGGTTCACCATCACTGCTAGGGTCTCTGAAAAAAAAAAAAAAAACATATATAACCTTTGGGGGTTTTGAGTATTTTTTTTTAGCAGAAAAATTATGATTTTTAATGTAGGAGAAGAATGTCAGAATAGGCTTGGGCTGGAAGTGGTTAAGAATGCATACTTCAATACAATATTTCTTTTCTAAACCAGAGTTGTCACAAAAAAAAAAAAAAACTGACCACAAACCATTATTATAGTTATATAAATGAGCCATCTAGTGGCCAAAAATATTATAACACACATTCATTCTTTACTTTTTTTTTAGTGCTCTGAGTAATTACACTGAAGTACTAAACCAGCTGCTCAGAACACTGCCCCTCCAGCTGTTAAGAAACTACAAGTCCCATGAGGCATTGCAAGGCTGACAGTTACAAGCATGACTCCCACAGGCGGAGGCATGATGGGACTTGTAGTTCTCCAACAGCTGGAGGGCCGCCCGTTTGACAGCCCTTAGAAAGACTGAGAAAGGATTCCAGTTCGCAGCACATAGACTTCTCTGCGCACGCGCGAGAGCCCGCTCCTCACGTGGTCACCATGTGCAAGGTGTGGGCGGGGACAGAAAGTTTGGGGAGGTGACGGTGAGGGTCGTCGGACAAGTTGGGTGGCTGCGATTCCGGAGTGAGAGGGGAGTGGCCGCCTCCTAGCAGAGCTGTGTGTACAGTGCAGGCTGGACTGACCTACAGGCTTGGAAGTTGGACGAGGAGCGGTGAGAGAGGAGTTCAGTCAGTGTGTGGCTGCCTGTGGGAGCTCTACTACTGTGCAATGGATGGGAAGATGGGGTGTGTGTGAGGGGAGCAGGAACACTGTAAGTATCTTCTTCACACACCGCTTACCCTGAGCCAATTAAATAAATCACAGGGGGGGGGCTGCCCATAGTAGTGACCAATCACAATTCATGTGTAATTTCTAAAATTATATTTTATTAATAGTGATAAGGAACATTTCTAATAATATTTATTAATATATCAGTTTTGAATAATAAATTATGGATTCATAATATTTATATGATTATAGTTTATTCATATTGTTTTTATTGTTTATTAATAACCATCTCATTTATTCAGAATATTTATATTTTTTATTAATAATAATTATGACATTTCTATTAGTTAATTATAACTTATCAGTTGTATTCATAATATTTATATTATAGTTCATTCATATTGTTTTTATTTATTTCTTAATAATCATTAATATTTCTATTTTTTATTAATAATTATGACCTTTCTATTATTAATAACTTATCAGTTTTAATAGCACCTTATTTATTCATAATATTTATATTATTTTATTATTCATTCATTTTGCGTTGCATCACTGTGTTAATTTAACTGGCAACTGCGCGGTCGGTCGTGTGACGCTGTATCCAAATAAAATCGATGTCCTTTTTTTTTTTTCCTTTCTTTTGATGGGATTTGATTATCTCTGCGGTTTTTATTTTTTGCGCTATAAACAAAAAAAGAAAGACAATTTAAAAAAAAAAACAAAAAAACATTTTTTATTTTCTGCTGAAAACACATGCAATAAAAAAAAAATATTTAAAAAAAAATCAAATTTCTTCATAAATTTAGACCAATATGTATTCTGCTATGAATATATATATATAGGATGAAAACCCAAATATCACAGTGATGGGTGAATAAGTGTTAAATCAATAAATGCGTCTTAAAAAACATTCGATGTGACTTCAACAAATAAACCACTAAAATGAAAGTCCATAAAATAATGTGATCCAAAATAGTGGGAAATGGTGAAAGAAATCCAAATAAAAATCAAGGTGATGATAAGGTGTTCCCTTCACCTGGTGAAATGCCTCCTTACCCGGCGGAAAGAAGGTAAGTGCCTAATAATAATAATTCTCAAATAAGTAAAGCCAGTGTCCTGATTCCACCTGCACACGTGCACAGTCACCCGGGTGATAAGTATATACAAGCCTCTTACCAGATGTAAGAGACAATCAAGCCTCTAAATATCATGGACATGAGGATGCTTCCTTAACACAGTGGATGGATAGGATCGTTCCCACTTTCTTCCCTCTGTACAAGCCAACGTAAGTCTCCTATTCTTTAAGGTGAGTAGAATATACTCCCCGCGATGTTCCAATGCACATAAAAGAACAGATGGGACTGATAGTGCATTACCTTAATAAACAATTTATTTGTATATAGACTTGCACTTACAGTTAAGTTGAACGGTTTAGAGCAGATTATCATAAAATTACAGGCTGAGGATCTCTAGGTGCATCGGGTCCGGCTGCAGCATGGACCGCCGATGACGCAATGACGGCACGCCTCCCTCCTGACGCGTTTCCTCCAATAGGGCTTCGACTTGAGATGGGATTTTTATTTGGATTTCTTTCACCATTTCCCACTATTTTGGATCACATTATTTTATGGACTTTCATTTTAGTGGTTTATTTGTTGAAGTCACATCAAATGTTTTTTAAGACGCATTTATTGATTTAACACTTATTCACCCATCACTGTGATATTTGGGTTTTCATCCTATATATATATTCATATTATTTTTATATATTGTTCAATATATGATTTTCTCACTAATTTAGAAAAGCGCACCATCACCTTTAAACATTTACAACACATATCATCTGGTTGCAGCCTTTCACTGAATCAGCGCACCCCTTTCTTTCAACATGTATTCTGCTACATGTACAAAAACAAAGTGTAAACCTAAAATATTCACTTTGTAGAAGCATTGCTCACCACATGTAAAGTGAGAGCGGCAGCAATTTTATACTGTAATAGAACGTGGATAAGGCAGGACTTACGGAACATCAAGTTGTAAGAGTTAAGCCCCGTACACACGCACCGATTGTCGGCCGTAAATATTCGGCCGACGACCGATTTGTAGGCTTGTTAGTATGATACAGCCGACAGCGCATTTTCGGTCGAAAAGAATCTGTCATGCAAGCATTAAAATTTTTGTTGGCCAACACCAGAACGGCCGATTGTTCGCCAGTCAGTACAGATTTCGTCCGACAGACAGCAGATTTGCAAGACTGGGCATGCTCAGAAAAGAAAAAAGACAAGGACACATGACATCACTTCTGCAGTCGGCTGTTGTTGGCCGACAAAATTCGTGTGCAGTCTTTTGCAGTTTTCAACAGACACGACAGCCCTGGAAAAAAGACGGCCGATCGTTCGGCCGACGATCGGTACGTGTGTACGAGGCATAAGCTGAGGAATCTAAGACATAAGGGTTGTTTGTTCATGACAGATGCGAAAAGACAACATCCAGACAATCAATATCATGTGATCGAAACCACCGAAGTCCTAGCAATTCTGTGACCTAAAAAAAAAAAAAAAGCTATGAGCGAGAGGCCTGGTCCAGAAAAAACTAGATGGCCACGGAACACGCTGTTCATCCGGAGTTTACAGGAGCGCTAAAAAATATATTTTTTCTTTTACTTTCTGCTGTAAAACCTATCCAATAAGGAAAATTAGAAAAAAAATAAAAACTTCTTCATAAATTTAGGCCAATATGTATTCTGCTACACAATTTCAGTAAAAAAAAATTGATTGGTTTGCACAAAAGGTATAGTGTCTACAAACTATGGGATATAAAACCAACAACAATTCCAATAATCAATGCACAGTGAGCATGATGTAAATAGGAAGGGGCAGACTGCACAACACAGAGTGTGTTAGTATTAATGCTCTAGTCTACACAATAGGGTAAGTCCTTGAGGAAGTCCATTTGAGAGAGTCTATTAGATGATAACCACAATGCTAGGATGGCTGCCAGCTCTGAAAAGAGCTAGAAGGATCTCTGTGAACAGACAAAGGTAGGGGAAAAGGGCAGCGCCATCTAATTGTAGTAAAAAAACGTTTATTTGCCAAACAGCCGGGGCCAGAGGCTGAACACCTATCCTCACACTCCACATGCACAGAGCGGATGACGACCACTACGTCCCGGTGCATTCCTACTGACATCTTGCGAGTCACATATACTGTTTGTCAAATAAACATTTTTTTACTACACTCAGATGGCGCTGCTCTTTTACCCTACCTTTAAACTATAGAATATATACTGGCATTTTTTATTTATTTGTTTATTTTTTACTGAGTAGTCACAGCAGAAGGGGGCCAGTGGTTCGCATGCGCTTGCCCCCTATCACGTGTGTATATATACTTGATTCTGCACAGGAGGGCTGCCCTGTAGCCATATAGATCTGCTATGGGGCAGTCCTTAACCACTTAAGCCCCGGAAGATTTTACCCCCTTCCTGACCAGGGGGTTTTTTGCGATTTTTTTTCACTTCGTGACTTTAACGGACAATTGCGCGGTCGTGCGACGCTGTACCTAAACAAATTTGACGTCCTTTTTTTTCCCACAAACAGAGCTTCTTTTGGTGGTATTTGATCACCTGTGCGATTTTTTTTTTTTTTTTTTTTTTTTTTTTGATCATGCGCTATAAACAAAAATAACAATATTTTTCACATTTTTTTATATGAAATTCCCCCCAAAAAAATGTAAAAATCAAAATTTTTTAACATTTTCGGCCAATTTGCTACATATGTTTGGTAAAAAAAATCGCAAAAAGCGTATTTTGATTGGTTTGCGCAAAAGTTATCGCTTTTACTAACAAAGGGAAAGATTTTTGTCATTTTTGGTGTTGTTTTTTTTTAACAAGTAATGGCGGCAATCTGCGATTGTGTTTTTTTTTTTTTTTTGTTTGCGGGACTGCGACATTGTGGCGGACAGATCGGACTCTTGACTGATATTTTTGACACTTTTGGGGTTACCAGTGACATTACTACAGTAATCAGTGCTATACATATGCACTGTTACTGTAAAAATGACACCGGCAGGGAAGGGGTTAAGTGTGTCCTAGGGGCGTGTTTCTAACTGTGATTGGACATGGCTACTAGTGTAAAAACAGAGATCAACGGTCCTACATAGTAGAACCGTCTGATCTCCATTTTTACACAGGGGAGAATGACAGGCAGCTTGTTTACATTAGCTGCCTGCCTTTCTCCCTTCCCGGCGAGTGACCCGATGTCCGCCGGTCACACGCACTGACTTGTTAGGGAACGAGCCGAGGCGGGCTCGCCCGCTATTGGCTCACAAGCGAGTGACAGGCTAGTGACGTACCGGTACGTCACTTTGCCTGGCCGGGGCTGAACGCCGCAGTATATGTACTTGCGGTGGTCGGCAAGTGGTAAAGCAGTTAATAATAATTTATTAATATTGATATTATATTTAAAATTCATATTTCTATTTTATTCATTAATAATTGTTCATCGTTTTTATTATTCTATTTTATTTGTTAGTAATTATATAACTTTGTTTAACAATAATCTTTTAGTCATATTATTTTTGTTTATTAAGACCCCCTGACAGGTCGCCCCAGTGTGAACGGGGTCTTATAGTAATAATGATAAAAATAATAATAATCTATTCATAATATTTCATTTCATCATTATTATGAAACTTGATTGGTTGCTTCTGACAACAACTCTAAGCCTGGATTCACACTATTGCTGTCAGGGTCCGGACTGGCGGCAGGTGACGGCACTGGAGGTGGATCCTCTGTGTCAGTGAGGGATTGGCGTGGACCGTACCAGGGGACCGGTTCTAAGTTACTACCGGTTTTCACCAGAGCCCGCCGCAAGGCGGGATGGACTTGCTGCGGCGGTAGCAACCAGGTCGTATCCACCGGTAACGGCTCAACCTCAAAGACAGCTGATTCAGATGCGGTACAGAAGGACAAGGCAAAGGCAAGGTCAGACGGAGCAAAAGGTCAAGGCAGGCGGCAAGGTTTGTAGTCAGGGGCAACAGCAGAAGGTCAGATACACAGGCAGGGAACGATACACCAAAAGCTTTCTCAAGGTACCAAAGGCAACAAGATCCAGCAAGGACAGGAAGGGGAAGTGGTTTTTTATAGCATTTGGAGTGATTGGACCAGGCACCAATTAGTGGTGCACTGGCCCTTTAAATTTCAGACCAGCGGCGCGCGCGCCCTAGAGAGCGGGGCCGCGCGCGCCGGGAGGAAACCGAACGGGAGGTGAGTGGAGTCCGCGGGCGGGAACGTCCCGCCGCGCGGACCGACCGACTGAGTGAGGAGTGCGGGGGAGCGGTGCTCACGGTCGGGGAAGGTGACCGGAGCGCTGCTACCCGCAGCATGCCTCGAGTGCTCCGGGGACGCTGCAGGACCCGGAGCGCTCGGCATGACAGTACTCCCCCCCCCTTTGGTCTCCCCCTCTTCTTGGAGCCCAGGAACCTGTGGATGAGCTCTTTGTCGAGGATATTGGACTTCCCACGACCTCTCTTCGGGACCACAATTCTCCCAGTCAACAAGAAAATTTTTTTTACCTCTGACAACTTTGGAGGCGAGGATGTCTTTCACCAAGAAGACGTCAGAGGACCCAGAGACAGGAGCAGGAACGATGACCTTGGGGGAGAATCGGTTAAGAATGAGGGGTTTGAGGAGAGATACATGAAAGGAGTTGTGAATACGGAGTGAAGGAGGAAGATGGAGTTTGTAAGAGACAGCATTAATTTGGCTTTTGATTTTAAAAGGCCCAAGATAACGTGGACCCAGTTTGTAGCTGGGGACCCGAAACCGGATGTATTTGGCAGAGAGCCACACTCTGTCCCCAGGAGAAAAGACAGGAGGAGTTCTTCTTTTCCTATCTGCATGTCTCTTCATGCGAGAAGAGGCCAGGGTGAGCGACTTTTGAGTCTCTTTCCAGATGGAGGAGAAGTCCAGGGTCAAGTCATCAACAGCAGGAACTCCAGAAGAAGTGGGGATGGGGAGGGGGGGAAGCGGGTGACGGCCGTACACCACAAAAAACGGAGATTTGGTGGATAAAGTTGTAAGAAAATTCGCCCCAGGGCAACAAGTCGACCCAATCATCCTGACGGGAGGAGACGAAATGTCGCAGGTAGTCACCAAGGATCTGGTTAACCCTCTCCACTTGTCCATTGGACTGAGGGTGGTAGGCAGAGGAGAAGTTTAATTTGATCTTCAATTGGGTGCAGAGAGCTCTCCAAAACTTTGAGATAAACTGAACGCCTCTATCGGAGACGATGTGTGTAGTAAGACCATGGAGACGAAAAATGTGTAAAAAGAATTGCTTCGCCAGCTGTGGCGCAGAAGGAAGACCAGGAAGCGGGATAAAATGTGCCATTTTAGAGAACCTGTCGACAACCACCCATATGACTGTGTTGCCATGGGATACAGGAAGATCCGTGACGAAGTCCATTGCTATGTGGGACCAAGGCTGTTCAGGCACTGGCAGAGGGAGAAGAAGACCTGCAGGCTTCTGGCGGGGAGTTTTATCACGTGCGCAGACAGTACAGGCCCGAACGAACTCCGTTACATCTTTCTCAAAGGAAGGCCACCAATAGTGTCTGGCAATTAGTTGAGTCGTCTTTTTAATTCCAGCATGACCCGCCAGGTGAGAGGAGTGACCCCATTTGAGAGTCCGCAGGCGAAGTTGTGGAGGAACAAATGTTTTCCCTGGAGGAACTGGTACCAGTGAAGCAGGAGCAGTTGAAATTAGACACTCAGGAGGAATGATGTGTTGAGGAACGGTCTCATCCTCGGAGGCATCGGTGGAGCGTGATAGGGCATCCGCCCTAATGTTCTTATCAGCAGGACGAAAATGGATTTGGAAGGTGAATCGGGCAAAGAACAATGACCACCTGGCCTGGCGTGGATTAAGGCGCTGGGCAGACTGAAGGTACGAGAGATTTTTGTGGTCAGTATAGATGGTGATCGGATGAGGGGATCCTTCCAGAAGGTGTCTCCATTCTTCCAGTGCCAACTTAATGGCTAGTAGTTCACGATCTCCGATGGCGTAGTTCTTTTCAGGAGGAGAAAAAGTTTTTGAGAAGAAACCGCAGGTGACGTTTCTCCCTTTAGCAGATTTTTGAAGAAGAACCGCTCCGGCTCCAAGAGAGGAGGCATCTACCTCCAGGAAGAATGGTTTCAACGGATCAGGCCTATTCAAGACTGGAGCGGAGGCGAAGGCGGCTTTAAGACGAGTAAAGGCTTCTTCAGCTTGGGGAGGCCAGGATTTCGGATTCGCTTCTTTCTTGGTTAGGGCCACAATAGGCGACACGATAGTGGAGAAATGGGGAACAAACTGACGGTAATAATTGGCGAATCCAAGGAAGCGCTGAATAGAGCGAAGGCCTGAGGGGCGTGGCCAATCCAAGACTGCAGAGAGTTTGTTAGGGTCCATTTGAAGACCCTGTCCAGAAACTAGGTATCCCAGAAACGGCAGACAGCTACGTTCAAAAAGACATTTTTCCATTTTGGCGTACAGATGGTTGACACGAAGGCGCTGAAGCATTTGACGAACATGGCGACGGTGTTCCTCCAGGGTGGAGGAGAAGATTAGAATGTCGTCGAGATAGACCACTACACAAGTATACAACATGTCCCGGAAGATCTCGTTGACAAAGTCTTGAAAGACTGCAGGAGCGTTGCACAGGCCGAACGGCATGACGAGATACTCAAAGTGGCCATCTCTGGTATTAAAAGCGGTTTTCCACTCATCTCCGTCACGGATTCTGATGAGATTATAAGCGCCCCTGAGGTCAAGCTTGGTGAAGACCTTTGCTCCGCGCAGACGGTCAAAGAGTTCCGAGATGAGTGGCAAAGGGTAGCGATTTTTTACCGTGATCTTGTTAAGACCGCGGTAGTCAATACATGGGCGTAGTGACCCATCCTTTTTGGCACCAAAGAAAAATCCTGCTCCGGCAGGAGAAGAGGATTTCCTGATAAAACCTTTCTTAAGGTTCTCCTGAACGTATTCTGACATGGCCTTGGTTTCAGGGATGGAAAGAGGGTAAATCCTGCCACGTGGTGGCGTGGTACCAGGAAGCAAATCAATGGGACAATCATAGGGTCTATGTGGTGGTAAGACCTCCGCCTGCTTCTTGCAAAAGACGTCAGAGAAGTCCAGATAAGCCTTAGGAAGGCCGAGCAGGGGTGAGGAAACGGAGACTTGTCTAGTCGGTACCGACTTGAGGCAATGAGTGTGGCAGGTAGGCCCCCATGATTTAATGTCCCCAGAGGTCCAGTCGAGGGTAGGAGAGTGGCACTGGAGCCAGGGCAGACCAAGAAGGACGTCAGAGGTGCAGTTCGGTAGAACAAAAAATTCAATGGTCTCTTGGTGGAGGACTCCTATGGTCATGAGCACAGGTTCTGTGTGATAACGCACGGTACAGTTTAGATTCTCACCGTTAACTGTGGAAATGAAGAAAGGCTTGACGAGACGAATCACAGGAATTTTAAAGCGGTTTATGAAGGAGGCTCTAATGAAGTTTCCTGCAGAACCAGAGTCCAAGAAGGCCTGTGCAGGGAAGGAGACTTTAGCGGCAGAAGAAATCCGTACTGGAACCAACAAGCGTGGAGAGGAAGACTCTACACCCAGCGACGCCTCTCCTACGTTCACTAGGTGCGAGCGTTTCCCTGACGCTGTGGACGAACTGGACAGTCCTTTAAGAAATGTTCGGAACTCCCACAATATAAACATAAATTCTCATTCCTCCGACGAGACCTTTCTTGCTGGGTCAGGCGAGCCCGATCCACTTGCATGGCCTCCTCGGCGGGAGGCGCAGCAACCGGTTGCAAAGGTTGCTGGAAGAGAGGTGCCAGGCGTGGATAACGCCTGTTGCGAACCAGATTCTTTTCTTGGCGAAGTTCCTGGCGTCTTTCAAGGAAGCGCATATCTATGCGAGTAGCCAAGTGGATGAGTTCCGTCAGGGAGTCAGGTATCTCTCGTGCGGCTAGAGCATCCTTGATATGACTGGATAGACCTTTTTTAAAAGTTGCGCAGAGGGCGTCGTTGTTCCAAGTCAATTCGGAGGACAGTGTGCGAAATTGTATAGCATATTCGCCTACTGTAGCGTCTCCTTGGACGAGGTTTAGCAAGGCCGTTTCTGCTGACGAGGCACGGGCAGGTTCCTCGAAGACACTGCGGACTTCAGAGACGAAAGACTGGACGGAGGCAGTGGCAGGATCATTGCGGTCCCAGAGTGGCGTGGCCCAGGCCAAGGCCTTCCCAGACAATAAGCTGACCATGAAGGCCACCTTAGATCGTTCCGTAGGAAACTGGTCGGCCAACATCTCCAGGTGCAGGGAACATTGGGACAAGAATCCCCGGCACATGTTAGAATCCCCATCAAACTTGTCCGGGAGAGACAAACGGATTCTAGCGGAGGTGGCGGCCACCGGCTGCGGAGGTGGAGCGGAAGCAGAAGCAGGCGGCTGCTGCGGAGCGGGAAGAAGCTGTTGCAGCATGGCGGTCAACTGTGCCAGTTGTTGTCCTTGTTGGGCAATCTGCTGGGACTGCTGGGCAACCACGGTAGTGAGGTCAGCGAGACTAGGCAGCGGCACATCAGCGGGATCCATGGCTGGATCTACTGTCAGGGTCCGGACTGGCGGCAGGTGACGGCACTGGAGGTGGATCCTCTGTGTCAGTGAGGGATTGGCGTGGACCGTACCAGGGGACCGGTTCTAAGTTACTACCGGTTTTCACCAGAGCCCGCCGCAAGGCGGGATGGACTTGCTGCGGCGGTAGCAACCAGGTCGTATCCACCGGTAACGGCTCAACCTCAAAGACAGCTGATTCAGACGCGGTACAGAAGGACAAGGCAAAGGCAAGGTCAGACGGAGCAAAAGGTCAAGGCAGGCGGCAAGGTTCGTAGTCAGGGGCAACAGCAGAAGGTCAGATACACAGGCAGGGAACGATATACCAAAAGCTTTCTCAAGGTACCAAAGGCAACAAGATCCAGCAAGGACAGGAAGGGGAAGTGTTTTTTTATAGCATTTGGAGTGATTGGACCAGGCACCAATTAGTGGTGCACTGGCCCTTTAAATTTCAGACCAGCGGCGCGCGCGCGCCCTAGAGAGCGGGGCCGCGCGCGCCGGGAGGAAACCGAACGGGAGGTGAGTGGAGTCCGCGGGCGGGAACGTCCCGCCGCGCGGACCGACTGAGTGAGGAGTGCGGGGGAGCGGTGCTCACGGTCAGGGAAGGTGACCGGAGCGCTGCTACCCGCAGCATGCCTCGAGTGCTCCGGGGACGCTGCAGGACCCGGAGCGCTCGGCATGACAATTGCGCTCACATTAGGGGTACAGCCGCTCATTCATTGGAAACGTGGGTAAAGAAGTCCTGGAACCATTTAAAAAAAAACGCTCCACACAAGGCCGCAGGGTGCTGCGGCGATTTCACATATGCAAAAACGTACCGCATTTTCCAATGCATGGGGGAAGAGCCTGCTAAAGCGCCTTTTGCCTGCGGGTCAGGAATGCACATGATTATGTACACTTTCCCAACCTGCACATATGTGAATCAAACTAAGGCAGCATTCTGCCTTAGTTTGATTCACATGTTCACGTATAAGGCTCCATTCACACCTGGGCATTTTTGAGCATTTTTCAGCTCCAAAAACGCTCAAAAAAACGTTCCAAAACACCCAACAAGTAAAACCCCATTCATTTAAATAGCCCCTGTTCACATCTGAGCGTTTTAACACCTGAAGCAAATGCCTGTAGCTGAAAAAAGTACATGAGCTTCTTTTTGGGCTGATTACCAGCGTTTTTGATAGATGTCAATGCCTGCCTCCAAAAACGCCTGAAAATCGCGGTAAAAAAAAACATGCGAAAATGCTCAAGTGTGAATGCAGCCTCAATGTCGTGTTTTGTCTGCACGGGATGCACAGGTGTTCCATGCATCCACATTCTTGCAGTCCCATTCATGCTATAGCCCCTGCTCCCTTTATGACATTCATATGGGTGTCTGTCCTCAAACTCACACTGTCTGCTTTCGGGGTCACACATCTGCACTCATGTAAATGTCAAATTGCGAGCAGCCGCTGTGTCCCAGTTGACAAGAATGGAGCAGTCTGCACGTGAATGCATCATGTGCAGGCAAAACATGGCATTCCCACAGGTGTGCGCTTATATGCGCCTTTTTTGAAATGAGGCCAAAGAATGTCCAGTGTCCAATTCTAAAAACTAAAGATAGTTTAAATGTTATTACCAACACATGCTACAAATTCAGATAGTTATTAAAGTGGTTCATTCTATGTATTAGGGTAAAAAACTTTCTGGGTGCAGCTCCCCCCTCAGCCCCCCCTTATACTTACCTGAGCCCCATCTCGATCCAGTGATGTGCATGAGAGCAGCAGCTCCCCTTGGTCTCCATCTCCTGATTGGCTCACATAGCAGCGGGAGCTATTGGCTCCCTCTGCTGTCAATCACAGCCAGTGAGCCAAGGAGGAGAGAGCAGGGGGCGGAGCCAATCAAAAGGCTGGCTTTTTGGGGCACTGGGAGGGGGGGAGGAGCCAGGAACGCTGGCAGAGGGACCCAAAACGAAGACCATTCATTGCACAGAGACGGTGAGTATAACCTGTTATTAAAAAAAAAAACTGCAAACCTTTAGGCTCCATTCACACTAGAGCGACTTGTCAGCCTGACAAGTCGCGGTCCATTGACCGCTACAGGACCCGTTCTAATAGGAGCGACACAAGTCGCTCTGACTTAGAAAAATGGTCCTGTACTACTTCGGGGCGACTTGCATAGACATTCATTATATGAAGTCCGTGCAAGTCGCGCCGAAGTCGCTGTTCACAGGAATTCACTTGTCCCCCCCCCCCCCCCCCCGAAGTAGTACAGAGTCGTGCCGCTGCAGTGTGAATGGGCTCTAAGAAACACTTTACCAATTACATTTTTACATTATGTCTCAATGGCTGCAACAACTGAAAAAATACAATTGTTTAGGAGATAAGGAGACTGGAAGTAAATGTCATTTGTGTCCAGAGTGAGGAATTTGTCCCCCCACCCCCCAACTTGTTGATTGGTTGCAACTAATGACGTGTGGCCACACAACATCATTGGTTGGTAGGACACTAGCGGCCCTGAGGCTGACGGCGTCCTAGCAACCAATCAGGTTTGGCAACACAACGTCAATGGTTGTTAGGCAACTCTGAAGCTGCAGGCGTCCTAACAACCAATCAGGCTTTGCAGCAGAAAACAATTAGTTTCTAAGTTGCTGGCATCCCCCAAGGCCACCCGCAATCACTTGACATGTTTACAAAAGGCAGGCTTTGTAACAAATTCTTGTACATTTCCTGACATATTTGTGACATGTACATACATTTGTCATATTCACTGACATTTGTGGTACGGCGGTGCAGACACTCTTCTAAAGATTGTCTACATCACCTTTTATGAATTCCATGGTGTATACAGGTCACTGACAAACCCAAGTAGTTCTGCATGGACCTCACAAGAGGTTTGTGCCTTTTGTTTGTATATTTTGTATAGAATAGTTATAGTGCAGAGAATGTACAGTCTGCCTCCAGCCAGAAAAAAAAAAATCAGTTTGCAGGACAGATGGTTCCAGGCCTTCCATCTTGGTTTATTGAGCCTCGGGGTCTGTATTTGTTTTGACAGTCGTACACACCAAAAATTCTAAATGTCTGAACTGTATTTTTTTTTTCTTTTCTTTCAGTTCATAGAGGCAGAAAGTGTAAGCATGTAATATTGTATCTGACCAGACGTCAGTCTGCTCAGATGATCACATCATGAATTTCACTTCTACAGGGTGAGGAAGTGTGATGTGACTGGCATGACCTTTGTAGGGGAAATATCACTAGCTGATGTAACCGGATCTGGTGGGTTTAGACATCATTTGCTGTTCAGATATAGGAGCTCAGCATGTTCGATTACAGCCTAACTGATTTACATTTTGTGTTAACGCTTCATTTTAGGATTAGGTTAAAGAGAGCCTGCACTTTGTTTATAGTAGGCATAGCGACAGGTTTGCTTCATAGCAGACTGTGTAAGCATTGTATACTTGGCTTTCCCAACTCTCCTGCTGCCCTTATTGCTGACAGAAAATCTGGTGTAAGTTTTAACTTAGAAGTTGAAGTTTACTGTGGTGAATGCACACTCCTCGTCAGAGTGGATTTGATTTAAATCACGATTTAAATCACTAGTAAAAAGGCTTGATTTAAATCAACTCAATTTAATTTATAATTTTCAAAGAGCCACTGTCATCTCTGTACCGCAGCGGCTACTCCCTCTGACCGCTGTTAACTCACTGACAGTCCCATTCACTTTAAAGAGGAAGTAAACTCTTCCTTTTTTTTCCCCCCTGCAAAGTAAATGCATAATGTGCTAATATGCATAGCATACTAGCACATTAATGACACTTGCCTGCAACAAAGCCCGTGTTGTCCTTGCTGCCGGCCGCATCCATCTTCACCCGTCTTCCTTCCGGGTTTGCGGACTTCGGCTGTATTACTGGCAGGAGCATGCGCGCGGGAGCCGCCAGTCACGGCACAGGGCTCTGAAGAAATGGCACGGTTGGTCGTTTCTTCAGACCGCATGCGCCGATGACGTCATCGGCTGCATGCAATGTAAGTATCTCCTAAACCAGGGATCCTCAAAGTATGGCCCTCCAGCTGTTGCGGAACTACACATCCCATGAGGCATGGGAAAACTATGACATTCACAGACATGACTAGGCATGATGGGAATTGTAGTTCCTGAACAACTGGAGGGCCGTAGTTTGAAGACCCGTGTCCTAAACGGTGCAATTTTAGGTGATATTTACCGCACCTATAGGTAAGGCTTATTTTAGGCTTACCTATAGGTAAAAGTCATCAAAGTGGGTTTTGCAACCACTTTAATGGAATGGCTAGTAATGCAGCAGTGACACAACAAGGTGAGGGACGTGGCGGCGGCATGTGAGAGGATGCCCGCTTACAGGCACTGCCATGATGGATCTGAAATGACAGGTGCTCTTTAAATGTAAGGACTTATTCTTGCTGGTAGTTAGAATCTTTAATATTTGCAAACAAAATGAAGGTTTCCTATTTAGAATAATAAGAGTCGGTTGACACTATGGCGACACGACTCTGTACTACTTCGGGGGCGACTTGTGAAGTCCCGTGCACCGCGACTTCGGCGCGACTTGCACGGACTTCATATAATGAATGTCTATGCAAGTCGCTCCGAGGTCGCCCCGAAGTAGTACAGGACCCTTTTTCTAAGTCGGAGCGACTTGTGTCGCTCCTATAAGAACGGGTCCTGTAGCAGTCAATGGACCACGAGGGACCGCGACTTGTCAGGATGACAAGTCGCCTGACAAGTCGCGGTAGTGTGGACCGAGTCTAAGCTGTCAGGTTAGTAAAACAGCGATATCAGAACCAATTCAATTATACAGTTTGTAGTGTACATAGATTTGCAAAACAATGGCTAAAGAAATATTACTGAACTTTGTTTTATCTTATGGTTACTGTAAAATTGTGTGAATGCATCAATGCAGTGCATGTTATCTCAGCTTGCAGAGCTTGGATTCATTAAATACGTTTACCAAAAAATGTAAATATTGCAGAATATACAGCCTCATGCTACATAACTAAGCTCCATTTCATGTTGAATAAACTAAATTATTATTGTATATATGTATTTTTAGCACTGATTACTGTGGTAATGTCACTGTTCCCCCCCCAAAAGTGTCAAAAATGTCAGTTAGCAGTTAGGGGGCTGATCTGTCCGCCGCAATGTGGCAGTCCCACTAAAAATTGCAGATCGCCGCCATTACTAGTAAAAAAAAAAAAAAAAAAAAAAACAATAAAAATGACATAAATTTTGTTTTTTACATTTTTTTTTTGGGAATGTTTATATAGCAGAATGTGTAAAATATATATTTTTTTTCAGAATTGTCACTTTATTTTTGTTTATAGCGCAAAAAAATTAAAATTGCACAGGTGATCAAATACCACCAAAAGAAAGCTCTGTGGGAAAAAAGGACATCAAATTTTTTTAGGTACAGCGTTGCACGACCACGCAATTGTCCGTTAAAATAACACAGTGCCGAATTGCAAAAAATGGCCTGGTCATTAGGGGGAAGTTGAGATTAGGTTACACCATACATCTAGTTTTCTTGCAAACTAGATTTTATTGAAGGAAACCTGGGCTACAGGACATTACAGAAGGCATGTTGGTGTGTACATATCATTTGCTCACTAAGCAAGTATCAATAACGTACATACACTATATACATTTCTCCACCCCTCTGCCCCCCACCAGTGTTAATTTTGGCAGCAAATTTCAATTTCGTTTTAGTCTTAGTCTTAGGACTAAAATGGCATTTTAGTTTTAGTCCCATATTAGTCTTCTGCAAGTGTTTTAGTTTTAGTCGTATTTAGTCGACTAAAACTCCAATATATTTTAGTTGACTAAATGTCTTACATTTTAGTTGACTAAAGCTCATTTTAGTCATCTATAATTGAATGGGTGTAGTTCAATTGTAATTTGTAATGCATTATTTAAGCATTTCTCTACAATTTCCAAACTTATTATATACTACTGCTGGCCCTGGAGTGAAAAATCTAATATTCAAAATCTAAATTTTCATTTAGTTTTAGTTAAGTCTTTTGACTAAAATGCCATTTTAGTTTTAGTCGTATTTTAGTCTTAAGACTAAAATGCCCTTTTAGTTTTAGTGGTATTTTAGTCTTAAGACTAAAATGCCCTTTTAGTTTTAGTCGTATTTTAGTCTTAAGACTAAAATGCCATTTTAGTTTTAGTCGTATTTTAGTCATCTGAATTATGTTAGTCGACGAAAACGTTTTAGTCGACGAAATTAACACTGCCCCCCACCACCAAGTTGGCCATATATACGGTTCACTCCCTGCACAACAGTGATATCTATACCCTACATATCCTATCTTGCATGTCCCTTTCACCTCCTAGATAGATATATATAATATATATATAATTTTTAGGGCTGCTTTTCATAATCGATTAGCTGGCTGATTTATTGATTTATTGTTTTGATCAATCGGATAATAACCTTAAAAAAAGTGTGGTGTATATTTAGTTAATATGCAAAGTTTTTAATAAAAAGGCAATATATTCCTAAATATCTACATGCAGTGGTAAATATAAATAACCAACTATATGAGCAGGGAGCAAAATCTCTAATCCATTCTGAGAATAACAGACAGAAGAGATATCCTGTATATACTATTAGAGGTTAAATCTGGTAAAGATCATCAGACTCAGAGATCCCATTTTTCTTTTAAAGGGAAAAAACAGGAAAGACTGTTTTGCCAATTTTCAGACAGAACTATAATATATTATGTATGACAGACTCACTTGTGTTAGGCAGGCGGCTTGATAAAAATCTACCTGCGTTTGCCGCCACTTATGCTGGCCATACAAAAAGTCTTCCTTCAAAAAAATTGTAATTTTTAGGCCCCTTTCACACGGGCGGTGCGCCGATCCCCGCTGAGCAGGTGGATGACAGCTCCATCTTGGCTTACTTTGCAGAGGCGGAGCTCTTCTCTATTAGAGATCGGATGATAACAGACCGCCTGTCCGTTTTCATCCGATCCGATCCTCCAGACGAATGAAAAAATAGGGTTTCCATCCGTCTAGATTTCAGGGACAGGATCGGATTAGCAGAGGTGGGGGACTTGAGTCACATGACTTGACTTAAGTCAGACTTAAGTCACCAGTTTGAGGACTTGAGACTTGCTTGACTAAAATTAATAAAAGACTCGACTTGACTTTGACTTGGTATTCATGACTTGAGACTTGACTTTGACTTGAGACATATGACTCGAAATGACTTTACTTTTTTAGGTTATTAAATATTTGCATTTTCTCAAGATGTGTTAAAGCAAAATTAATGTGCCTTTTATGTTTCTGACACCACAGTCACTTAAAAC
Organism: Pelophylax lessonae; assembly: GCF_965119305.1. Taxonomy (NCBI): domain Eukaryota; kingdom Metazoa; phylum Chordata; class Amphibia; order Anura; family Ranidae; genus Pelophylax; species Pelophylax lessonae. Next base: position 171,247,947 of record NC_138772.1, on the reverse strand, counting down.
ACCTCAGTGTGTTCTGATTTTTAGGACACAGTGGAAATACTTAACATGTTTTTAGTGACTGTGGTGTTGAAACATGACCGGACGAAGGATTTTGAGCTGTTTGGGCATTCAAAGTGTTTCTTTAACCACTTGCCGACTGCTCACAGTATATTTACTGCGGCAGTCAGCCCCTCACAGGCAGAGCGACGTAGGGCTACGTTGCTAGCCTGTGAGGGTCTCAGGAGGGAGCGCGCGCCGCCGGAGGACGCGCGGTCAGGGACCCACCGCGCGTGTGACCGGCGGACCCGATCGTCGGTGGAGAGGGAGAAAGGCTGGCGGCTAATGTAAACAAGCCGCCTGTCATTCTCCCCGGTGTATGAATGATGATCATACGGTTCTACTATGTAGAACCATTGATCAGTGTTCATACATCTCAAGCCACAGCCAATCACAGTTAGAATCACGGCCCTAGGGACACACATAGCCCCTCCCTTTCAAAAAAAGTTAACCCCTTCACTGCCAGTGTAATTTTACAGTAACAGTGCATATTTATAGCACTGATTACTGTAGAAATGTCACTGGTAACCCAAAAAGTGTCAAAAATGTCAGTCAAGGGTCCGATCTGTCCGCTGCAATGTCGCAGTACCGCAAAAAAAATCGCAGATCGCCGCCATACCGCGTTAAAAAAAACAACAAATCTTTCCCTTTTGTTAGTAAACGCGATAACTTTTGCGCAAACCAATCAAAATACGCATAAAACAAATTGGCCGAAAATGTTAAAAAATTTTAATTTTTACATTTTTTGGGGGGGAATTTCATATAAAAAAAATGTGAAAAATATTGTTATTTTTGCAAAATTGACACACTTTTTTTTGTTTATAGCGCATGATCAAAAAATCGCACAGGTGATCAAATACCACCAAAAGAAAGCTCTGTTTGTGGGAAAAAAAGGACGCCAAATTCGTTTAGGTACAGCATCGCACGACCGTGCAATTTTCCGTTAAAGTCACGCAGCGCCGAATCGCAAAATAGGCCCTGGTCAGGAAGGGGGTAAAATCTTCTGGGGCTTAAGTGGTTAATATGCCAAGAATAAAGCACTAAGCAGTTTTGTTAATGTTGAAAATAAAACAAAACCTTTCCTGACCACTGACTTTTAACTGATTTAAAGGTGAAAATTGGGGTAGATCAGTATTTTGACTTGGATTTGTGACTTGACCAAAATAAATGACTTGACTTCTAGCAGGGACTCGACTTGACTTGCTTGCTTTTCACCACAGTAACTTGGGACTTGCTTGAGACTTGAAGGTTAAGACTTGAGACTTGCTTGTGACTTGCACATGTGTGACTTAAGCCCCGTACACACGTAGCGATTGTCGGCCGTAAATATTCGGCCGCCAAACGATCGGCCGATTGTCGGCTTGTTAGTATGATGCTTCCGACAGCGCATTTTCGGCCGAACAGAATCTGTCGTGCAGACTTTAAAATTTTTGTTGGCCAACACCAGAACGGCCGATTGTTTGCCAGTCAGTACAGAATTCGGCCGACAAACAGCAGATTTGCAAGACTAGGCATGCTCAGAAAAGAAAAAACACACGGAAAGTTAACCATCACATGACATCACTTCTGCAGTTGGCTGTTGTTGGCCGTCAAAATTCGTGTGCAGTCTTTAGCACTTTTCAGCCGACAGGACAGCACCGGACAAAAGACGGCCGACATTCGGTACATGTGTACGGGGCATTACTCCCATGTCTGCGGATTAGATGGCAGCGTGTGTCAGAGGACATGTCTCCGCTGACATCCGCTGCTCCATAGGGGTGCATTGAACATCTGATCAGGTCCGGCAGAAAAACTGACAGGCGGACAGGATCGGAAAGCCTGTGTAAAAAGGGGCCTAAGAAAGTTCATTCGATTTTCTGTTCGTTAATGGGGTCAAAACGACGATCGTTTTCAACCACAGTGATTGGAAAATTTAAAGGAGCAGAATGGAAAACTCCTTGGTCAAAGGAATTTTCAGACCGTGTATGTTACATTCATTTTAAAACTAAAATGTTAAAAGCAAGTAAAATTTTCAAACAACATTCTTTCATTCAGTGAATGTACAAAGATTTTTTGTATAAATATTCTCGTCCAAATATTGATACATGTATGGCCAGCATAAGGCACCTATGCAGCTTGATTTTCATCCGTTTCTGCAGTACTTTTTGCTGTGCGTTTTTGCACACGCAATTTTGCTGTGATTTGCGTTTTGCATTTCTCATGCTTTTTTTTGTTGGCCAATTTGTTGTTGGGCAGAATAAAAAATACAAATCGCGGGAAAAACGCACTACATGCTTTTCTTCAGCTTCTCCATTGAAGTCTATTGAACCAAAAAAGCAGTGTTTTGCTTTAAAAAAAGGAATTGTCCCTTTCCAAATACGCAGCGGCTGAAAAAGAGCATAGATGTGAACGTACCCCATAGGAAACCATATTAAAATTAACTGTAGTGCGTTTCTTCAAAGAGCTCCAAAAAGCGCATAGGTGTGATCCAGGCCTAAGACATTTAGTAGCAGCAGCATGCTTTTTTTTTTTTGTATCACCGGTCATAATGGAATTTAAAAAACTAAAAAATAACAAAAATTAGCCCTTTATAGTATAAAAAGCAAAAAATTGCTATTCTAAGGCTTCATGTACATGGGATGATTGAAAACCTGTTCTAAATACTGGAACTTGACAGTTAGTAACCAACAGTTTAAAACTTCCGTTTTGCTGCGTTTACATGCCGCTTTTATGCACGTTTAGCAGCGTTTGCGTTTAGAAGCATTTTACATTGTAAAATGGTCAGAAATGTATCCCCATTGAAAAAACTATAAATGAAACGCTTATAAACACGAGTTATCGCGTTTAGACGCGTTTGCACGCTGCTACAAGCATTTGGCGTTTAAAATGCCAATTCACTTCCATCTGAACAAATTTTTTTGCTTTAAAAATTGCCACTAAACTTAACTGACTCTTAAGAGCCCATTCACACTGCCGCGACTTGTCAGGCGACTTGTCAGCCTGACAAGTCGCGCTCGGTCGCGGTCCATTGAGTAGTACAGGACCCGTTCTAATAGGAGCGACACAAGTCGCTCCGACTTGGAACTTGTACTACTTTGGGGCGACCTTGGAGCGACTTGCATAGACTTCCATTATGTGAAGTCCCTGCAAGTTGCGCCGAAGTCGCGGTGCACACGACTTCACAGGTCGCCCCCCAAAGTCGTGCCGCCTCAGTGTGAACCGGCTCTAAACGACTCAGTGTACATGGACAGATAAGATAACACAGAGGAGAGAGTTCAGGGGCTGCTGAAAAAACACCCAACTACTCCTAAACGTCTGTTTATTAGCAGCAGAGGCCTTAGGGGTTCATTTATACTGGGAAACAGTGAAAGTAATAATGTATATTACTTATATCATATATATATATATATATATATATATATATATATATATATATATATATATATATATATATATATATATATATATATATATATATATATATCATGATATATAATAAATACACCCAGAAGTAGGATATATGGACATTTTAACTAGGACTCAGGCATGAAGCTATATGAATGGTGGAAGGGAGATATAAATCTTATATATTAAAGTAGTACTGAAAGCTGAGACTTTTTTTTTTTTTTTAATGGATATTATCATTTTAAATAAAATGGACAATACTGGTAAAAGTTTAATTCAAATGTAATTGTAATGCCTTATATTACCTCCAGTCTATCAGCCTCCACCTTCTGTGGGTTCAGATGCTGATCTTCCCTGCACAGATTTTTTAAAATGATTTTTTTTTCTTTTTTTAAAGAAAAAACATGGTATACGTACCTGCTCTGTGTAATGGTTTTGCACAGAGTAGCTCTGATTCCCCTCTTCTGGGATCCCCCATTAAAGCTTCTGGCTCCTCCTGCTTTCAGAGTGCCCCAATAACAAGCTGCAAAGTATAGTATAGAGTGCAAGGTAAGGTAAAAAGCAAGGTAAAAAAAAACTTCTGCCTTCAGAACCACTCACTTCCTGCATTGGACTACATGTCTCATGAGGCATCGCTCCTCACACATTCACAAGTTCTCAGGCACTTGTATGAATGGAGGGTGTACTGAGCTGTAGGTGCACTGTATTTCCTAAAATGTAAACAAATAATGCGTTCGGTATCCTGGCCAACTAATCGATTATGAAAATGGTTGACAACTCTTTTCATAATCGATTAATCGATAAGTTGTTTTGGCCCTATACACTTTTTTTTCTATTCCTGCTTTACTTTTTGCATGTTCCCGTGCATTTGGCAGCCTATTGAAATAAATAGGCTGTCAAAAATGAAATGCACACAATGCGTGCCTTCCAATGTGATCCGGTCCTTGGAGTAAATAGAATTCTGTGCATCCAGGATCTAATTAGAGACTCCTAAGTGCATGTGAATACAACTAAATCTGATTTAACCACTTCTGGGCTGCCCACTATGTATTTATGTCGCTACTTTGATGTTAGATAACTGCCATTAGCCTCGTATTTTCCTACACGGTGGGCGATCTTCTTTCACGTAAAACTGGTCCCAGCGGCAGATTCGCCATGGGATCACTTTTATGGGTGGCAGGAGAGGTGCCCACCCCTCTCGCGCCGCTTCCTGGTCGTTTTCCCCGCTTACCTGAGATGTCGGTAGCAGGAAAAACTATCCGGTCCTTTCAGCTCCTAGCCAGGAAGTCGAGGGAGGGCAAAATGGCCGACACTGGACTCTATGGCCTTGGAGGACCGGAGTGACGTCAGACGTCGCTTCCGCCCAACGGCCTTAAAGGGCCTATTTTTTTATTTTATTTTTTCAATTAAAAAAAAAAAAAAGAAAAAATTTCTTTTTTTTTAATTACTTTTAAGGGTAGATGTGAGATCTGAGGTCTTTTTAACCCCAGATCTCACATTAAAGAGGACCTGCCCTGCTTTTTTCTATTACAAGGGATCTTTCAATTTCCTTGTAATAGGAATAAGTGATCAAAAACATTTTTTTTTTTTTTTTTTTACAGGCACAGTGTAAAATTTAAAAATAAAAAGTAAAATAATAAGAAAAAAAAATGGAAAGCGCCCCGTCCTTCCGAACTTGCGCGCAGAAGCAAAGGCATGCACAAGTCGCGAGAGCAATAATTCTAGCCCTAGACCTCCTCAGTAACTCTAAATTGGTAAAACATTTTTAAATACCAATGTTTGTCGCTATTCCACGAGCGTGCGTAATTTTGAAGCATGACATGTTGGGTATCAATTTACTCGGTGTAACATTATCTTTCCCATTAAAACAAAAAAAATGGGCTAACTTGAGTGTTGTCCTATTTTTTTTTATTTAAAAATGTATTTTTTTCCCAAAAAATATTGACATAAAGTATTGCAACGATCTCCATTTTATTCTCTAGGGTCTCTGCTAAAAGAAATATATATATATATATATGTGTGTGTGTTTTGGGTTCTAAGTAATTTTCTAGCAAAAAGTACTGAATTTAAAGGAGTAGTCTGAAGCAAACTTTTTCTGGGGGAAATAGAGCATCACACAAAGTTATAACACATTTAAATATACTCACGTTTTCCTTATGGTCTTCTTCCTGGTCTTCTCCTCGACTTTCTCTCCGGCGGGAAGCTGGGTCTTTTCATGACGCTCGACTTCCCAGGAGTCACTGCGGGCTGCGCCGGCCTCCTCACCCGGAGTCGAATACTCCCCCTTAGCTAATTTATTCATATATGCGCTGAGCTGAGCTGTCATTGGCTCAGCTCAGCAAATGACACACGCAGAGGCGGCCGAAAGCTCATTGGAGCTCGGCAAGCCAATAGAATAGGACGTTTTTTAAGAGGCGGGGATAGGGAAATAGGTTCGAGAGAAGGGGGCGTGTAATATTATAATTTAGGGAGGGGGCCGAGCAGAGGAGTCACAGGGGGAGGGCAGGAGATTACAGGAAGAGATGAGTGGGCATGCTGGGAGAGGTAGTTTTATCATGGCTGCCATAGAAGAAGACCAGGAAGTGCTGAAAACTTCGGGAGGGAATAAAAGAATAACCGCTGGGCCGATTTTCTTAAAAGTGGCGACATTGAAAAGGTATTTCAATTGGCTAAATTCTGGCATTTTGTGGAATGGGGCTTCAGACTACTCCTTTAACTCGTAAACAACAAGTGTCAGAAATAGTCTTGGTGCAGAAGTGGTTAAAGCAGGAACATATAAATACAGGAGAAAGTGATAAGGAAAGCACAACACTTATTTATACTTCCCAGGAAATAAACACAGCATGTCGGTGTGAATGAAGCCTAATGCCCCATACACACGTGCAGATTATCTGCAGACTTTTGTCTGCAGACTTACCTTTTCTATGTAGTGCAAGGGCCTGCCGGTGTTGTAAAATTTTGTCGGACCCGTGAAAAAATCGGACCTCGTCACTTCCGGTGGACAGAGTGTCACAAAACAGCTGATGGAGTCGTCCGTGCGCATGCGCAGAAGAAATTTTTCGAGGTTTGCCAAAATTATAACAGAGAGCGGACAGCTGATTGAGAGGAGGCGGGGCTGAGGTGCGACGGAGGACACCGCCGCTTCACTGAAACATTACAGGGACGGAGGCACATCTGCAGAGCTGAATAGAGGAGGCGGGACAGAGGCGCGGCCGTGTAATACATGCAAGGGCTTAAGCGACTCCTTCTGTTTTATTATCTTTAGTAATTATCGTATTATTTATCCTTAGGATTTCATTACATTTAGTATTTCTTATTTTGTATTATAGAAATACTAAATGTTATTAAATCCTAAGGATAAATAATACGATAATTACTAAAGATAATAAAACAGAAGGAGTCGCTTAAGCCCTGCATGTATTACACGGCCGCGCCTCTGTCCCGCCTCCTCTATTCAGCTCTGCAGATGACGCGGCGGTGTCTTCCGTCCCACCTCAGCCCCGCCTTCTCTCAGTCAACTGCCCGCTATGTGTTATAATTTTACCAAACCAAGATAATGTCTTGTGCGCATGCGCACTTGAAACTCCATCAGCTGTTTCATGACGTAGGACCACTGGAAGTGACGAGGTCCGATTTTTTTCATGGGTCCGAGGAAATTTTAGAACACCGGATTGCATACAAATTGAAAGTGTTTAGGTTTGACCTCATATTATATGGTTTTGGTAAGTCTGCAGACAAAAGTCTTCAGATAATCTGCACGTGTGTATGGCGCATTAGGCTAGGCTCACATCTATGCAGGTGCCAGACTGTGTGTAAATCCCATACATTCCCGCAGCCACAGCAAAAAATTGTTTAGCAGACAGGCAATAGATCCTAATGGCACCCCCACACATTGAAATCTGCGTTTTCCATTTTTCCAATGTGTGGAAACGCATAGCATTACGCAGTTTCCATGCGGCTGTAGTTTTAGAAAGGATGCAGGGGCTTTTTCCTTGCGTTTTCTTGCAGGTACTGCAGCCTAATAAAATAAGTTGAAGATGAGGGGGATTTGTCCTTAGAAGTTCTGTGATAAACCTATGTTACCAGTTTGTCTTGTTACACAATGAGCAATATAAGGGTTGAACTACTCACTTTCTTGGAAAAACTACACTGGTGTCTAAAGGCAGCAATTTAATCATATGATTTTGTGGATGGTTAGCAGTGCTGGGACAAGGTCATTCGGTGCCCAGGGCGAAGATGGCAAACTGCGCCCCCTACCCCCCCCCCCCCCCCCCCCCCCGCAGTTCAGCGTTCTTACAGAGTGCCAAAATATAGAAGTGGTTAACTGTCCCAGGAACCTCTTATGGCAAATGGACCCACCGTCCAGGAAACAAATACACAGATGGTCCCCAAAATACAAAAGTCTCGCTCGTAGTAGTCTAAAAATCTTTAAAAAATGTATTTAAGGTATACAATATTGCACTTATAGCAAGAAGAACATGTCATTTCATTAGGATCAAAACAAGCCAGCTGGCTAATCGCAGCTACCTGTCCTTCCGTGATTTGAGAAGCGCGTGACGTCAGCTGACGGAGTGATGTGCTGATGTCACCCCAGTACTGGTCACATTGGTACTTTGTGTTTATCACCGGTGTTTGACTCAATTTGTATTATGCAGCATGATGGGGTTAATGTATTGTACTGGTCACTGATACATTAATGACCAGTGGCAGTTAATTAACCCCTTTGTGGAGAGAGAGAGAGAGATCACTGGGAAGCAGGAGGGAGTGGATGGATGGGATGGATCAGACTGCATCTTTCCTCTTCTGGTGCTTGGTGTTCAATCTTCCCGCACACACATCTTCTCTGAGGCAGTCAGGCAGAAAACTGTCGGGGAGTGTGGGCGGGGCAAGCACAGGAGGGGAGGAGGAGGAGGAGCAGCAGAAGGAGCTCTGCCTCCTCTCCTGTTTGTGGGGGAGGGAGGGGGGGAAGTGTCAGCGCAGCGGCTCTATCTGACTGATCTGAAATGAAAGGATGAAAGGCTGCACTGCTCTAAGGCTTGTGCTGAGTGCAGGAGCGCACTCGGCACATCGTTGCAGGAGGTACAGCAATCACACACAGTTGTCCTTTTTAGAAATGCACTTCACTGCGCCCCCCTCCCTCCAATAAATTGTACTGCCCAGGGCACCCGTCCCTTCCGCCCCGCCCTTGTACCGGCTCTGATGGTTAGGATTAGAGTTCAGAGTGAGTTATCTTCCACTTTAGCAGAGATCACGTGATCAGTACTTTACACCAAGGGTGTCCAACCTTTTTACCTTCCTGGGCCACATTGGGAAAAAAAAAAAAATTGTCTTGGGCCACACATAAACTACACTAACAATAAGTATAGCTGATGAGCAGAAAAAGTCCGGCAGATCAGAAGTTAAGTTAAATATCACTGATGTAGATAATGTATCTATCTACCAGGCATGGTACAGGCATGGCATAGGTGATGGTACAGGAGATGGTATAGGCATGGCACAGGTCATGGTAAGGGCATGGCACAGATGATGGTATAGGCATGGCACAGGTCATGGTATAGGCATGGCACAGGTGATGGTACAGGCATGTCACAGGTGATGGTACAGGCATGGCACAGGTGATGGTACAGGCATGGCACAGGTGATGGTACAGGCATGTCACAGGTGATGGTACAGGCATGTCACAGGTGATGGTACAGGCATGTCACAGGTGATGGTACAGGCCATGGCACAGGTGATGGTACTGGCCATGGCACAGGTGATGGTACTGGCCATGGCACAGGTGATGGTACAGGCCATGGCACAGGTGATGGTATGATTTGTGACTAGACCAAAATGAATGACTTGACTTGCTTGACTTCTAGCAGGGACTCGACTTGACTTGCTTGCTTTTCGCCACAGTAACTTGGGACTTGCTTGAGACTTGAAGGTTAACACTTGAGACTTGCTTGTGACTTGCACATGTGTGACTTACCGTACTCCCATGTCTGGTGTTCACATTCTAGGCAAGGTGAATATATATGTATATATCTTTGATGTATACTGCATTTAATGCACCTACAATGTTGTGGGTCACTAGTTGTAAAATGTATGTAATCAAACATGACTCATACATATAAAAATGTCTTTATACAGTGAGTCCTGTTCCTTGTTCATTCCCCATTGTGTGTCTGGAAGTAGCAGATGAGCGAAACGGGTTGATACACAGGGGCCCACTTACCTGTATTCATGTGATAACAACAATTTATGTCAAGTACTGGGTCCCGAGTGGCCCGACTTTGTGCACATAGGAATACATGTTTTTAGCTGATACTTTTCTATCTATTTTTTTTTTTTTTTTTTTGTCTATTAATAAAAATGGGATTTTTGACTTACTGTAAAATCCATTGTGTGACTTACTGTAAAATCCATTGTGTGACTTACTGTAAAATCCATTGTGTGACTTACTGTAAAATCCATTGTGTGACTTACCGTAAAATCCAAAGTGGGTCATACTTTTCTTTGCTCTCCTATGTGCTCCAGTGCCCGGCCAGGGACACTTTTACATCTGCATGTTCACATTCTAGGCAAGGTGAATATATGTTATATCTTTGGTGTATATTACATTGAATGCACCTACAATGTTGTGGGTTGCTGTTTGTAAAATGTATGTAATCAAACACGACTCTCAGGGTCCTTTCGCACGACCGCTCCGATCAGATCCACCTGTCAGTTTTTTAGGCGGATCTGATCGGATGCTCCTTGCATCCCTATGGGGCAGCGGATGTCAGCGGAGACATGTCCCCTGACACACGCTGCCATCCGCATCCGATCCTGCCCGTGAAATCCGGACGGATGGAAACCCTATTTTCCATCCGTCCAGCGGATCGGATTGGATGAGAACGGACAGGCGTTCCGCTCTCATCCGATTCCCCCATAGAGATGCATGGGGCTCTGACATCTCCCTCTCTGCACAAATTTGTGGTGCTCGGATGCAGTGTAGTTCCACTTTCATGAGCAGGATCTACTGTTTTCTTAGCACTTGTCTATCTACATTCTGTATTTTTTGGCATGACATAGTATGGGCTTGGATTAAATACACTGACACAGGCAAAACTAAATCTCTAAATCTCCACACACCCCTTCATTTATTCTTTTATTTTCAAGCGTTTGTGGCCACCATAAGGTCAGGCCAACCTCCTGGTGGCCACAAACGCTTGAATTTTTTTTTCAGGCGATCTATGTGCGATTCAATCAAACCGATCAATTTCACTAGAAAACGAACAGCCTAAGTTCCCTTCCGATTGATTTAGATCTGATTTGATAAAACTGAGCAGATTAGCCAGGATGCAATATTGTCAATCGTTTTGCATCAATAAGCAGCACTGGGATACTTTGTTCACAAATACGATCATATTTTGACTGATTCGATTATGAGATTACATGGTGGAAACAGAGATTACGATTTTAAATTGTGATCATATCCTCAAAATCAATCCAAATCTATTAGGCAGGCACCATAAGTACATTTGAATGTTTAAAATGGCTAACCAGTATCACTAAAGGCAAAACATTTTTTATTTTGGATAGAGTAAGGGATGGTTATAATCCCTTTTTTACTTTTGTTTTTTATTTTTTTTGCCATATATGTCCCATTGGGTAGACTTCTCTTCACTTTCTGTCCCATAGTCAAAACAAGAAGTGAGAGGAAATCTCTCCAAAGTTGTCACCAGCATTAGTGTGCCCACTGGAATAGTCTCCTCTCTATTCTTGTTCTGCTAACAAACCCAAATGTGTAATTGTCTTTCACTTTCACTCTGTAATAACAGTAAACATAACAAACAGGGTGACTTTCCCTAACAGGGCACAGACCAAAAAAAGGACCTGACTGGTGTTCTAATCTCTCTCCACTATATCCCAAAAAATATGTTAAATTATAATTTAAAGTGATTTTAAAGGCCGATGGTTTTTTACCTTCATACATTCTATGCATGAAGGTAAAAAACCTTCAGTATGCTGCTGTCCTCACAGCCCCCCAATACCCTAGCATGTTGGAGATCCAGCGATGTGCATGAGAACGCCTGCTCTCCTGGGTCTCTGCCTCCTGATTGGCTCCCGCTGCTGTCAATCACAGCTCTCAGCCAGTGAGGAGGGAGCAGGGGGTGAGGCCGAGTCCCATTCTTTTAGACAGTAGTGGGCCGAAGTATAGGGGAAGGGGTTCTTACACATGGTACTGATGTTTGAACATCAGATATTCCTGGCAGAAAGTACCTGGGTATAAATGTGAGAATGTACTGTATAGTACATGTGTAAATGCGTGTACACACATATAACATGTATTTGTATAAAATGCTGACCGGTGATGCATAGGCAGCGCTAGTTTATGCACCCATATATACCGCCTATTTCAAAACAAGCTGCATTTAGATCAGTAGAAAAATGCAAGAATGCCTAAAAATTTGGCGTTTTTGGCATCTTTGAGCAAGAGTCCTAAAGTGTTATGTCAAGTTTAGTAATTATCAGTGGAATCGCTTGTATTATTGATTTCTGTTTGGTCTATATTGACCTCTTTGGTATAGTGTGCTTTTGTACCTGGAATGCTAAGCATTTAGGAATGTCCCCTATTATTTGTTATAGCACATAGTTGTATGTTCTACTTGTGTAACAGGTTTTTCCTCCAGATAGTTGTGACAGCTTGCTTTCCACATGAGCAGTTTTTACAGAAAAGGGACTGAGATTTGTTTCCGCATGAACTGTAAAGAAAACAGAGGATGTGTATATCTCACGGGACTAAAATCTGCTTGTTATAGTGATCTGCACTTTATACATCATCTTTGCTTGTTACCCTACCAATCTACCGTAATTAGTCTGATTCTTGTTAAACTACCTAATAAACAGATCCTCCTTCTGTAAGGTTCAGCACTGCTTTAAAGTGATTGTAAATGCATTTAAAAAAATATATATATATTTTATATACTTACCCACTCTGTGCAATGGTTTTGCACAGAGCAGCCCAGATCCTCCTCTTTTGGGGTACCCTGCCAGGGCTCCAGGTTCATCCCTCCCCACCTGGTGCCCACCATAGCAATCAAATTTCTATGGAGCACTCATGTAGGCTCTGCTTGGCCCCCCTCTCTCCTCACTGCCTATGATTGACAGTGTCTGAACCTATGAGGGAGAGCCAAGACAGTCACCGCTGCTCTTGTGAAAATCGTTGGATTGAGATTGGGCCCAGGTAAGTATAAGGGTGGGGTGGGAGGAAGCTGCACTGAAAAGTTTTTTTTTTTTTACCTTAATGCAGAGAATACATTAAAGCCCAGCTAGGGGCAAAAAAAAAAAGCTTTCCCATGCAGTGGGGCTGTGCCCGCACTACACAGACCAACTGCTGGTTTTTGTCTAGAGGATTGAGAACGGAGATACTTACCTAATACTCTCTATACGTGACGACTCACTGTGGCTCCTGCCCTACCCCTAGCGGTCTAGCAGTCTTTTGTGGTGGACTGTTCCTGCTGTTATCACACACATAGACTATAGGACTGCTCAGAAATAGTCCACAGCTGGATCCTGGGGGTGTACCATTTGCAGGTGGAGCAGAGGATCAGGTGAGTATAAGCTTTCTCCAGTCCCCTAGACCAGGGGTCTTCAAACCATGACCCGCCAGCTGTTCAGGAACTACAATTCCCATTATGCCTAGTCATGTCTGTGAACATCAGAGTTTTACAACGCCTCATGGAATGTGTAGTTCCACAACAGCTGGAGGGCCGTAAGTTTGAGGATCCCTGCTCTAGACAAAAACAAGCTATTGACCCGTGCAGTGCTGGAACAACCCCACAGCACAGGAAGACTTTTTTGCCTGGAGTTGTGCTTTAAGGTAAAAAAAAAAAAAAAACCTTCAGCTTTTATGACCACTTTAATAATTATGGGTTCTCAAGACCACAGGCTCTGACCAATTACATGAAGCCTAAAGATTCTGTAGCGCGACTGTTTAAAAATTATTCCAACATCAATTGGATATACAGATTTCGAAACAAGTCAGGTAAGCAAAATTATTCCAACTTGGTCTTTGGTAGAAATGCTACTCAGCTGAAACACTGTTTCAGTTTTTTGCAAAGAATGAGTTGAACTGTGTTTTGGATATTGTTTGTATTTTCTAAAAAAGGCAAGAATCTGAGACCCCATTCACACTAGCGCGACTTGTCAGGCGACTTGGTCGCCTGACATGTCGCGGTGGGTCGCCTGCCATTGATTAGCACAGGACTCGTTCTAATAGGAGAGACACAAGTCGCTCCGACTTAGAAAAAGGGTCCTGTATAGTGTTGAGCGAACACGGACTGTATTATTCGTGTTCGTACCGAATAATTGGATTTTTGTTACCCGAACACGAACACGGACACTTTACTGTATATTCGGGTAAAAATCCGTGTTCGGTCGTTTTATTTCCGGGTTTTGCATGCTTTGGCGCTCTTTTCATGGCTGGCTTTCAACAGCCAATCAACAATCGTTTAACTGGTGTGCCTTAAGCCATCCCAGCCATGCCTGCAAATGTCTCAGTAGCTGTGATTGGCCGTCTGAAGCATGTGACCAAGTCTTTATAAGTTCGAGGCAGCCGCAGCGGCGTCATTATGCTGCTTAGATCAGGGACAGAGCACACATCAACGTGCTGGCTGCTGATTAGGGAAAGATAGGCAGGAAAAAAACATTTGTGTCCGGATAGAATTGAGGGACAGGTCGGAGTGTTTAGGCAGGGCGAGTTGTAGGCATTTTAGGGATAGAGTCTGCTGAATTATAGGGTCAGTGTGTTCTACAAACTACAATCGATATTGCTGTGTGGGGTGGGGTCTGCACTTAGTTCTCCTGATCTACGATCTCTTCTCAATCCTGTTAGGGACAGAGTCTGCTGAATTTTAGGGAAAGTGTTCTACAAACTACAATCGATATTGCTGTGTGGTGTGGGATAGGACATCCACATCCATTTTTCTGTGTGTGGGGTGCAGTGAACACAATCTTTTTGGGGTGCAGTGAACACAATCCTTTTGGAGTGCAGTGAACAAAATCTTTGTGGGGTGCAGTGAACAAAACCTTTGTGGGGGTACAGTGAACACAATCTTTGTGGGGTGCAGTGAAGACAATCCTTGTGGGGTGCAGTGAAGACAATCCTTGTGGGGTGCAGTGAAGACAATCCTTGTGGGGTGCAGTGAACACAATCTTTGTGGGGTGCAGAGAAGACAATCCTTGTGGGGTGCAGTGAACAAAATCTTTGGGGGGGTACAGTGAACACAATCTTTGTGGGTTGCAGTGAACACAATCTTTGTGGGGTGCAGTGAACACAATCTTTGTGGGGTGCAGTGAAGACAATCCTTGTGGGGTGCAGTGAAGACAATCTTTGTGGGGTACAGTGAACACAATCTTTGTGGGGTGCAGTGAACACAATCTTTGTGGGGTGCAGTGAACACAATCTTTGTGGGGTGCAGTGAACAAAACCTTTGTGGGGTGCAGTGAACACAACCTTTGTGGGGTACAGTGAACACAATCTTTGTGGGGTGCAGTGAACAAAACCTTTGTGGGGTACAGTGAACACAATCTTTGTGGGGTGCAGTGAACAAAACCTTTGTGGGGTACAGTGAACACAATCTTTGTGGGGTGCAGTGAACAAAACCTTTGTGGGGTGCAGTGAAAACAACCTTTGTGGGGTGCAGTGAACACAACCTTTGTGGGGTACAGTGAACACAATCTTTGTGGGGTGCAGTGAACACAATCTTTGTGGGGTGCAGTGAACAAAACCTTTGTGGGGTGCAGTGAACACAACCTTTGTGGGGTACAGTGAACACAATCTTTGTGGGGTGCAGTGAACAAAACCTTTGTGGGGTACAGTGAACACAATCTTTGTGGGGTGCAGTGAACACAATCTTTGTGGGGTGCAGTGAACACAATCTTTGTGGGGTGCAGTGAACACAACCTTTGTGGGGTGCAGTGAACACAATCTTTGTGGGGTGCAGTGAACAAAACCTTTGTGGGGTACAGTGAACACAATCTTTGTGGGGTACAGTGAACAAAACCTTTGTGGGGTACAGTGAACACAATCTCATACTTCTGAAGCTTTGAGGGTGCTGCCTGTTCTATACTCCTCCTCCTCATCCATCCTTTTAGGTGTACAAACAATAGTAATTGGGGCCTAGTGTGCTTCTGTACGTGTGAAAAACATACACTTTTTTTTGATCATATTTCCTATTCCGCTATTCAATAAAAACCTTTGGGGCTCAATTAAATTGCGGAATAGTCTGTGTCGGTACGTGTGAGATCCACCTTTCCAAGTTTTTGGGGTTCATCTCATACTTCTGAAGCTTTGAGGGTGCTGCCTGTTCTATACTCCTCCTCCTCCTCTTCCTCATCCATCCTTTTAGGTGTACAAACAATAGTAATTGGGGCCTAGTGTGCTTCTGTACGTGTGAAAAACATACACTTTTTTTTTATCATATTTCCTATTCCGCTATTCAATAAAAACCTTTGGGGCTCAATTAAATTGCGGAATAGTCTGTGTCGGTACGTGTGAGATCAGCCTTTCCAAGTTTTTGGGGTTCATCTCATACTTCTGAAGCTTTGAGGGTGCTGCCTGTTCTATACTCCTCCTCCTCCTCATCCATCCTTTTAGGTGTACAAACAATAGTAATTGGGGCCTAGTGTGCTTCTGTACGTGTGAAAAACATACACTTTTTTTTGATCATATTTCCTATTCCGCTATTCAATAAAAACCTTTGGGGCTCAATTAAATTGCGGAATAGTCTGTGTCTGTACGTGTGAGATCCACCTTTCCAAGTTTTTGGGGTTCATCTCATACTTCTGAAGCTTTGAGGGTGCTGCCTGTTCTATACTCCTCCTCCTCCTCATCCATCCTTTTAGGTGTACAAACAATAGTAATTGGGGCCTAGTGTGCTTCTGTACGTGTGAAAAACATACACTTTTTTTGATCATATTTCCTATTCCGCTATTCAATAAAAACCTTTGGAGCTCAATTAAATTGCGGAATAGTCTGTGTCGGTACGTGTGAGATCCACCTTTCCAAGTTTTTGGGGTTCATCTCATACTTCTGAAGATTTGAGGGTGCTGCCTGTTCCATACTCCTCTTCCTCATCCTCCCTTTAGGGTAGGAAAAAATTTAATCGGGCCTAGTCTGTGTTTGTACGTGTGAGATACACAGTTTTTTATCCTATTCCGCTATTCAATACACACCCTTTTGGTGTAAAAAACATTAAATTGCGGCATAGTTTGCATATTTGACTGTGAGATACACCCGTGCGATACTGTTGTTCTTTTGTTCCGCTATTCAATAAAGACCTTTCTAGGGCAAGATCTTAAATTTCAGAAATATGAGGAGAGCGTCAAATAGGGGCCGTGGCCTGGGTCGTGGTGGTGCTGGTAGAGCTCCTGTTGCAAGGAGAGGACGTGGTCGATCTGTGCCAGCTACACGCACAAGTGAAACACCTTCCTCAAGTGTGAGTAGGCGACAGAACCTGCATCAGTATTTGGTAGGGCATCATACGCCCCTAGAAGTGATGAGGCCAGAACAAGTGGAGGCGATAGTAGATTGGTTTGCTGCTGACAGTGCCTCCAGTTCCTTCACATTGTCTCCCACCCAGTCTACTGCAGAAAGGTCACAGTTGGCACCTGCAGCCGATGTCCAACCGTCTTTCACCTCACCCCCTTGCAAATCAGGCAAGCAGTCTGAGCCCCAAGCCATACAGCAGTCTCTTCTTCTTTTTGATGACTCTGTCAGCAGGGTTTCCCAGGGCCATCCACCTAGCCCTGCCCCAGAAGTGGAAGAGATTGAGTGCAGCGATGCCCAACCACTTATTTCTCAAGATGAGTACATGCAAGGATCATCGCAGCACGTCTCCGATGATGACGAAACGCAGGTGCCAACTGCTGCGGCGTTCAGCATTGTGGAGACCGACAAGGAGGGCAGGGGTGAAGACTGGGTTGAAGATGATGTGGAGGACGATGAGGTCCTCGACCCCACATGGAATGAACGTCATGCAGGTGACCTGAGTAGTTTGGAGGAAGAGGCGGTGGTCGCACAGAGCCACCAGCACAGCAGAAGAGGGAGCAGGGTGCAGAAGCGGAGCGGCCGTGCCCTAGACACTACGCCCGCTACTGCCCAACGCAGCAAGGGAACGAGCGCACCAAAGTCAGCTCAAAGGAGTTCTCTAGCGTGGAAGTTCTTTAGAAAATGTGCTGATGACAGGACACGAGTGGTTTGCACCCTGTGCAATCAGAGCTTGAAGCGAGGCATAAACCTTCTCAACCTGAGCACAACCTGCATGATCAGGCATCTAAGTGCAAAGCACGAGCTGCAGTGGAGTACACACCTTCAAAACCAAGAAACGTCTCTGGCTCATCCTGCTTCCTCTTCTGCTGCAGTCTCGGCCGCTCCAGCCACATCTGTAGTGATACCGGCACCTGCCACCCCGCAAACAGACGATCTGTCAGCAACACCACCACCTGGGTCACCAACAACCATCTCCACAATGTCCCGTGGAAGCGTTCAGCTTTCCATCTCCCAAACACTTGAGAGGAAGAGGAAGTACCCCCCTACCCACCCGCGATCCCTGGCCCTGAATGCCAGCATTTCAAAATTATTGGCCTTTAAAATGCTGTCATTCCGTCTGGTGGAGACGCACAGTTTTAAAAACCTTATGTCGGTGGCTGTCCCACAGTACGTCGTGCCCAGCCACCACTACTTTTCCAGGCAAGCCATCCCTTCCCTGCACAACCAAGTGAGGGAAAAAATCAGGTGTGCACTGCGCAACGCCATCTGTGCCAAGGTCCACCTAACTACCGATACGTGGACCAGTAAGCACGGTCAGGGGCGTTATATCTCCCTAACGGCACACTGGGTAAATGCAGTGGCGGATGGGCCTGAGGCGGATAGCAATTTGGCACATGTCCTTCCACCACCGAGGATTGCAGGGCGCTTCAGTTTGCCTCCTGTTCCTAACTCCTCCTACTCCGCTTCCTCATCCTCTACCGCCTCCTCATCCGGACAGCGTAACACCTTCACCACCAACTTCAGCACGGCCAGGGGTAAACGACAGCAGGCAGTTTTACAACTTGCCTGTTTGGGGGACAAACCACACACCGCGCAGGAGTTGTGGAGGAGCATGGAACAGCAGACAAATGAGTCGCTGCCAGCGAGCCTCAAGCCCGGCCTGGTGGTGTGCGATAACGGGAGAAATCTCATAGCAGCTCTGGGCCTAGCCGGTTTGACGCACATCCCTTGCCTGGCGCATGTGCTGAATTTGGTGGTGCAGAGGTTCCTTAAAAACTACCCCGATATGTCAGAGCTGCTGCAGAAAGTGCGTGCCGTTTGTGCGCACTTTCGGCGTTCTCACCCTGCTGCTGCTCGCCTGGCAGCGCTGCAGCGTAACTTCGGCCTTCCCGCTCACCGCCTCATATGTGACGTGCCCACAAGGTGGAACTCCACCTTGCACATGCTGGAAAGACTGTGCGAGCAGCAGCAGGCCATAGTGGAGTTTCAGCTGCAGCACGCACGTGTGAGTCGCTCTGCGGAACAGCACCACTTCACCACCAATAACTGGGCCTCCATGCGAGACCTGTGTGCCTTGTTGCGCTGTTTTGAGTACTCCACCAACATGGCCAGTGGCAATGATGCCGTTCTCAGCTTAACTATCCCACTTCTATGCCTCCTTGAAAAAACAATTCGGGCGATGATGGAAGAGGATGTGGCACAGGATGAGGAGGAGGAGGAGGAGGATGAAGAGGTAACATTTCCAAGGCTTTCAGGGCAGTCATTCGCAAGGGGCTCCGAGGGTGGGTTCCTGCACACACAAACGCCAGGGACACAATTGTCCAGCAGGGGCACAGTTCTGGAGGATGAGGAGGAGGAGGAGCTGGAGGAGGAGATGGAACCATGTTCACAGCAGGGTGGCACCCAGGCCAGCTCATGGCCATCACTGGTGCGTGGCTGGGGGGATACAGAGGACACGGACGATACACCTCCCACAGAGGACAGCCTTTCGTCGCCTCTGGGTAGCCTGGCACACATGAGCGATTACATGCTGCAGTGTCTCCACAACGACCGCCGAGTTGCCCACATTCTAACTTGTGCTGATTACTGGGTGGCCACGCTGCTGGATCCCTGTTACAAGGACAACGTACCGTCCTTAATTCACTCACTGGAGCGCGATCGCAAGATGCGCGAGTACAAGCGCACGCTGGTAGACGCGATGCTGCTGGCATTCCCATCTGACAGCGGGGCCACAGTGGAAGCACAAGGCAGAGGAGGAGGAGGAGGAGGTCGCCAACTCAACCAGGGCACCGCCAGCACCTCAGAAGGCAGGGTTAGCATGGCCGAAATGTGGAAAAGCTTTGTCAGCACGCCACAACAAACAGCAGCACCAGCAGCTCAGATGGAACGTCTTAGCAGGAGGCAGCATTTTACCAACATGGTGGAGCAGTATGTGTGCACACGCCTACATGTAGTGAATGAGGGGTCTGCCCCCTTCAACTTCTGGGTCTCCAAATTGGGCACATGGCCTGAGCTTGCCCTTTACGCCTTGGAGGTGCTGGCGTGCCCTGCAGCCAGTGTATTATCTGAACGGGTATTTAGCACGGCTGGGGGTGTTATAACAGACAAGCGCAGCCGCCTGTCCAGAGACAATGTGGACAAGCTCACGTTCATTAAAATGAACCAGGCATGGATCCCACGGGACTTTTCCGTACCTTGTGCAGAATAGCAATGGATACCGACCTTACCCAGCCATTGTTCCATTTTTGCTCTTTCTCACTCTTTTGGGGTGTACCCTCATTTAAAATTTGTGAAAAGAAGCAGTGTTGGCTACCTCGTCCTCCTCCTCAGGGCCAGATTAACGTAGGGGCTATTGGAGCTGCAGCTCCATGCAGGCCCCTACCTTTTATATAGGCCCCGGGTTGGCCATATTCACTGTGACCGCTCTTCTGTCACTTGTAAACACAGAAGTCTGGCTTCTATGCTCGCTTCCCCAGGCAGCACCCTCAGAACCTCCCCACACAGCGCGAAGGCCGGACAAGGAGGGACAGTTGCCAATGCATGGATGTGTTTATGGGCTTCAGAGACAGCATCCCATGTTGAATTAGGCATGCATGGCTGCACCCTTCCTCCTCTGGGTGCATGCCAAGGCACGGCCCTTAAGGCCCTTCAAAATCCTCAGCACCAAGACCATGATGCTCTTAATCCGGCCCTGGTCCTCCTCCACCGCCGCTTCCACCTACACCGCCCATAGGTGTGCGCAGCCTATTGCATTAGGGTGTGCACCCCAAAGTTGAAATACACATGCATGTGTTTGCCTACATGTACATGGCCCCGATACATTACTCTCCCTGCTGGCAAAGAGAAATAGAGCAGAGCAGGTGCGAGGGAGATCTTTCCCATCTCCTCACTGGCAAACAGAGCGATAATGCTATGTGCCCTAGGTGATTAGGGTGTGCCCAGGTACACCAGGCACACCCTGTGCGCACGCCTATGACACCGCCACATCCACCACCACC
The DNA here is from genome assembly GCF_965119305.1 of Pelophylax lessonae. Classification (NCBI taxonomy): domain Eukaryota; kingdom Metazoa; phylum Chordata; class Amphibia; order Anura; family Ranidae; genus Pelophylax; species Pelophylax lessonae. The sequence continues at coordinate 171,227,010 of NC_138772.1, read as the reverse complement.
TCAACCTCCCTCCTACTCCATATGGGCCTCGTCCTTCAGAGATGAAGAACATTGTTTTATTTTTCTGTTTTTTTTTTGTTGTTTTAAGTTATTTCCCTATCCACATTTGTTTGCAGAGCACTTGCCATGCTCTTAACTACGTTTTGCTGCCATTTGCAGCACTCTAGCCCTTTCCATTGGTGTTTTAGAGCCATTTTAGTGCCTTAAAGTTCGGGTCCCCATTGACTTCAATGGGGTTCGGTGTCCGGGAAAAGTTCGGTAAAAGTCTGGGACACGGACCCGGACTTTTTTTTAAAGTTCGGCCGAACCCGTCGAACACGGACATCTAGGTGTCCGCTCAACCCTAGTCCTGTACTACTTTGGGGCGACCTGGAGGCGACTTGCATTGACTTCAATTATATGAAGTCCGTGCATGTCGCGCCGAGGTCGCGGTGCACGCTGTGCACAGCGACTTCACAGGTCGCCCCGGCAAGTCGTGTCGCTCCTGTGTGAATGGGCGCTGATTCTATTGTCATCTCTGTCCCAGGGGAGGGGGGATTTCCATCATTTCCTGCTTTGTCTGGTACCCATGAAATAAAAAGGAAGCGGGCAGGTTTTCCCCGTCTACCTGATGTGGCTGGCATGTATCAAATAGAAAGTGAGAAAAAATGTCCCAGACAGTAATTAAATGTTGACTGGCATTCTCACTGATCTCTGATCTGTTCTATCCTAAAAGAAAAATAAATGGCTATTTGCCAACAATCAGAAGGTTTTTTTAGCTGGCTGTGCACCAAAAGAATTTCACAGAAAATGTTTTCGTTTTTAAGAACAATTGATTATTCTAATCATTAGTGGAGTCAATTAGATGTTTATTTTTTTACTGCAGTTGCAGAAAAAGAAAATTCGAAGAGGCATTTTCGAGGTTAAATTTTTCTCAAAAGAATACATTTCTAATGGGTTTAGTTTTTGTTCCATAAAGTCTATTCGTTCCAAAATCAAATGTTAAAAGCAAACCTGATTTTTTTACCTTTTTCGAAAAACATTCCTCAAGCTGTCAAAGGTACTGAGAATTTTCATCCAAATTTTCATTAGAAATTTTACTAGTGTATAGCCAGCTTTATACAGTATTAATGGTATTTGCACCTGTGTCTAATCTTCTGGAGGAAAGATTTTTCCAAAACATGTGTACATAGCATGTGCTAAAGGAGGCGCCTTGTGTGCTGAAGGCTTTTTTTTTTTTTTAAACATGACGAGGCAAGATTCCTACCTGCAGGGAACGTAAACTGCTGAGACTGGGGAAACCAAGAAGGAGATACTGTAGATCAGGGATCTCCAAAAGACGCGGCCCTCCAGCTGTTGGGGAACTACATGTCCCATGAGGCTTTGTAGAACTTTGACATTCACAGACAGGATTAGGCATGATAGAAATTGTAGTTCCTGAACAACTGGAGGACGTTGGTTTGGGGACCCCTGTTGTAGGTAATTACTATTAACTAAGTAGGTAGATTGTAATAGTGTAGTTGTGTAGTTATGTTTATTAAAGATAAGGGGGCGTCCTCTGTAAAGTGGGACTCCAGTCAAATGGCAAAATAAGCATTTTAATGTTTTACCTGTCAAACACTTTGATGGCACAGCCAGTTACGTGATGTGCATACATTTTCTAGACTTCAAAGACAGATAGATGGCACGTGTATTTCTTCAGTAAAGAATTTATCTAGGTTATCAATTTAGCTTCCTATGTCACTTCTTAACCTCCATACTTTAACTCCATTGGACAGTAAAAAGCCCAATGCCAAAAAAAATGACTTTCTCATCACACTCCCACCTCCTCTCTAACCCATCATGTAAGGCTATTTTTCTGTCATACCTGTTGACGAATGATATACAGTATCTTACAAAAGTGAGTACACTCCTCACATTTTTGTAAATATTTTATTATATCTTTTCATGTGACAACACTGAAGAAATGACACTTTGCTACAATGTAAAGTAGTGAGTGTACAGCTTGTATAACAGTGTAAATTTGCCGTTCCCTCACAATAACTCAGCACACAGCCATTAATGTCTAAACCACTGGCAACAAAAGTGAGTATACCCCGAAGTGAAAATGTCCAAATAGGGCCCAGAATGTGAATATTTTGTGTGGCCACCATTTTTTTCTAGCACTGCCTTAATCCTCTTGGGCATGGAGTTCACCAGAGCTTCACAGGTTGCCACTGGAGTCCTCTTCCACACCTCCATGAGGACATCACAGAGCTGGTGGATGTTAAGAGACTAGGGCTGCAACTATTTTCATAATTGATTCCTTTGCCGATTTATTGTTTAGATTAATCAATCAGATAAAAAAAAAAACTCAAAGTGTGGTGTATAATTTTAGTTATTATGTAAAGTTTAAAAAAGGCAATTTTATTCTTGAATATCTCTATGCAGTGGTAAATACAAATAACCAGCTATATGGTGAGAAAAGATATATATGTGCTCAAATCCTAATAGCTTGTACATGTATTTAAACTATCAGGTGCTAAAGGGGTGTGACCACATATTACCACTACAAATTGTGGATGGGATATATGTGAACTAAATATCCCTGTTTTTCATTGTATAATTTGATGGAAAGGGTGCTGTGATATTAAAATCAATACCTTTTTTGCAATTCCAATGACTTGCGTTAAGTTCTGTTAAATGGAGTCACAAGCCGCAATGAAATCAGAGGTCCAAATTGTACTGATCTGCGGTCTCGGATGGCCGAAACACTCGTGGACATCGCTTGGAGAGAGATGGGCTCAGGTAAGTATTAGGGGGTGCTGCACACATAAGGTTTTTTATCTTCATGCATAGAATGCATTAAGATAGAAAAAACTTTTGACCCTTCAACTCCTTTAACTGTGTATTTAATTACCTGCCTAGAATTCCACATTGATAGTAGAATGATTGCATTTTTTAAACCTCAAGGTGTCTTCTGGCAATTTGCATGCTCTGTCCGCATTGAGTTTTTCCTGACAGATCTGAATCTGCCCTCAGAGTCCCTTTTTGCTCCTATCTCGGCCATTATTAGACCAAATCGAATTCTGTTTTTTGCTAGAGTGTTTTCACAAGGGGCCTCATCTGCGGGGGGGGGGGGGGGGGGGGACCGCTGATTTAAAGGGCCAGTGTCCCTTTTTAATTTTAAGGCAAAATGGACTCCCAGGAAAACAAATTCCCCGCAGACCTGGTGGGGGCTTCAGGTACACCTGAATCCTCTTCCATGGCCTCCTTATCTGCTGCCCTTGCGACTTTGGCGTCCCAGGTGCATCTGCTGATGTCAGAACGCTCTTCCGAAAAACGGCCTGTGCCCTCCCAGTCCTCTGACTCTGAGCCAGAATTGGTTGCCACGGACGATGGTCCCCCTGAGGGGTCCCGGTCCCCCGCTTCTGAGCTGGATGAGGAGGAGTCTTCCCCCTCGGTAGCGCAGGAATGCGCTACGATGGACGCTATCATTAGCGCCATTAAAGAAGCTCTTGTTCTTGAAGATGAGCCATCTCAGTCACGTAAGCGGTCTGCTTTCGGGTTCGACTGGCCCCAGAAGTCTGGTCAGGCTTATACCTGCCCGGAGGAATTTCACGAGATTGTGAATGACCTGTGGCGGCGTATTAAGCACAAGCGATTCGCCGTCCGCTATCCTTTCGCGGAGGCGGTAGAAAAATGCTGCGATCTTCTGTCTCAGGGACCGATCTTCCATCCTGCTTTACAGTCGCTGGCTTTAACGGCATGGCTGTTGAAAGCCAGGTTCTGAGGGATAGAGGCCTTCTGCAAGCAGTCATCCCTACCTTGTTAAAAGCTTGCAAAGCCGATTCCAGGAAAATTTATCACCGCACCTGGAAAGCATATATCGCTTGGTGGGAGGAAAATGGTCTTCTTCCTCGTTCCTTCTCGGTGGCGAAGGTCTTGGCCTTCCTACAGTGAGGAGTTGATCAGCGTCTGGCGCTGACTACGGTCAATGGTCAGTTGTCAGCCTTGGCCATCTTTTTTCAGTGACCGTTGGCGTCGCATTCTTTGAACCTTTATTCAGGGGTGCAGCACTTGGCTCCCCCGAGGAGGGCTCCTTTGCCTCCCTGGGATCTGACTCTGGTTTTGTCAGTGTTACAAACACCTCCTTTCGAGAACATCAGAGAGATTCCTCTGTCTGTGTTGTCACAAAAAGTGGCCTTTCTGGTGGCCAACACGTCGGCTCACGGAGTGTCTGAATTGGCGGCCTTGTCCTGCCGTTCTCCTCCTTATCTGGTACTTCATAGGGATAAGGTGGTTCTGCGACCGAGTCAATCTTTTCTTCCCAAGGGGGTTTCTTCATTCCTCCTTAATGAGGATATCATGTTGCATTCGCTGTACGCACGGCCCAAGCATCCTAAGGAGTTTGTCTTGCATTCTCTGGATGTGGTCCGGGCGGTCAAGGTCTGCCTGTCCTCCACGGAGTCAATTCGGTAGTCTGGCTCTCTATTTGTTCTTCCTGAGGGATCTCGGAAGGGATCAGCCGCCTCCGCGGTGACCATTTCTAAATGAATCAGACAGACGATTGTACAGGCCTATTCTATCAAGGGTCAGGTTCCTCCTTTCCCGGTAAAGGCTCATTCTACTCGAGCTGTTAGTGCCTCTTGGGCTTTCGCCATCAGGCATCTGTGGCTCAGGTGTACAAGGCGGCGACATGGTCATCCGTGCACACTTTCACAAAGTTTTACAAACTTGACGTTTTGGCATCTTCGGATGCTTCCTTTGGCCGCAAAGTTTTAAGTGCGGCAGTTTGAGGGGAAATTTATTTTAATGTCTTTCCTTGTTGGGGTGTTTTTTCTGGGTTTGTCCAGTTTTTTCTGTGGGCTCAGGTTGTTACTCTCCCCCTAGTGGCGTGCTGAGGTACAAAAGTTTTTTGTATTAACCTGATAATTATCTGCCTAGCCTGCTCCTGCAGAGTGCGCCATTACCCATTAGTGAAGGCTAATACCATCGGGCTGCGACTGTCAGAGGACTCGGAGAAAATAATTTTACGGTAAGTTCTTACAAAAATTCTATTATTTTGTTTTTTGTCTCTGCCATCGTTTCCTTTTTAGAATCGTTTTTTTTTTTTTATTAAATCCAATTTTACTTGTTTGTTTAACATCAGTCGATTGGTACCTAGTGTCCAAGGCTAGCACTCCATAAATCAGTTACATTTTTTCCAAGCCGAACTATGCGCTCCCTGTGTTTGGACATGGGTTATGTCCTGAACTCTGCAAAAGGGAGTTAATGTTTAACAAATAATGAATAATCCAAACTGTTATAGTCGGTGGACTGAACACTACGTCCGAACTCACACAAAACATAAAGAACTTTTTGTCCTAATAATACATTTAAATAGACATATGATGAAATAAAATAACATTGCATAACATTTCTATAGTAGGTTATTTAGCAGCTTTAAAGAGGTTGTAAACTTGTTTAAAATTTTTTTTTTTTTTTAAAACCTGCAAGAGAAAGACATAATGAGCTAGTATGCATCGCATACTAGCTCATTATGAAATACTTACCTTAGAACGAGCCCCCGCCGTGCCGCTCTCTTACCTGTATGACGGGCGACATGACATGTCGCTCGTCTTCCGGGATCGCGGCATCCGGTCATCTGATTGGCCGGAGCCGCGGTGACGTCACTCCCGCGCACGCGCGCGGGAGCCGACGGTCACGGCACGGGGCTCTGAAGGAACGGCACGATCAGCCGTTCCTTCAGAGCGCATGCGCCAGTGACGTCACTGGCTGCATTAAAGGTAAATATCTCCTAAACGGTACATGTTTAGGAGATATTTACAGTACCTATAGGTAAGCCTTATCATAGGCTTACCTATAGGTACAACTTCCTGAGGAGGGTTTACTTCCTCTTTAATTTGTCACCATGCTCTAAAAAGCATAATCATTTGAGCTTTAGGCCCCTTTCACCTGGGCATTGTCAGTTTTTCAGACGGACCTGATCGGACCTTCCATTATCCTCTATGGAGCAGGCAATAAACAAATGTGTGTGTTTATGCCTCCTGACATCCAATCTGATCTGATCTGCTAAAAGCAGATGGATGGGGGTTCTGAAATTAGGGGAAGCTCTGCTAATTTCTATCATCCAATCATGTGCAAGCAAAAATGCTGTTTTTTGTTTTCTTTGCATGTAACCCTCAGATTTACAGTGACTGCACTTCCAAGTGCACTTGAAGTGCACTTGTAGTGCAAAGTGGATTTGCCTTTAGTAAATAAACCCCCACTGAAACCTATTTAATAAGGGCACGTTCACACATTGCTTTTTCTTCCTTTTTTCTTTTTTTCCACTGAGCTTTATTCCAATGTCACTAGTGACATTATAATAGGTTCTGTTCATTGCAGAGCATTTGCGATTCAACCTGCTGTACTAAAAAAAAGTACTGCATGCATTACTTTTTTCAGTGCATGGCACTGCAACACTGTGGTATGAACGGACATAACTTGAAACAAAGCATTTGCCTTGTCTATGTGTTGGGGGTTTGCTGGAAATAGCTGTCAATGTAGCTTTAATGCATCTGGTGTGAACCCTAAGGGCCCTTTCACATGGTCTTTCTGATCAGGTCTGCCTGTCAGTTTTTTAGGCCTATGGATTCACCCCTATGGACCTGCGGATGTCAGCTGTGACATGTCCGCTGACACCGGCCACTATCTGATCCGATCCTATCCGCCAAATCCAGACAGGTGGTGACCCTATTTCTCTTTTGTTCATTGACAGACACAGCTCCTGATCTTTGACCATTGGGTTATACTGCCCCTTACAGGAGTAGGACACTAGGCAGAAAAAGAATCTGGCTACGCCTATGGTCAGTCTCAGTGGGGTATACTCCCTCTCTCTGCTATAGTTACTCAGTTTTTTTTCTGTCTAGTCAGGAGTAATAACCTAGTTGTTCCTTGCTGGGATCTCTGGTCCTGGCATTTTTTTCTTTTTAGATAGAAATGTTTCTGTTTTTTTCCTGTGAGATCTGCAATCAACTGTCGGACTGGGCGACAGGCTGGATAATCTAGATTCACTGGTCAACCCAGTCTGGCCAGCAAAGGGGGGGGGGGGTTTGTACCTGGTGGGGGCTCCTGCTAGGGCCCCTGTCCTGCCTTGGCCTGTCCATGAGGCCTAGGGATCCCTCCTGGGTCCTTGGGAGTGTTTCTATGCACGGTAGTCATGTTTGTGTAGTCAGGCGGCCATTTTGCGGGGGTTTGCCATTGCAAATAGCGGCAGCCATTAAAGTGGAGCCCTCTGGGCAACGATTTAGGTGGCGGAGCCCCTCCTCATTCCCTGGTGCTGATTCCTGGATCTTTTCCTTTCCTGATTGCCGCACGTGGAGTGCAGATTATCCTGGTGGCTGCAGGTGCCTGTTTCTGCTGGGTGGTGAGTCCGGTGGGGTTCTCTCCATCTCTGCTGAGAATCGCTTGGTGCTTTGTGCTTGGCGACTTGGTGGTGCTGCCAGCGCAGTGGGGGTTATCCCTTTGCAGTGTTTTACACTTTTTGTGGTGACTCATGGAGAATTTTGGAGCACATCTCCCCACCTGATCCCCTCTCTGAGACTGCGGGGCCCTCTGGGTCCCAACCATCCATCGATGCACTGACAGCGGTCCTGGAGTCCTTTGTGTCCCAGGTAGAGGTGGCTTTCGGGCGACGGGCTAGCAAAAAGCACTTCCCCGTCTCATCTGTGTCATCAGATCCTGAATCTGATTCAGCCGCAGCAGACGTGGGTCACCCTGCTGCGTCTGCAACCACGCGCCCGGAATCCTCAGATACTGAGAATAATCCCTCTCATCTGCAACCACGCACGAAAAGGCGCTGGTGGAAGCATTGATTGTATCTGTATGTAACACCTTAAAGATGGAGGATGCAGCTGCGATGGAGGCACAGGTTCCCTTTGGCACTCACAAGCCATCTAGAGTGGCAAAGGTGTTTCCTTTCCCTGCCTATTTTGACAGAATTGTCGCTTAAATGTGGGGAGGACCAAGCGTCCCCTTGGAGTCCCTAAGTGATTTACTAGGCGTTACCCCTATGAGGAGTCCCTTTATAAAGAAGTGAACTGTTCCACCAGTGGTGGACCCTCCGGTTTCCAGGTTGAACAAGGCAACCATGATTCCGGTTGAAGAGTCCCCGGCCTTTAAGAATCTGGCTGACAGAAAGGCGGAGGCTGTGGCCCACAATATGTACACTCTGGCTGGTTCGGCACTGAGGCCGGTATTCAACATTGCCCTGGTGTTGCAACTCTGACCGAGTGGGTTAAGCATTTACGACGTGACCTGGAGGGAGAACCGCTCCCCCCTGCCTTTGCTGAGCTGACGGACCAGCTGGTCCAGGGGATGCAGTTTATCTGTGATGCCTCTTTGGATGTGGCTCCTCTAATGGCTCAGTTCCCTTTCAGCAGTGGTCCTTCTGTGTGTCTTTTGGCTTAAATGCTGGTCTGCAGACCAGACTTCTAAAAAGGCCTTGACTGATCTCCCCTTTAAAGGGGATTGCCTGCTGGGGGCTACCCTGGATGACATCATTAAGAGTCTCACAGGGGAAAGAGTACTTTTCTTCTGCAGGCCACTAAGGGCAAGGAACCTTGTCGTAGATGTTTTTTCGTCCCTCAGGGTTGACTGAGAAGGACTCAAAGCCTTTCAGGGCCTCCTCTGGAGGATCCAAACGAACCTGGCCTGGCAAGCCAAGAGCGGGCTTTTCCAGACCCGCGGACCAGGCTCCTTTAGCATGAAGGTGCGTCCTCACCCGTATTGGGGGGGGGGGGTGGCTGAACGTCTTCGCTGGTTTTGGGAACCGTGGACTTCCCTGGTACAAGACAAGTGGGTCCAGCTACAAGATCGAGTTTTGCTCATGTCCCCTGGCAAGGTTCTTTCTTTCCAACTTGCGCCTGTCCCCCGGCCGCTTACAGGGTCTGTTTGGGGCAGTAAAAGACCTGTTACATCAAGGGGTGATTGTCCCGGTTCTGACTTCGGAACATTTTCAGGGTTTTTACTCAAACCTGTTTACAGTTCCCAGGAAGGAAGGCAAGGTGCTTCCAATACTTGGACTTCAAGGCGCTGAACTGCTTTGTCAGGGTGCAGAAGTTCAGGATAGAGTGCATTCGCATGATGGTGGCATTCCTGCATCAGGAGGATTTTCTTACCTCTATCGACATCAAGGAAACTTACCTTCACATTTCAATACCGGTCACCAGCGCTTCCTCTGCTTTGCCGTTGGAGAGGAGCATTATCAGTTTGTGGCATTACCTTTTGGTCTTGCCTCTACTCCTTGGGTCTTCACAAAAGTGCTAGCCCTGGTGTTAGCATTGTTATGCCATTGGGGGGTCGCAGTACTGGGCTACTTGGACGACCTCCTTCTGTGAGCGGAGTATCCTACTGCTCTGGTGGAGAACCTGGAAATCACCATATGAACTCTAAGGGAGTTCGACTGGATTCTGAATTTTCAGAAGTCTGCTCTGGTTCCGTCCACATAGCTGGACTATCTGGGTCTGACTCTTGAGTCAACCTAAGCCAGAGTGCTCCTTCCTCTGGACGAATTCCAGAGATTGCAGGCTGCAATTCGTCCCCTGCTGTCTGGCAGATTCCGGTCATCTTAGTGGCTCCAGACTGGCCTCGCTGGGCTTGGTACGCGGATCTGGTGCGGCTGGTCACTGAAGTTCCTTGGAAGCTTCCTCTCAGGGAGGATCTTCTGTCCCAAGGACCAATCTTCCATCCTGCTTTACAGTCGCTGGCTTTGACGGCTTGGCTGTGGAAAGCCAGGTGCTGATGGATAGAGGTTTATCTGAGTCTGTGATTTCAAAGCTGTTAAAAGCTAGGAAATCTACATCAGGGAAAATCTACCATTGTACATGGAAGACGTACATTATGTGAGTTGTTAGGGCAGTGTGTGCAAGGAGAGGGGCAGGACAGGAGAAGAGCAGTACACTCAGTGAGGGGCAGTCTGTACAGACGGGCTCCCTCACCTGCTGGCGCTTACTGTCATTGTCGGCTTTTAAATGTAATTGTTGGCTCCTTTTTTTTTTTTCTATACTTTATTGTGCCAAGTCGGCCCCGCATTTAAACAAAGGGGCGGGGTCTCCCAGTGACATCCCTTGGTGACGCCTGTACAGACTGCCCCCTCACTGTATATACTGTTATTCTTCTCCCCTGCCTTTCTCCTCCACAAACCCCCCAAACAGCCCCCCCCCCCCCCAGCCGATCCCATTTTTTTCCCTTTTTGTTTACTTTCTGCTGTCAGCAGGAATCCCAGCTAACAGCAGAAATAAATTACTGGTTGTTAGGACTTCCACCCCTAACACCCAATGCAAAAACGGATGCAACAACGGACCGCTTGTCAACTAGCATCTGTTTATCCCCCGTTCCATTTTTTTTAATGGATAAAAAATAGGGGTTTCATCTGTTCAAAAAAAACATGTTCACAGAAGCGGATAAAAAGAATGTAAATGGATTTACATCCGTCTTTCCATGGAGATGCATTGTTGTTTGTTTTTTATCCATCAACAGATGGATTTCACATGTGTGAAATGGGCCTTAAGCATTTAAAGGATCAGTCCATACAATTTTGTCCACCAACTTTTTTCAGCTCGCGAATAATACAGAATATACAGAACAGAATAGTTGCCCTCATACTGAACAGATTGGAGACCCCTGGTCTATACAGGTGCATCTCATAAAATTATAATATCATCAAAAAGTTAATTTATTTCAGCAATTTAATCCATAAAGTGAAAGTCATATATTTTATATAGATGCGTTACACACATATACAATATCTCACAAAAGTGAGCACACCCCTCACATTTTTGTTAATATTTTATTATATCTTTTCATGTGACAACACTGAAGAAATTACACTTTGCTACAATGTAAAGTAGTGAGTGTACAGCTTGTATAACAGTGTAAATTTGGCTGTCCCCTCAAAATAACTCAACACACAGCCATTAATATCTAAACCGCTGGAAACAAAAGTGAGTACACCCCTAAGTGACAATGTCCAAATAGGGCCCAAAGCGTCAATATTTTGTGTGGCCACCATTATTTTCCAGAACTGTCTTAACCCTCTTGGGCATGGAGTTCACCAGAGCTGTACAGGTTGCCACTGGAGTCCTCTTCCACTCCTCCATGATGACATCACGGAGCTGGTGGATGTTAGAGACCTTGCGCTCCTTCACCTTCCATTTGAGGATACCCCACAAATGCTCAATAGGGTTTAGGTCTGGAGACATGCTTGGCCAGTCCATCACCTTTACCCTCAGTTTAAGGCAGTGGTCGTCTTGGAGGTGTGTTTGGGGTCGTTATCATGTTGGAATACAGCCCTGCGGCCCGGTTTCCGAAGGGAGGGGATCATGCTCTGCTTCAGTATGTCACAGTACATGTTGGCATTCATGGTTCGCTCAAGGAACTGTAGCTCCCCAGTGTCGGCAGCACTCGTGCAGCCCCAGACCATGACACTCCCACCACCATGCTTAACTGTAGGCAAGACACACTTGTCTTTATACTCCTCCCCTGGTTCCCTCAACACACGCTTGACACCATCTGGACCAATTAGGTTTATCTTGGTCTCATCAGACTACAGGACATGGTTCCAATAATCCATGTCCTTAGTCTGCTTGTCTTCAGCAAACTGCGGGCTTTCTTGTGCATTATCTTTGGAAGAGGCCTCCTTCTGAGATGACAGCCATGCAGACCAATTTGATGCAGTGTGCGGCGTATGGTCTGAGCACTGACAGGCTGACCCCCAACCCTTTCAACCTCTGCAGCAATGCTGGCAGCACTCATACGTCTATTTCCCAAAGACAATCCCTGGATATGACGCTGAGCACGTGCACTCAACTTCTTTGGTCGACCATGGCGAGGTCTGTTCTGAGTGGAACCTGCCCTGTTAAACCGCTGTATGGTCTTGGCCACTGTGCTGCAGCTCAGTTTCAGGGTCTTGGTAATCTTCTAATAGCCTAAGCCAGTGATGGCGAACCTTGGCACCCCAGATGTTTTGGGACTACATTTCCCATGATGTTCCTATACTCTGAAGTGTGGTTGAGCATCATGGGAAATGTAGTTCCAAAACATCTGGGGTGCCAAGGTTGGCCATCACTGGCCTATGCCATCTTTATATAGAGCAACTATTCTTTTTTCAGATCTTTAGAGAGTTCTTTGCCATGATGTGCCATGTTGAACTTCCAGTGACCAGTATGAGAGAGTGAGAGCGATAACACCAAATTTAACACACCTGAGACCTTGTAACACTAACGAGTCATATGACATTGGGGAGGGAAAATGGCTAATTGGGCCTAGTTTGGACTTTTACACTTAGGGGTGTACTCACTTTTGTTGCCAGCGGTTTAAACGTTAATTGCTGTGTGTTGAGTTATTTTGAGGGGACAGCAAATTTACAAATAACTTTAAAATAACTTTTTGATGATATTTAAATTTTTTAAGATGCTCCTGTATCTAGATTAGCATTTACTACAGGTTATTATAATACACTCCAGCCAGGTACACAAAGAAAGAATAAAAAGCATAACCAATTGTAACAGATAAAGTGCAACTGATCCTGTGTTCAAATAGTGAAGTAGTGGAAAGCAACAAATCATCTTCTTACATCTTGGACTTTCACCTTGCATTCCTTCCAAAGTCATTTTTGTTTGTATTGGTCTGGGACTATGTTGAAACTACCAACTTCAGTTCTATATTGCATTGGTAAACAATACACTTCCTAAATATAAAGTAAATACGCACATATAAGTTGGGCATGTCTGGCTACATTTTTAACCACTTCAATACAGGACACTTTTAGCCCCCTTCCTGCCCTGGCCAATTTTTAGCTTTCAGCTCTGTTGCACTTTGAATGACAATTGCACGGTCATGCAACGCTGTACCCAAACAGAATTTTTGTAATTTTTTTTGAGACAAATGAAGCTTTTGTTTTTGATAGTATTTATTCACCACTGGGGTTTTTTATTTTTTGCTGGAAAAAAAATAAAAATTTCTGAAAAAAAAAAAAAAAAGTTTTTCCTAGTTTCTGCCATAAAGTTTTGTAAATAAGTAAGTCATTTATTTCCTTCACTGATGTGTGCTGATAAGGCTGCACTGACGGGCCCTGATAGGCTGCACTGATGAGGCGGCACTAAAGGGCACAGATATGCAGCACTGATGGACAGCATTTATGGACACTGATAGGTGGCAATGATGAGAAGGCACTGATTGGCATCACTGGTGGGCACTGACAGGCTACACTGATGGGGCTGCACTGATTATCAGTGCAGATGTCTCCACTAAGTGGAACTTTGGCGACATTATCTGATTTCAGAGGTTTTTTTTTTTAACCCTATACTCCTCCCCCAGTCCATTGTCTGCTGTGTACTTGTGGCCCAGCCCATCCCTGCAGCTCAAAATCTCCTCCCAAGCATTGTCGCTTCCACAAGCACATTGTCAACCGAGCCAGGGTGACTGGCAAGCACCATACAACACAGGGAAACAAGGAAGTAAGAAGGAAAAGGAAATCAGTTTAGAAAAGAAAAGGAATTGTGTCACACTCTGTGTTGTTAAGATTGGCCTAAGTGGCATTGAAGTCGCAAGCAAGTGGCACTGGGGTCGCATTAGTGTGAACCGATCCTTACTACCTTCATTATGTTTAATTTTTGTTTTTTTGAAATGTAACGAACCAGCAAGAGACTGTATCTGAGCCAGTCAGGAGTGAGAGACCCAGGAGAGCCTCGGCTCTCGTGCACATCACTGAATTGAGATCGGGCTGAAGTGTGTATTTAGGAACGCTGTGGGAGGAGCTGCACGTGGAAGGTTTTTTACCTTACTGCATAGGATGCAGTAAGCTAAAAAACCTTCTGCCTTTACAAACACTTTCAGGGTCTGAGGCATATACTGGGAAATTATAGGCCTGTCAGTTTGACATCAATAGTATGTAAACTTCTGGAGGGGATGATAAGGGACTATATCGTAGAGTTTGCTAAAGACAACAACATCATCAGCAGTAACCAACACGGGTTTACAAATGGACGTTCTTGTCAAACCAATCTCTTAACATTCTACGAGGAGGTGAGCTAGATAGGGGCAGACCAGTGTATGTGGTGTACTTAGATTTTGCTAAGGCGTTTGATACAGTTCCCCATAGTTTATAAAATAAGGTCTGCAGGTATCGACAGCGGGGTTTGCTCTTGGATACGGAACTGGCTAAAAGGCCGTGTCCAAAGGGTGGTAATAAACAGTGCATACTCAGACTGGTCTGAGGTGGTAAGTGGGGTCCCCCCAAGGCTCAGTCCTGGGACCAACCTTGTTCAATTTATTCATAAACAGCATTGAGGACGGGATCAGTAGTTCGATATCAGTTTTTGCAGATGACACAAAATTGGCCAGGGCAATAACTGCACAGCATGAAGCAGATATCCTACAATATGACCTGGACAAAATAACAGAGTGGGCAACGACTTGGCAAATGAGGTTTAATGTGGAGAAGTGTAAGGTTTTGCACTTGGGGACTAGAAACATAAAAGCACAATACACGTTAGGAGGGAACCCTTGGGGGAATCAAAAATGGAGAAAGATCTGGGAGTCTTGGTTGATGATAGACTAGGCAATAGCATGCAATGTCAAGCGGCAGCTGCCAAAGCCAGCAGAATATTAGCATGCATAAAGAAAGGGATGTATTCCAGAGATAAGACTATAATCCTTCCACTTTATAAAACTCTGATCCGACCGCATCTGGAGTATTCTGTCCAGTTCTGGTCGCCAGTCCTCAGGAGGGATGTGTTGGAGCTGGAGAGAGTCCAGAGAAAGGCAACTAAACTAATTAGGGGATTGGAGGACCTTATTTATGAAGAGCGTCTGCAATCGCTTGATTTATTCTCCCTGGAGAAGAGACGCCTGAGGGGGGACATGATAGCAATTTTTAAATATCTCAATGGGGATCTCAGCTTAGAAAAAAAGCTGTTCAGTTGAAGGGATTGCATGAGGACTCGAGGGCATACAATGCGATTAGAGGAGAAGCGTTTTAACCTCAGGCAACATAGGGGGTGCTTTACTGTTAGGGCTACAAGATTCTGGAATTCTCTACCACAAGAGGTGGTTTCTGCGGGTATTATGGTGGCTTTCAAAAGACTCTTAGACGTACATCTCAAGGATCAGAACATTCAGGGCTATGTGAGATGATTACAGCCACACACACCTACACAGGTTGAACTGGATGGACTATTGTCTTTATTCAACCTCACCTACTATGTAACTATGTAACTTTAAAGCCTTGTTAACATTAGTCTGATTTCTTTCATCTGCCTTCGCACTGCAGTGCACGACATTGGAAATCACATTATATTTTATGGTGCCTGTTCACACCAATGCAAAAGGGTGCAGTGTAGAGCTGCATGATTCTGGAAAAAATAATAATCATGATTTTTTGGCTTAGAATAAAGATCATAATGCCCTCACAATTCTCAGCGTAACATCATCTTTTACATTCTACAAAAAAATTGGGCTAACTTTACTGTTTTTTTGTTTTTTTTTAAGTCATTAAAATGTATCTCTTCCCCAAAAACTGCGTTTGAAAGACTTCTGCGTAAATACAGTGTGACATAAAAGATTGAAATGATCGCCATTTTATTTTCTTATGTTTGGGGGTTCTAAGTAATTTTCTAGCAAAAAATACTGTTTAAACAAGTGTCATAAAAAGGCTCAGGGTCCTTTCACACGGGCCCGGCGGACTCCATTTTGCTCAACGGGGATCGATCCGCTGATCCCCGCTGAGCAGACAGATGACAGGTCCTTCTCCGCTTACTTTCCAGTGACAGACCTGTCAGAGCCCCGCTCTCCTCTATTGGAGATCGGATGAAATTGGACCGCCTGTCCATTTTCATCTGATCCTATCCAACCCTCCAGACAGATGGAAAATAGGGTTTCCATCCGTCTGGATTTCACAGACCGGATCGGATCGGATAGCAGCAGGTGTCAGCGGAGATGTCACCGCTGACATCCACTGCTTCATAGGGCTGTATTGAGCATCCGATCAGGTCTGCCTGAAAAACTGACAGGCGAACCCGATTGGAAAGCGCGTAGTCTTTTACAGTTTAATCTGTCCTCACTTACAGACAGAAGTTCATTCCTTTGATCTAAAAGAACGAAAATATACATGGTAAGGCCCCTTTCACACTTGTGCGACTTGTCCTGTGATTTGGGAGTACCGTTCATATCTGTACGACTTCAAAGTAGTCCTTGTACTACTTTGGGACAATTTTAATGTGTTTTGAGGTCCAAAGACCTAGGCATTGCTTCAAGTCCAGTCAAAATCGGGGTAGAATCGCAGCAACAAAATTGCACGACTTTTAGGTCGCATAAGTGTGAAAGGGGCCTTAAACAATGTGTTTATAGTTATCTAGCAGCATTAACAATGTTGATAAATCTTTTCAGAGGCTCTTTTTTTTTTTTTTTTTTTTTTTGACAGCTATAAGTGAGCAGAACAACTCTGTAAGAATCGAGGACATGGAGTTTTGAGATCGTGAGGGGGGGGTGAATCGAGATCACGATTTTTTAACGATTAATCGCGCAACTCTGTGTGATTTTCGAAAAAGTGCAGATGCTTTTTCTGGTGCAGCATAGTTTGGCCCCATAGACATCAGGGGGGGGGGGGGGGGCATGATAAAAGCATGTATAAGCATTTTGGTGTTTTTGTGCTTAACAATCAGTCTACTCCTACAAAAAAAGCACAAAAAAACGCATCTAAAGAAATACTACAAAAATCCACCGAAAAATGCTTGAATATGCAGCAATACTAATGTGAATCTAGGCTAAAAGAGTTAATAATCACAGCATACACTTTCGTTTTAGAACACCAGCATTGTAATAGCAATGCAAACAATAGTTATTTTTTGACAGTCCAATATAAGCTTACTTGAAAAATCTCCTTTCATGTTGTGAGTTCTGCCTGTCTGCTGACCATCTTTCCTCAACCTATGGGATTACCTGCATGCTTTACAGATTCTCCTCTGCTGTTTATTTTAAGTTTATAAAAACTGTATACGGGGCCATCTTACTGAATGGGCATACTGGGCAGTTGCCCGGGGGCCCCACTTGCCCGGGGGGCCCCACCTGCCCAGCGACCCAGCCAAGCATTAGTCCCTGTACATCCTGCTGCTGAACTTAGCAGGTGGCAAGCGCCTGCTGGCCCTGCGTTGCTGTCAGGCCACTTGGGCCATGGAGGGGGAGCCCACAACTGCAGGTATGCCTGTCTGCCTCCAAGGGAACAAGCACACACAGGAAAGTCGAGTCTGACTCCCGTCCATATGTGTGTATGTTCACAGGACCCAGCCGCCAAAGTGGAAGCTGTCATTACCCTGGCACTGCTGTACCAATAAATATAGCCTTATCGATAATTAGCATTTTTATTCTCGTGGATGATAGTGTAGGCTGGGCCCCAGTGCACTGCATTGCCCAGGGCCCTTTAATGCTCTTAAGATGGCACTGACTATATATCCCATGGTACCTTACTGCCTGCAAGCTGTGTTTCTTGTGCTGACTACATCTTCTGAAACTCCTCCTCTCAGCACCCCTGTAGTTCAGAAGGCATGCTCTGTGAGATGGATGATACAGCAGTGCCTACTCACAGGGCATAATAATTGGCACTGAATTCAAGAAAGTAAATGTGCGGAGATGTTCACAAAATACGTTTACAAACTTCAAGATCCTTTGAAGTAGGCAAGAAATATTTGAAGTGCAATGTGGAAATTAATATATCATTTAAAATTTTGACCATAGATGAGCTTTTAAATTTTTTTTATTAGAGCCTAGTTTAATAGTCTTTCATTGGTATAAATTAGTGACTAGTGATCAGTGAACTATATGCCCAGGAACTGCAGTTTTCATCACTCTTCTGTCACTGGCCATAGATTCATGGTTTCAAATTGTCATTAAATGTTTTGCTGCTTTAAAAGATATAAATTAAGGTTTGGGTAAGTTTTTTTTTTTTCTTTTTTTTTTTTTTTTTTCTCTTTTTTTTTTTTTTTTTTTTCTTTTTTTATTTATTTATTTTTTTTTTTCCTTGTCTAAATGTTGTTTTTACAATTTAGCAATTTTCCTCTTTAATCTTTTTCTTCACAGAGATTGAATTTTCTCAAGAGACTTTCAAATGTTCTTCATCAAGTTTTGTCAGCATGCGATTTTTTTGATTTCCAATTATGGAGCACCAACCTAGGTCTTCTATTCAGTTACTTCTTAAAAGTCGGGAAACTTTGGTTAAATATATCAAAAACATCAAGTGCTTGCTTGAAAACTTGGGAAACCATGAATACTTTTCAGAAGAAGATGCTGAACTTGTGCTGCAGTGTGGAACACAGGCGGATAAGGTAATTTGTAAAATGTGTTGGAGCTATTTTAAAGCACAGTTGAACCCTCAGTGTATGCGCTTATTCACACTAGTTGCACCCTTAATCCGTACAGATCAACACGAGCTCAAAGCCAAGACACAGAATAATTGTTTTCTATGTACCTTGTTCTCACCACAACACTACCTTGTGGTTGGTTGCAGTGTGTTGCATAAAAATAGGAGCCATGTTGCCTTTTACCACAATCACTGTATGTCACTGCAGCAGAGCTGCATTGCAAAGAAATAATGAAATATGACATTTAAAAAAAAAAAAGTAAACTGTGCCTTGTGATGTGTACAAGGGAAATGATGTGGGAAAACTGAGATCTCTTTTGCAGAAGTCCAGCACTCCCCGTACTGAGTCAGAACCACAGTTATCTTTGCAGATGATATTTTATTATTCACGCCAAACCCAATAAAAGATTTGCCAGCAATGCAAAATATTTGTAATGCTTTTAAAATGTGTACTGGCTGTGTACTGGCTTCAAAATAAACTAGAGAAATGAGAGAGAGAAATGTTATCTTTAAACACGTCTAAATGAAAAGAATAAGCATCTTCTTCACCTTTCAGAGTTGCTTATAAATATATCACATATTTAGGCATAAAAATAGGCCCAGAGCTTTTTCTCTGTATTATTTTAATTGTCCACCCCTTATATCTAAAATAGTATCTGCACTGGAGGCGTGGATGAATCTTCCTATCCCACTATCTGGGAGGTGTTACCTATTTAAAATGGTCTATTTTGCTAAATTATTATATACTCTAGAACAGGGCTGGCCCAAGACATTGTGCTGCCTGGGTCCAAGAATGAAATGCTGCCCCCAAAAAAATCGCGCCCATCAAAAGGCCCCCACAGCCATTATTTTATATCATGATAATAAATTGTCTATTTGCAACATTATATGACATACCAGCCATATTTTTAAAAAGGTGCATGCACTTTTTTTTTTGTGGAAATTTTGAATTTGAATGGGCTGTTGTGCCTACGCAAACATGGCCTGCACTAAACACAGAAGTGTGAACCTAGATTAAGGGCCAGTTCATACCAGGATCATATGGGAACACACGCTTTCCCGTGGGGAAACAGAGGAAGTAATAGTGTTTGCACTACTTTTAAAAACACACTGCACCAAACCGCAAAGTACTGTGGCACTGTATTGACACTGATGGGGCATTGTTGGCACTGATGGGCACTGTGATGGCACTGATTGCACACTGTATTGACACTGATGGGGCACTGTGATGGCACTAATGGGGCAATGTGATGGCACTAATGGGGTACTGTATTGACACTGATGGCAAAGATGGGGTACTGTGAGGGTACTGTATTGACCCTGATGGGGCTCTGTGATGGCACTGATAGGGCACTGTAATGTCACTGATGGTGCACTGTATTGACACTGATGGGACATTATGATGTCACTGATGGGGCAAGTGAATTGACACTGTGATGGTGCACTGTGACCCACAGTAGGGCCGGCCCTGGTACCTTGGCACAATGTCAAGTACCTGTTTGAGTTTGAGCTGACGAGAGGGCTTCCCTTACACTTTTTGTCCTGTTTCCCCTGGGGATGATGACAGGGCATAACAGGGCATAGACTGTCTTGGGTGCATGTAGACCAGTGGTTCTCAACTCCTGTCCTCAGGACCCACCAACAGGCCAGGTTTGCAAGTTAACTAAAATACATCACAGGTGATATAAATTGCTGATCAGCGATTGCAGTATTGTAGACTGCATCTCTCCAAGGTAATACTTAAAATCTGGCCTGTTAGTGGGTCTTAAGGACAGGAGTTGAGAACCACTGCTGTAGACGATCCAGGCCAGGAGAACTGATAGCAGATGTGAAACTAAAGATAGAGCAGCAGGCAAGCTGGTGGCTAGCAGATGCAGGATCTTGGGTGCATGGTCAGACAGGCAGGAGTTGGCAACAATTGGGCGGCAGGAGTGCAGAATCCGGAACCAGGAGCAGAGTCAAAGCCAGGCCAAGGTCAGTATCAAGCAGGCGGAAGACAAGGTCGAGGTCACAAGCCGGAGTCAGCAACAGGGGTTCAGGAATAAGCAGAATCAACAAGCCAGTCTCAATACAGAAGTACACAGGATCAGGTCACAGGCAGAAGGAGCCGACAACCACTCTGTAATGATAGAGTCCTGTATGGCTTTAAATAAGCCTCTGGGAGCCAAAGTCCAGCAAACATGCACGCTCACACACATGAGCATGTGCAGCACGCTAATGCTCATGTGTGGATGCATGTGGGTCCTAATTCTTTGCACAGTTCTACACACATTCATATTACTTTGAGCAAGGACTTGAGCATGAGTTTCAGCACGGTTTTCCTGACACACACACACACTACACACTGATGCACATTTATTTAATTGCATCTACTACACCAACACAAATTTGTTCACTTACCACCACTGCACCAACTTGTACTTATTCACTCATTTTTTTATTACACCAACCTGCGCAACCTACCTCACTGTTGCTGCACCAATGTGCACCTATGCACTTACCACTACCGCACTAATGCATACCTACTCATGTGCCATCACTGCTCTGACTTGCACTTATTCACTCACTGACACTGCGCTGACACAGTCCTCCACTCACTCCCATAGTCATCCACTCACCAGCAAAGTCTTGCCTTCCTGTATGCGGGTTCTTGTGCTGCTGCCTGGTGCCTCCTGCCTGGAAACTTAGCTGCTCCGCTCTCTTGCTCTGGCTCCGCCTCTGCCCCCACAAGCTGCACAGCCCGCCCACCCACACTGCTTCAACCAACAGGCATTGCCGCTCGCAGCATAGGGAGGAGGTGACACTCTGACGCTGTCACTCTGTCTGAGACACTCTGGAGCCGAGACAGAGACGGCGGCCAGCAGTATCATTTGAATACTCCTGAGAGTCCCAGCCACGGCCGCCGTGGCTTACATTAGTGGCAATTCATTTTTTTACACTGGTGGCTCTGGCATAGTGCGGATGTGGTCACGTGGTGGGCGCGATGCGGCCTCCCCCGCTCATCTGCTGCCTGGGTCCAATGGACCCACTGGGACCCATTGTAGGGCCGGCCCTGCTCTAGAAACTATCCCACTTCTGCTCAAACACTTGGATAATATTATACTAAACAGAGCGCTATTTTTTTTTTTTTTTTTTTTTTTTATGGCGATTAAAGAGACAACGTATATCTTTATCCAAACTTTACCTCCCAAGGTGTGAAGGAGAAATGGGTCTCCCAAATGTTAGGGCATATAATTTAGCATGTTTATTGTGAATTGGCATTGATTGGATCCTGAGCAGTTCCACCTATACCAACAATGATCTCAAAAGCGCTTTGGTATCTCTCTACAACCTAACAGTCATTCTGCATTGCAGCCCTAAAGCTTTACCAAAGAATTTACAACATAATTTGCTTCTACGTAACACACTCATTGCTTGGCCCACAATCAGAAGGTCTCTAAAACTACCTTTGATGATTTCTGAATATCTCCCTTTACAAGGAAATCCAAAGTTTACATGCGATACAAATATCGGAACCTTCAAAATATGGAAAACGAAAGGATTACATACAGTGGCGTCTAACTTTTGCTCGAATTCACTACGGATAAAAACCTTTGAGGAGATTTCTAAAGATTTTCAGGTACCGGACTCCCATCTTCCTTACTACAATAGTCTGGTGAGACTTTTAAAATCAAGTCACAATTTGAAATAGGACCCACTACAACACTGGTTGGTCGACCAAGTAATACAACATAAGAAGTATTCAATATTCGACCTTTTACACACCTCTGAATCTTCATTTTACCTCTTCACAAAGGAATCAGCTATTCAAAAATTGGTCAAAAGACCTTTTGACTGAGGAGCTAGCCGACAAACTTCTTAAAGGGTTCCACACTACATGTAAAAAGTGAAAATTGGAGAGAGTCCCGAATTAAATTACCACATAGAGCATTTATACCATTCCTGGTCGATAAGACAGACCCATCGGCATCAACATGCTCATTGTGTGGCTCACTGTGGCCTATGTTGATCCACAGACTATGGAGTTGTCAAAATATTTCCACTTTTTGGGATCAAACTTTGATTTATATACATGGCATCACAACATGTTGCATCAAGAAAGATATTCTAAATTGTTTATTTGGTTACCTGGATGCTTTAACTTAAACCTCATCATCACATCTAACAGTGATACCACCCTGGATTCCAGTATGCCCGATTACAGCTCAGAGTCGCATTAAAATCTTGGACATCGCCTAAAGCTCCTAAAATGACTCTAGTTAAAAAAAGAGTTGAAGTCCCTAATGTATATGGAGAAATTGGACACGATAGTCTAAGCCTTTGGTCCTACAAAATGTTTTTTCACTAGGTGGAAATTTTTCATGGAATATACTTTATCGGATTCTGAAATTTCCCAGTTAATGACTTCCTTTCAGTATACTCAATCATATACTAGGGCAAGCTTAAGTAACCGATTAGGAAGCTGAATCTAACAAAATCATTCCCCACATTTTGCAACTCCTCCCCCGAAGAGAAGAAGACGGAAATTAAACACTCATCTATAATCCACATTCTACTACTACCTGAGACAGCAGTTGTTGATGTTAATTTATTGGATTTATTTTTATTTAATTTGACCTCTTTTGTTTTCTCTAATGAAGAGATATTTTAGGAAAATCTGTATTAAAATAAGTAAGGTTGTTTTCTAAGTAAAAAGATCCGTACTCACCCACGCTTCCACTATGGATACAGCCCCCTTTCCCTGGCAATTCCAGGTTGAGTCAGTATAAAATCCAATAAGTCTTTTGCCTTTGGTTTCTATGGTTGGTTAATGTTCTTTGACTTTGCAAATTCAGTTCCTATTATTTCTTTTTCTTTTCTCTTACTTTATGCTGTTTATTTACTGTTATTTTAGTTGTCAGTTTTCTTAGGCCCCTTTCACACGGGCTTTCCGATCCGGTCTGCCTGTCCGTTTTTCAGGCGGACCTGATCAGATGCTCAATGCAGCCCTATGGAGCAGCGGATGTCAGCGGAGACATCTCCGCTGACACCCACTGCTATCCGATCCAATTTTGTCCTTGAAATCTGGACGGATGGAAACCCTATTTTCCATCCATCTGGAGGATTGGATCAGATAAGATCGGATGAAGACAGGCAGGCGGTCTGTTTTCATCTGCTCTCACATAGAGGAGAGCAGGGCTCTGTCTCTGCACAGTGAGCGGAGATGGACCTGTCATCCGCCTGCTCAGTGGGGATTGGCGGATCGATCCCCGCTGAGCAAAACAGAGTCCGCCGGGCACAACGACCGTGTGAAAGGGTCCTTATCTGGATTTTCTTTTCTGGATAAATTTGTTGTACATTTGTGAAAATTCAATAAAGATTCTGCAAAAATACAGAACCACAGCTATCCAATCAGTCAGGAGCATGAGCATTGCTTATTGCAGATCTATAGGTCTTACTCAGTAAGGGTCATTTCGTTAGGTCACTGCTTCCACACAGAAAGCAAGGGTCCCATTCTGCAGCTACTGGTAGTGGATAGTATCTCCTTTTCTTTAGAAAGAAAACAAACTGTAAGACATTGCATACATTTTGACCTGCTGATTCTGAAATGTATTTAGCAGATTTTTACTGAAGGTTCATTTGGACTTTAAAGTGTTACCTGCATGCACTATATCTGGTCTCCCTCAGTACACATAACATGGAAATGCAATTATTTTAGTAAATATAAACTGCTAAATACATTTTCTCATCAGTATATAGCAGTCATGTGACTTCTATTAGTGTCCAGCTGAGCACTGGGTAAAGCTTGTAGGAGGAGGTTTCATTCTACTCTGACTGTCCTACGAGGCTTCATGACCCCTAACCCTCTTTCTGAACAGTGCTGATTGGCCCTGTGCTGATCACATGCACCCTCCCAAAAAAAAAAAAACTCTCTAGCAATATACACCATAAGGTGCATGTACAGCTTGTCTCCAAGCCTCTGTTCTATCAGGAGATAGATTAGGGACTGTGGAAGAAGGGGAGGGTCAGAAAAGACAGGATCAAACAGCCTTTTTACACAATGCAGAGGATTAACCCCTTAGGTTCTTCAGTGAGTATACCAAGCATGCTTTACTGCATATAGAGACTGATTTTACTGTTGTGGGTTTAGTAACACTTTAAGGGAAATCTATAGTATTTTTGTAGATAATTTGTTAACATACTCAGAATTTATATATTTAAAAATGCCCTTAAAAATACCAGTAATTACCTTGTAAAGTGGCAATGACCTCATCGCAGGGAGCAGAGGTGTGAGAGGGGCCCAGCAGGTCCACCCATTACAGTCTGCCTGAAAAAACTTCAGGAGAGGGGGAGACAAGACCAGTCGCTCCACACAAGGTGAGAAAGCAGCAGTGTTCGGTCTTTATTGCTGGAAGCCCATGAACAGAGGCAAAGTTTCATACTGGATT
The DNA here is from genome assembly GCF_965119305.1 of Pelophylax lessonae. NCBI lineage: Eukaryota > Metazoa > Chordata > Amphibia > Anura > Ranidae > Pelophylax > Pelophylax lessonae. The sequence goes on along the minus strand of NC_138772.1, from coordinate 171,202,227 downwards.
ACTGCACAGATCTGGAAACAAGATTCAAGTAAGAATACACATGTCTCTTGTATTTAGACAATGTTTCCTTATCCTGAATTTTAGTTCACTTTAAAGAAGGCCCCTGCAAAATGTTATTCACACCTACTCTTCACTATTCTGCAGTTCCAGCAGTGGCGGCCGGCCCATAGGGGGCGCTGCCCCCCCCCCCCCAAAAAAAAAGAAGAAAAAAAGAGATTAAAAAAAAATGTGCATTTTCAGCCACTAGGGGCGCCGGACCTAGTGGTGGGTATGGGGGGGGGGGGTTTTGACCCCAAGTGAGCCGAATAGAGGCCTCCTGGGGGAGTGTCGGGGCGCAGAGCAATGCGCCCTGACACTCCCCACTTTACTGGACTCCTGGCTGTGATTGGTCCAGACTCCAGCCTGGACCAATCACAGGAGGACATCCTGGGACGGTCCTTTGGTCACGTGACGCGTGGGGGCAGTGCACCGCCCTGGCGTCACGTCCTTCCCGCCCGCCCTCGCAGAGAGAGGGGAGCAGCGTGAGGAGTCGGACGGACTCCACTGGATCCAGCCGGAGCCGCCCGAAGCAGTCTCGCACCGGCCGCCGGAAGAAGCTGAGCTGGTGACCTGTCCTCTGACCGTCTGACGCGAGGTGACCACCTGACCGGAGGACCGGAACGTTCGTCTCCGGCCGCGAAGGTAAGAGAAGGCACCGGGACCGGCTGCACTAGCGCTGGCAAGTGGCAATGGATGGAGCCATGGAGGATGGTGCTGGATGGTAGAGTGCTGCGGGAGGTGCATGCATGGCTGCACTGTGCACAGTGCAGCCATGCATGCACCTCCCGCAGCACTCTACCATCCAGCACCATGCTCCATCCATTGCCACTTGCCAGCCCACTAGCCCAGTACTGTCTGCTTTGAAGGGGGCACGCACGCTGGTCTCTGCATTGAAAGGGGACATGTATGCTGGTCGCTACATTGAGGGGCATGTACGCTGGTCACTACATTGAAAGGGGCCTGTACACTTGTCACTACATTGAAAGGGGGCCTGTACGCTTGTCACTACATTGAAGGGGGCACGCACGCTGGTCTCTGCATTGAAAGGGGGCATGTATGCTGGCCGCTACATTGAGGGGCATGTATGCTGGTCGCTACATTGAGGGGCATGTACGCTGGTCACTGCATTGAAAGGGTACATGTATACTGGTCACTACATTGAAAGGGGGCATGCATACTGGTCACTACATTGAAAGGGGCATGTATACTGGTCACTACATTGAAAGGGGGCCTGTACGCTGGTCACTACATTGAGGGGCATGTACGCTGGTCACTACATTGAAAGGGTACATGTATACTGGTCACTACATTGAAAGGGGGCCTGTACGCTGGTCACTACATTGAAAGGGGCATGTATGCTGGTCACTACATTGAAAGGGGGCCTGTGCGCTGGTCACTACATTGAAAGGGGCATGTATACTGGTCACTACATTGAAAGGGGGCATGTATGCTGGTCGCTACATTGAGGGGCATGTACGCTGGTCACTACATTGAAAGGGGGCCTGTACGCTGGTCACTACATTGAAAGGGGGCATGTACGCTGGTCACTACATTGAAAGGGGGCATGTACGCTGGTCACTACATTGAAAGGGGGCCTGTATGCTTGTCACTACATTGAAAGGGGGCATGTACGCTTGTCGCTACATTGAAAGGGGGCATCTACGCTGGTCACTACATTGAAAGGGGGCATGTACGCTGGTCCATGCATTGAATGGGTGCATGTACGCTGGTCACTACATTGAAAGGAGGCCTGTACTGTGGGATTAGTGCTAGGGGGTCTGTACCGTGGGGTTTGTGCTAGGGGGCCTGTACTGTGGGGTTTGTGCTAGGGGATCTGTGCTGTGGGCTTTGTGCTAGGGGGATCTGTGCTGTGGGCTTTGTGCTAGGGGGTCTGTACTGTGGGATTAGTGCTATGGGGTCTGTACTCTGGGGGTTGTGCTAGGGGGCCTGTACTGTGGGGTTTGTGCTAGGGGGCCTGTACTGTGGGGTTTGTGCTACGGGGTCTGTACTGTGGGGTTTGTGCTAGGGGGCCTGTACTGTGGGGTTTGTGCTAGGGGGTCTGTACTGTGGGGTTTGTGCTAGGGGGTCTGTACTGTTGGGTTTGTGCCACTCTCAGTCAGTGTATCCCATAATAGGGTGTCTCTCACAGTATATCCCATAATAGGGCCCCTGCTCCCTATTATGGGATATACTAGTACTGATGGACCCCTTAATATGTGATTATATTGGGAGAATTTGTTCACGCAAGCAAAATACAGGGGACAAAATGGGTGGAGTATATAAGGGGTGGGGCTTCTGAGAAATGGGAGGGGTCAAATAGAAGGGCGGGGTCTTGCGCCCCCCCCCCCATCTTAAAACTTCAGCGTAGAGAAATACCTGGTACTTCTAGGTAGGGAACTGGAGACAGGGATGTAGACAGAATACACAGGATGGAGAGGGACAAAGCAGGCCTGTGAGGTGGAGCACAGTGGAAGCAGGATTGCAGAAAGATGGGTTTGAGGCCACAAGAGGCACAGGACAGGAAAAGAGAACACAAACAAAACACGAGAAGTGGCAAGTGCAAGACTAAACTCAACTAGGTAGCTAAGACCAAATGCAGGAGTTCAGAAAGGAAATACTGTGTTATCTTGGCCCAGATGTTGGGGCAGCATACAGAAGGATCTTGTTCACCCCGAATAACTGAACCATTACTATTGTTTGTCCGTTGAATAGCTCTCCACCTGCAAGCAGAGCCTAAAATAAAGCCATTGGAAGAAAAAATTTGATGCAACCATTGCTGACCTCCCTTTTTAAATATGCTAGTTTCCTGGATATTATGCCAACCCATTGGTCCCAGTTGTTTGAGTCACTGACCAGAAACAAGTAATTCATATGAAGGAAGAGGGTGGGTCCATGTTTAGATCTGATGACCACACTTTTTCTTTATAGAAGTGCACAGTTCTTGGGTGTACCAGTACTGTAAGCAGAATTAAACCTGCAACAGTAGCTGTTAGCCATATTGTGGTAGTATGCACAGCATATTAGTGCATTATGACTGACACCTGCAAGCTATGCCCTCCAGGGTCCTTCCATTTCTTTCTGGTGATCCTCCTGGGTTCAGACTATTTGGTCACTTGATAGGCTGTGCCGCAGTGGTGTCACTGCTGGACATACCCATGGGAGTCGCATAAACACGGCAAAGAGCGGTACCATGCTAAACTGCGCATGCGTGGCTCAGTGTATCTTAACACTGATAGGCAGGCAGAAGGACCTTTTGAGGTCTCTTCTGTCATAAAAGTTCTGCCTATCCGCCATTAATTGTCTTTTAGGTTCAACTGTGCTTCAAGTGCCTTATTGTCAGAACTAAAGCTATCCATAGATGGTTCGAATCTAGCCACCCCCTGGTGCCAAGAGAATACAATGGCTAGGAAGGAGGCATTCCCCTGTCAACACTGTCTGTGTTAATGGGAGAGTTGATATCAGCAAGTGGCTGCAGGAAATAAATTTGCTCCGTTTATACTGTATACTGGTCTAAGTTTGGAGTAGGCACACTGAATGTAATTTGCTGTTTCAGTAAGTGTTTAGAATGGCATGGTCAGATTCAATGCCCAGACGCAAGTGGATGTTAGAAACAAATGATTACATTTTGAGTGAAAGGGTTAGCATATGTAGGGTAGAGAGTTTCACACCTGAGAACACACCCTCACTCCAATTAGATGCGAGAATTCAGCAGGGATTCCTACAGCTAATTGTGGGCATTCGTATGTAATCTCTCATGCAGTGATTACATGGGAGTAATCTGCCATAGACACAGGCAGTCTGCTTTAGGGTCCTTTCACATGGCACAGTCCATTTTTTCATCCGCTCAGGCACTTTTTTTTTTTTAAACGGACACGGATGACACTTTGGAGTGTCCGTTCCGTATGTCCGTTTATCATCCCATCCGTTTGCGGATGATAAACGGACATAATGTATGTTAATGGGATTGCGGGTGACACCGCTGACATCAGTTTTTGCGTCCGTTCTGTTTTTTAAACGGAAGAAAAATAGGGTTCTCTTCCGTCTCAAAAAATGGAACTGAACGGAAAGGATGCAAATCGGATGTCAGCGGATGGTCATCTGCTGACATCCGCAATCCCATTGACATGCATTATGTCAGTTTTTCATCCACAAACGGATGGGATGAAAAACGCACATACGGACCGCCCGTGTGAAAGGACCCTTTGTGATTACATGCAAATGGCCATGATAAGCTGAGGGAGCCAGCAGCCTCCCATTGCTTTCATCTTGGCTGAATGCCACAGTTAAAATTCAGAAAGAACACAATACAAATGTTATAAATTCAGTTGCAGTTCAGTGAGGAAAACAAGTATTTGATCCCCTACCAACCAACAATAATTCTAGCTCCCACTGCCTGGCTACAGAATGTGCTCATGTGTTAGGCTCCTTTCACACGGCCGCTCCGTGTGAAAGGTCCGCTGCGGGACTTTTTTTTTTTTTCTTCCACGGAGCGGATGACATTTCTGTCATCCGCTCCGTGTGCCCGCATATCATCCCGTCCGTTTGCGGATGATATGCGGACATAATGTATGTCTATGGCACTGCGGATGTCAGCGGATAACACCGCTGACATCCGATTTTCCTTCCTTTCCGTGTTTTACACGGAAGAAAAAATGGGTTCTGTTCCATTTGTAAAAACGGAACAGAACTGAATGGAGGAAAATCGGGTGTCAGCGGGTGGTATTCCGCTGACACCCGCAGTGCCATTCACTTACATTATGTCCGCAAATCATCCGCAAACGGATTGGATGATTTGCGGACACACGGAGCGGCCGTGTGAAAGGACCCTTATACAGATTAGTCCTGTCAATTTAAGAAGGTGCTCCTAACAACAACTCATTATGTGTATTAAACACACCTGTCCACAGAATCTTTCTTCCATTCAAACCCACCAAGACCAAAGAGCTGTCAAAGGATGTCAGGGACAAGACTGTAGACCTGCTCCAGTGTTAATTTTGGCAGCAAATTTCAATTTAGTTTTAGTCTTAGTCTTAGGACTAAAATGGCGTTTTAGTCCTATTTTTGTCTTCTGCAAGTGTTTTAGTTCTAGTCGTATTTAGTCGACTAAAACTCCAGTATATTTTAGTCGACTAAAACGCCCTACATTTTAGTCGACTAAAACTCATTTTAGTCGTCTATAATCAAATGGGTGTAGTTCAATTGTAATTTGCAATGCATTATTTAAGCATTTCTCTACAATTTCCAAACTCATTATATACTACTGCTGGTCCTGGAGTGAAAAATCTAATATGTTATTATTTATGCTTTGAGCATGCACCAGTGTTAATTTTTGGCAGCAAATTTCGATTTAGTTTTAGTTATAGTCTTTTGACTAAAATGCCATTTTAGTTTTAGTCGTATTTTAGTCATCTGAATTGTGTTAGTCGACGAAAACGTTTTAGTCGGTTTTAGTCGACGAAATTAACACTGACCTGCACAAGGCTGGAATGGGCTACAAGACCATCAGCAAGAACCTTGGTGAGAAGGAGACAACTGCTGGTGCGATTATTCGCAAATGGAAGAAATACAAAATAACCGTCAATCACCCTCGGTCTGGAGCTCCATGCAAGATTTCGCCTCATGGGGTAAAGATGATCATGAGAAAAATAAGGGATCAACCCAGAACTACGTGGGAGGAGCACTTGTGAATGATGTCAAGGCAGTTGGGACCACAGTCACCAAACACACCATTGGTAACACAATATGCCACCATGGATTGAAATCCTGCAGCGCCCACAAGGTCCCCCTCCTCAAGAAGGCATATGTACAGGGCCATCTGAAGTTTGCCAATGAACATCTAAATAATTCAAAGAAGGATTGGGAGAAAGTGCTGTGGTCAGATGAGACCAATTTGAGCTTGTTGGCATTAACTCAATTTGCCATGTTTGGGGGAAGAAAAACACCATCCCTACAGTCAAGCACAGAAGTGGAAACATTATGCTTTGGGGCTGTTTCTCTGCTAAAGGTACAGGCCAACTTTGCCGCATTAGGAGGCCAGTGGACAGGGCCATGTATTGTAAAATCTTGGATGAGAACCTTCTTCCCTCAGCCAGAACACTGAAGATGGGTGGTGGATGGGTCTTCCAGCATGACAATGACCCAAAACATACCACCAAGGCAACAAAGGAGTAGCTCAAGAAGAAGCACATTAGGTTCATGGAGTGGCCTAGCCAGTCTCCAGACCTAGATCCTATGGAAAATGTATAGAGGGAGCTGAAACTTCGAGTTGCCAAGCAACAGCCAAGAAACCTTAAGCATTTAAAGAACATCTGTAAAGAAGAGTGGACCAAAATCACTCCTGAGATGTGTGGAAACCTGGTACCTTTTTACCTTTGTGCTTGCCAACAACGGTTCCTCCACCAAGTAACAGTATCTCTCCTGCGCTCAAGTGGTGTGTGGAAAGGTAAATGATCTAGGTGTTTTTTTTAGGCACAAATGGAGCGGTCTTGCTGCCCTCCTCAGGGCCAAGGGTATCCAAAAAACACTACAAGAAAACGACAAGAGAAGGGCGCACCGACCTTGTGCATTACCACTAAAAAAGTTTATTAAAATCAAAGAAGGTAGAGTACAATATACTCACAAACATAGAATATGTACAAGCATGTAGGAAATAGGGACTGCTCACTTCCAGGACACTTCTCTACTGCTGGATAGTGTGATGGTGTCTTCACAACCTTGTATGGCTTACGTATTTCGAGGGAGGACCCTTTTCTTCAGAGCCAAAGTTGCCACTCTGGGTTGTGAGGACGCCATCACGCTATCCAGCTGTAGAGAAGTGTCCTGGAAGCGAGCAGTCCCTATTTCCTACATGCTTGTACATATCCTATGTTTGTGAGTATATTGTACGCTACTTTGATTTTAAACTTTTTTAGTGGTAATGCACAAGGTCGGTGGGCCCTTCTCTTTTGGGCTGCACTCCAGGATGTCTAAGGGCTTTGCAGATACATGGTACAAGATATAAATTAATATCTTGCACAGGCAGTTTTATAACGTCCGTAAAGAAGAAATCTTTATTGTTACATGAATGGAATAATCAGTGAGAATGTACTTTACTTCTGTTTCTCACAATGCGTACAGATTGAAATTTCATCACGTGGTTGAATTTTCATCATATGTGCAATGTTTACAAACGTGCTGTAATGTACCACAGATCTGTCCACATTGTTCCATGTAAACTCAAAACTATTTAAAAAGAAAGGCTAGCAGCAGTAACCCGACAAGCTGCTGTGAGCAGTATCAAAGAGAACGAAGAGGTACATTTGTCTGGTTGAGGACTTTAAACATTCAGTAACAAGTAAATAATTACGCCATAACTTCTCATTGTTGCAGGTTCGTCAGATTCTTGATCTTGTGGAGAAAAAGGGGGAGGAAGCAGCTGAATATTTTATATACATCCTTCACAAGGTCCCAGAGGCTTACTTTGATCTTATTCCATGGCTGAAGGAGATTGATTTTCAAGCTTCAGAGCAAGTCAAGTGTTTACATATTACGAACAATGACCCTGGTATGAAAGTTTACTTTCTTTGTGCAAAGTATCTGATGATCTGTATTTATGTTGAGTAAAAAAGTGTCTGACACTGCAGCTTGAAATAGGATCCAGAATTCAGCTATAGTCATTCATCTATTGCCCTGCAATTGTCAGACCTCACACAATCTCCCAGAATCTGATATATTTAACTCCTCTAAGTATACTATAACCTATAGCAGAGACACAGAAATCTGGACATTGATCTGTCTTTTTTTTGCTAGCAAATGACTTAAGCTGGCCATAGACAGTTTGAATCTCGGCCGGTTCAGCAGGAAGCAGCCAAGATTCGAACCATGTATGGACAGAATGTACTGAAAGTTAATCGCTTGTACATGCGATTATTGTTAGCGGCTAGCAATAATCACTGTGTTCTCCCAGGAAGGAGGGCTACCCCCACTTCACCCCCCCCCCCCTCAGCCCAGAGAACACAATGGCTCCATGGGAGGGATTCCCCCATCAATACTGCCTGTGGAAAGAAAATTGGACCATCTATTGCCCTGCCTTTAGAACCCCAAAACATTATTTATTTATTTCTTTCATTCATTGACAAACACATCTCCATATCTTCTTTGACCCTTGGGTTTTGCTGCTCTCCATAGGAGTAGGACTAGGTGGAATCGAAACTTGATTATGCCCCTAGGGCAGTCCTAGGGGGTATAATTGCTACTTCCTGCTATAGGACTTCAGTTTTTTTCTGCCTAGCCAGGAGTAAGGATCTGGTTCCCTGCTGGGATCTGCGGTCCTGGCGTTTTTTTTCCTTTTTAAACAAAATGTTTTCTTATTTTATTATTTTCTGTTCCTATGAGAACTACAATCAACTGCCGGGAATGGGCGACGCACTGGATATCCTAGATCCTTACGGTCTTCCCAGTCTGGCCAGGGAGCGCGACCCAACTATTGGCACCGCACAAGGTTGGCTGCGACATAGCCCCACTGGACGCGGGCTTGTTGGTGAGTGAAACGCCTCGCAAGGACACATAGCCTTGGTCACAATAATGGTCACGGCCAGAGTCGCAGCGTACCTCTGGCCCACAGCACCCCCATTCCAAGATGGAGCGGTGGACTGTCCGGAATAGTGCCTGCTCGGTTCCCAGGTGTGGTGAATAGTGTCCCCCCTTTCCTCTGGGGAAATACTGGGGTGGACGCGGGCCCTTTCTCGGGTTGGTAGGCCCCTTCTGTGCCATTCCTTCCCTCATGGTTCCCCCCCCCCCGACTAGCAGGGTTTCCCTGTACTGCTCGTCCTCACCTACCCACCCCCCCCCCCCCTAGTCCCTCCTCAGGGTACACAGACTGTTGTGGTGTAAGGGGTGTCATTGGTAATGGGCTGGAGTGAGGTGGGAGTGCGCCACCGGTGACTCGTTTTCGGATGTTCCTGCAGTAAATGGCTGCATGGGGGATCTTGATTGGTTTACGCAAAAGTTATAGCTTCTACAAACTAGGGGAAAGTCTTATGTCCTCTTTTTTTTTATTTATTTCTTTTTTTTTACTAGTAATGGCGGTGATCTTTAGTGGGACTGCGACATTGCGGCGGACAGATCGGACCCCTAACTGACATTTTTGACACTTTTCGGGGGACCAGGGACATTACTACAGTAATCAGTGCTAAAAATATGCACTGTTACTGTAATAATGACCCTGGCAGGGAAGGGGTTAACCTAGGGGTAGTGGTGTCTCTGTATGCTCTCCCTGTTCCCTATCTTTCTCTTCCAGACAGAAATTTTGTTTTATGGCACTGCTGAGACTAGTCCCTCTCTAGCATTCCAGGCATCCCCTCAATTTCTCCAATATCTCTCTTTTGTACTAGAAAAAACTATTTTGAAATCATTTGGGGGAAAAAAGTAATTTTTGGTTTTCGGCCAAGGGTATCCTGTATTTTCGGTTTCTGTTTCGGCCCAGAATTTTCATTTCGGTGCATCCCTACCTAGGGGTGATCAAAGGGTTAATTGTAAGCCATGGGGAGTATTTTCTAACTGTGGGGGGAGGGACTTGTGAAATAAACACAGAGACCTGTGTTCCTATATAGAAGGATCACAGGCACGCTGTGGTCATTTCAGAGAGAACAACGGTCAGCCGGGTTTACAGCAGCTGACCGGTGTTCTCTCTCATCGGTGAGAGATAACGGGTGCCCATCGGTCACGCTCGCCCCCAGGAGCACTCCCACCGATCGCCGTACAGGTACAGCGATTCGCGCAGCCGAGCCAGCCTGCCGCAGTATAATATGCAGCAGGCGGTCGGCAAGTGGTTAAGGGCGGCCCCTGAATAAACCATGGAGCCCCTGGAGCAGATATCACCACCTGACCCACTCTCAGAAGCGGCGGGACCCTCTGGGTCTCAGTCTGCCCTGGCAGCCATGACGGTGGTCCTACAGTCACTTGTGTCAAAGGTTGATATGGCCTTTCAAAAGCGGCCTACCAAGAAGCGCCCCCCACCTTCACCTGTATCCTCTGCCTCCTCATAGTCAAAAGGTGGATTTGTCTGCTGGGGACGAGAGTCAACCCACTGGGTTTGCGACTACGCATCCTGAGTGCTCTGACAGTGAGGATGGTTCCTCTTCCACTACAGCCACGCATGAAAAGGCGCTTTTGGAGGTACTGATTACATCAATGCGGGAAACTTTAAAATTGGAGGACACAGCTGATGCTGCATCGGTTGCGCCGGTGCAATTTAGACCATCCAGGCTGACTAAGGTGTTCCCTTTTCCTGCCTATTTTGACAAAAATGTTGCTAGTCAGTGGGGGTCCCTGAAACACATGATTGGAATACCTAAGCGTTTCGCTAGGAAATATTCCTTTGAGGAGTCCATTTTGAAGAAGCTGACGGTTCCACAGGTGAAGGATTCCCCCTCTTTTAAGGACTCTGTGGACAAGAGAGCTGAGGCTCTGGTCCGATACCTTTTTTACCGTGGCAGGTTCAATTTTGAGTCCGGTGCTTGCTATCACCTTGGTCTCCTAGACCTTAACGGAATGGGTAACCTTTTACGCCAGGATCTGCATGGGGGTCAATACCCTCCTGAGCTGGCGGATCAGTTGATACGGGGGCTACAGTATACCTGGGATGCATCCTTGGATGTGGCTCTTTTGGCTGGCAGAGTGTCTGTGACTACGGTGATTCTCCGCCGCATGATTTGGTTGAAGTACTGGTTGGCTGACCAGGCTTCCAAAAAGGTGCTGACTTATCTGACCGTTTATTCGGTACTTCTGCTGTCACAGGTTGCCAAGAGCAAATAGCCTCGTCGTAAACGTGGTCCTTTCTTCTTGGCTCACAAATGGCCCTTTCGTCCTGTGGGATCGCAGGACAAGGGGCCGAAGCCCACCCGTCACTTTGCGGGGGTTCCAAGAGGCACTGAGCTGGTAAGTCAAAAGTGGGTTTCACTAGTCCAGCAGAGAAGCCCTCCTCTGCCTGAAGGGGCACCCTCACCCGTATCTGGGTTGGGGGACCTCTTCACTTTTTTACAAACCTCATGGACCTCTCTCATTCAAAACAAATTGGTCCTTGCTTCCGGGAAGGTTCTTTCCTTCCAACTTGTGCCTGTCCCTGGATCGGCTGCGGGGCCTTTACAAGGCGGTGCAGGATCTGCTAGCACAGGAAGTAATTGCCACGGTTCCAGAGTTGGAACGTTTTCAGGGATTTTATTCAAATCTATTTACTGTTCCCAGGAAGAAAGGCAAGGTCTGTCCAATCTTTAATCTCAAGGCCCTGAATCGCTTTGTGCGGGTTCACAAATTTTGGATGGAGTCCATTCGCACAGTGGTGGCATGTCTTCATCAAGGGGATTTTCTAGCCTCACTCGATATCAAGGACGCTTACCTTCATATCCCAATATATGTAGGGCATCAGCGTTTTCTTCGTTTTGCTGTGGGAGAGGAACATTATCAATTTGTGGCATTACCCTTTGGTCTCGCCTCAGCTCCTTGGGTGTTGGCCCCCGGTGTTAGCCTTGCTCAGGTAGAGGGGGATCGCCGTACTGGGATACCTGGACAATCTCCTTCTGCGAGCAGAGACTATGTCTTAAAAGACGATCTGAACATCACTGTGCGAACTCTGAATTTTTAAAAATCAGCTCTGATTCCTTCCACCAGCCAGGACTACCTGGGCTTGACTTTGGATTCAGCCTCAGCCAGAGTGTTTCTTCCGGAGGCGAAACTGCTGAAGTTGCAGCGTGAGATCCGGCTCCTGTTGTCCAACCGTCGGTCGTCTCTCAGGACTTGCATTTACGCAGTTCCATACCAGACCTCTGCAAAAGGAAAGTCTTGCCAAATGGGACAAGAATCCTCAATCTCTGGACAATCTCATCCTGTTGAGCTGGAGTGCGAGGGGATCCTTGCTTTGGTGGCTCCGTTCCTGGGCGATTCGACAAGGAAAGTCTTTTCTCCCCCTTTACTAGACAGTGGTTACCACGGATGCTAGCCTGTCTGAGTGGGGATGGGTCTTGAGCACGGATTCGGCTCAAGGGGTTTTGACTTGGGAGGAGTCTAGTCTGCCGATCAATATCCTGAAGATTCGGGCGATCAGGCTTTGTCTGTCCCTGTGGATGAATTTTCTGCAGGGGTGACCAGTAAGAATTCGGTTGGACAATGCTATGGCTGTGGCATATATCAAAAATCAAGAGGGCACCAAAATTAGCTGGCATTCTAAGGTGGGCAGAACACTATGTTCCAGCCCTCACTGCTGTGCACATTCCAGGGGTGGAAAATTGGCAGGTGGACTACCTCAGTCAGCAGGCCCTGAGTCCGGGTGAATGGTCTCTTCCCCCGGAAGTGTTTCAGCAACTGTCTCCGGTGGGGGACTCTGGATGTGGACCTGTTGGCCTTTCGTCTCACCCGGAAGGTTCAGAGGTTTGTGACAAGATAAGTAAAAATGTTTAAATTGGGCCCAAAGTATCAATATTTTGTGTGGCCACCATTATTTTTCAACACTGCCTTAACCCTCTTGGGCATGGAGTTCACCAGAGCTTGACAGGTTGCCACTGGAGTCCTCTTCCACTCCTCCATGATGACATCACGGAGCTGGTGGCTGTTAGAGACCTTGAGATCCTCCACCTTCCATTTGAGGATGCCCCACAGAAACTCAATGGAGTTTAGGTCTGGAGACCTGCTTGGCCAGTCCATCACCTTTACCTTTAGCTTCTTTAGCAGGGAAGTGGTCGTCTTGTAGGTGTGTTTGGGGTCGTTATCATGTTGGAATACTGCCCTGCGGCCCAGTTTTCGAAGGGAGGGGATAATGCTCTGCTTCAGTATGTCACAGGACATGTTGGCATTTATGGTTCCTTCAATTAACTGTAGCTCCCCAGTGCCGGCAGCACTCGTGCAGCCCCAGACCATGACACTCCCACCACCATGCTTCACTGTAGGCAAGACACACTTGTCTTTGTACTCCTCACCTGGTTGCCGCCACACACGCTTGACAACATCTGAACCAAATAAGTTTATCTTGGTCTCATCAGACCACAGGACATGGTTCCAGAAATCCATGTCCTTAGTCTGCTTGTCTTCAGCAATCTGTTTGTGGGCTTTCTTGTGCATCATCTTTAGAAGAGGCTTCCTTCTGGGACAACAGCCATGCAGACCAATTTGATGCAGTGTGCGGCATATGGTCTGAGAACTGACGGGCTCTCCCCCCACCCCTTCAACCTCTGCAGCAATCCTGGCAGCACTCATATGTCTAGTTCCCAAAGACAACCTCTGGATATGACGCTGAGCACATGCACTCAACTTCTTTGGGCGGCCATGGTGAGGCCTGTTCTGAGTGGAGGAACCTGTCCCAGTAAACCGCTGTATGGTCTTGGCCACTGTGCTGCAGCTCAGTTTCAGGGTCTTGGCAATCTTCTTATAGCCTAGGCCAGTGATGGCGAACCATGGCACCCCAGATGGTTTGAGACTACATTTTCCATGGTGCTCATGCATTCTGCAGCGTAGTTGAGCATCATGGGAAATGTATTTCCATAACATCTGGGGTGCCAGGGTTCGCCATCACTGGCCTAGGTCATCTTTATGTAGAGCAACAATTATTTTTTTCAGAGAGTTCTTTGCCATGAGGTGCCATGTTGAACTTGCAGTGACCAGTATGAGAGAGTGCAAGCGATAACACCTAATTTAACACACCTGCTTCCGATTCACACCTGAGACCTTGTAATACTAACGAGTCACATGACATCGGGGAGGGAAAATGGCTAATTGGGCCCAATTTGGACATGTTCACTTAGGGGTGTACTCACTTTTGTTGCCAGTGGTTTAGACATTAATGGCTGCGTGTTGAGTTATTTTGAGGGGACAGCACATTTGTGAGATACTGTGTGTGTGTATATATATATACATACATACATATATATATATATATACATATATATATATATACATACATAAATATGTTTTGATCTTTCAGCAATCTTAGCTGATATACCCCCTTCCAGACTATTCAAAGTAGAATCTGCTGTCAGTCGAGCATCTAATCTGCCTAGGGGATCAGATGGACTGGAAGGGAGGACATTTATTTAATGTGATGTAACAGGACATGTGACTTGCTGTTTTGTAGCTCTTCCCCCTCTCGAGCTGTTTTATGATGAAAATAGGGACAGAGATCACATGACCAAGGGAAAAAAAAAGTACAGAGTACATTATTGTTAAAGCCCTGTGTTTATACACATGTGGCTGTTTGCATGCCCTAACTATCTTTGCAGGGGCAGAGAGTACTAATATCACTTTAATAATATCAGTTGTAGCAACTATAATACAGCACTTGTTTTAATCATCACTTTTGGTTGTTTTTTCAGTATCTCTGTACAGCAGAAAACTCAAACAGGAATTGTGCTGTGATTCAAAGTTCATAAAGTCTTACACTCAGAAAGAAGAAATGATGCTTCAGGAAACCTATGTTGATGGAGTCATGGAACTAATAAATGACAAGAATGAAACTATGGGCCGTGCAGGAGGTTTAAATTCATTGTTTGATAAAACCGGGGTGATCAATGAGCTTGGTGAAACTATTTTCATCTTTGGCGATGCTGGTATGGGAAAGACTCTTTTGATCCAGAAAATGCAAAACATGTGGGCTAAAGGACAATCCTTTTGCAATATAAAATTCTTTTTTAGGTTTCGATGCCGGACATTTATCTTTTTTACATCCAGCACTGAGCTGTGTTTGAAGGACCTGATCTTCAGATATTGTTGCAGGCCGGACAATGATCCCGAAGAAGTGTTTCGATATATTTGTAAGTTTCCAGAGACTGTATTGTTCACATTTGATGGCTTTGATGAGATTCATTCAAGTTTTGACATAAACAGTGTCCCTGAAGTTTCATCACCTATTGATGCTACCCACCCTGCTGCATTACTCTTGCACTTACTAAGCGGCAAGTTGTTAAAAGGCTCAAAGAAAGTCCTAACAGCAAGGACTGGATGTCAGATATCTTCAAACTTTATCCGTAAGAAAATCATGCTGCGGGGCTTTTCTACTGATAACCTGGTTGAGTACACTGGCTTGTTTTTCAAAGAGGCCAGTGTTCGTCAGTGTGTGTTAAACCATTTGCAGGCCAACCACAATTTCAGCAGCTTATGTTCAATCCCTTTATTTTGCTGGATAATATTTAAGTCTTATCAACACTTTCATTCCATGAATGAGGATCATGAGTTTTCAGGCAGTTCAGTGACACTTACGGACATCTTTCTACTCATAATTGAAGTTTATTTGAATGTATCAACTAAAGGAAAAACAGCAAGCCGACTTGAAGCCTTTACAGGTGGTAAGGACACTTTGTTGTCTATTGGACGGCTTGCCTACAGTGGAATGGAAAATTCAGTCTTTGTTTTTGACCAAGATTATGTTACATCACATCGCATTATTGAGAAGGATCTTCAGTTGGGCTTCCTCAGGCCTGTAGAACACTATAGTGGATGTGGTGACAGTGCTTCATTTGAATTTTTTCATATGACACTGCAGTCCTTTTTTACAGCGTTATGTCTTGTCATTGATGATCAAAGTAGTACTACAGATATTCTAAAATATTTCCATTATTGTAAACACCTAAAAATTGAGGAAGACAGTCCTTCCCTTCTTTCCTGTATTTGTGCAAGTAAAGAAAAACAGAGTGATCCTTTTACAAATAAGGACCACTTTCAATTTGTTAATCTTTTTCTTTGCGGACTGCTTTCAAAACCAAAACAAAACCTTCTAAAGTGTTTAGTACCAGCATCAGTCTTAAAGAAGAAAAGAAACACTCTAAAACAACACCTCTTCAAAAGCATCAAATCTCACCTGAAAAAACTGCCCAGAGCACCATTTTTGGAGTTCAATCGGGTTCATGCACTGCCTCACTTCATCTGGATGGTGAGATGCATAAGTGAGACACAGAATGAGAAGGTGGGAAAGCTGGCAGCCAAAGGAATATGTGCAGATTACATAAAACTCAGTTTTTGTGATGCATCCTCATCGGATTGTGGAGCAATCTCCTTTGTGTTGAACTATTACAAGAAACAAATTGCTTTGGAGCTGGATAATAACAATATAAATGATTATGGAGTCAAAGAGCTTACCCCATGCTTCAGTAAACTTCTAGTTATCAGGTAAGAAATTTACTCTATTAATAAAGTTATGTCAGCAGCTTTTGGGATAAACTATTTAACAATAGTTCAACATAGTAGCACTATGCCGTTAACTCATACCAAAAAATGTTAACAAATATAAAGAAGTTATGATATACAACATGACTATCAGTGAATTAAAAAGTGTAATAAAACATGTATCAAAACATCAGGGACTCCGGTTTCTGGTTTCCTCCTACACTCCAAAGACATGCTGGTAAGTTCATTGGCTCCTGTTTAAAGCGCTATATAAGTACTCGTAATAAATAAAGCGCTATATAAGTACCCGTAATAAATAAAATCAAAATCAATAACAGTCCATTTATCTTGTGGAAACACATGCTAGCATTCGGCTGTGAATTTTAGTGTTCCAACACCACAATTACACACCACCTCTTTACCAGATTGTATTACCCTCTAATGATGAGGTCATTAGAGCACAAGACAATCCTACGGGGAGATGCCATACACTCCACCGCAATCCCATCAACAGGTTACAACAGCAGCTAGCTTGAGCCCTTGGAGTATATCACTAGCACCTACACTGAAAGGAACAGTATGGCCAAACTGTTTTTCCACTTTTTGGTTGAGTGAGTTACTGACAATGTAACCCTGGCCTAGCAGCTACGTCCTGAGAAGTTGGCACATGTTCCAGAAGGCAGACCCAGTGATCTAGGCGGAGTTCAGAAAGTGAAGGAAGATGGATTCATCTGCCTTTAGTTAACATGTCCTCAAACATACGTCCAAAGCGGAGTACAAAGGCTTCTAGTTTCTTCTGAACTCAAGCCTCATTCCCAGATTGGAGCATGTGTTCCAATCCTGCCTTTCCTGGTATGTAATTGTGGTGTTAGAGCATTGAAATTCACATTGTTTCCACAGCGGAATGCTAGCACATGTTTTCCACAGGATAGATGGACTGTTTTTGACATTCTGATGCTTTTATTAATGTTTTAATGCACCTTTCATTCACTCATGCATAATAATACTGTCACATTTTATACACTATATTACCAAAAGTATTGGGACGCCTGCCTTTACGCACATGAACTTTAAAGCGGAGTTCCACCCTGGTTATACATTTTTTTATAAAAATACCCCCAGGACAGTCAGGGCTAGCACATTCCACAATGGCTAGCCTCTGATCTGTCCCGGGTTGCACTTACCTCTCAGGAGAAATACTTACCTTGAAAATGTCTTGTCCAGCGCTGCCATCTCAGGTGTGGGCAGCTTGAAGCCAGCGCGATCCTCTTCCGCGTCCTCTTCCTTCTTCTTTGGTCCCACGATGCACTGCACCGGCCCCGACGTCACTTCCGGGTCCCTCCACAGCTTCTGGGCATGCCCAGAAGCTGTTTAGAAGGGAATGACGCGCGCGCCCCGGAACTGACGTCGGGGCCGGTGCAGGTGCAATGATTCCTGGGAGCGATGACGTTCAGCTCCCAGGAATCATTGCAAAAGCCAAGAAGTGACGAATCGCCGTGGCCGCCGAGGGAGGAAGAAGGAAGTAAGGTGAGTATATTTTCTCTAAAAGGTAAGTAAAAAAAAAAAAAAATTGCGATTATCCATTTGTTTTTCAGGTGACCCGGAGCGAGAAGATGGAGGTAAGTATAAATTTCGGGTGGAACTCCGCTTTAATGTCATCCCAGTCCCAGTCTGTAGGGTTCAAAATTGAGTTGGCCCACCCTTTGCAGCTATAACAGCTTCAACTCTTCTGGGAAGCCTGTCCACAAGGTTTAGGAGTGTGTCTATGGTAATGTTTTGATCATTCATTCTTCCAGAAGCGCATTTTGAGGTCAGTCACTGATGTTAGAGAGAAGGTTTGGCTCGCAGTCTCCACTCTAGTTCATCCCAAAGGTGTTCTATAGGGTTGAGGTGCAGGCCAGTCAAGTTCCTCCATTCCAAACTCACTCATACATGTCTTTATAGACCTTGCTTTGTGCACTGGTCCAAATCATTTGGTGGAGGTGGGATAACAGTGTGGGGTTGTTTTTCAGGGGTTGGACTTGCTTGGCCCCTTAGTTCCACTGAAGGGAACTCTTAAGGCGTCAGCGTACCAAGACATTTTGGACAATTTCATGCTCCCAACATTGTGAGAACGGTTTGGAGCTGGCTCTTCCTGTTCCAACATAATTGTGCACCAGTGGACAAAGCAAGGTCCATAAAGGCATGAATAAGAGTTTGGGGTGGAGGAACTTGACTTGCCTGCACAGAGTCCTGATCTCAACCCGATAGAACAGCTTTGGGATGAATTAGAGGGGGAGACTGTGAGCCAGGCCTTCTTGTCCAACATCTTTTGCCTGACCTTATAAATGTGCTTCTGGAAGAATGGTCAAAAATTCCCAAAGACATGCTCCTAAACCTTGTGGACAGCCTTCTCCGAAGAGTTGAAGCTGTTATAGCTGCAAAGGGTGGGTCAACTCAATATTAAACCCTACAGATTAAGACTGGGATGCCTTTAAAGTTCAAGTGAGTATAAAAGTAGGTGTCCCAATACTTTTGGTAATATAGTGAGTAATCACCTATTTATTTTATCATTTTTTGGTATGGGTTAAGGGATAGCACCATTTTTTTTTTTTTTTTTTTTTTGCACTATTGTTACAGTTGGTGTTTTGTAATCTGACACCATTTAGTGAGCAGCACCCTTTTGTTTGATTTATGTGTAGTTTTCATATTTTACTCAATGAATATTTATACACTAAACTGAGTCTATTTCTTTAAACTATATAACAACAGTGATGGTTGGTAAGCTTTCTTTTTCTTCTCTATATTTCCTTTTTGTATGATTTGTCAAACTCCAGACCATTTTAGAAAGCTGAAGAAGAGAACCACCAGCAAGTATTCCTTCAGCTTCTAGCTATAAACATGAACCTGCTCTGTAAACTGTAGTGTGTGCAGGAAGAAGACGGTGTAGAGCAGTCCCTGTCCACAGTATTGAAATCACCTCTGGCACTCCTTTGTAATTCAGAAGGCAGGCTCTTTGAAATCTGTGACCCAGCAGTGCCTACTCACAGGGCATAGTGAATATGTGGCACAGGATTCAAGGAAATAAGTGTGGGGATCTTCAGAAAGTAGTTTACAAACATTAGAATTGCTCAGAAAAAAAAGGAATTGGCTGGAAATAATTAAAATACAATGTGGAAATGTTTGGAATCAAAGAGATTTAGGCAGAAAAGGCCCAGGGAATTAGATTGTTAAATTTAGGCAGTTCAAGTACTTGAGTTTGACCTGGTATCAGCCTCTTGCCGTCCCTGCACAACAGGGCTGCAATGTAATCGGAAGAAGCAGCACAAATAGGCAAACAGTTCATATGCTGATAAGAAAATAGCAGATTTGACAGAGATGAGCTCCTCAGTGTCCTGCCTCTCCTTTCACTATCCAGTCACAGGCTGGGGCAGGTTGAGGATCACTTAGGCTCAGGGGAAATGGATTCAATGATGCTTGTCATCAGACTCTGGACATGTATTTGCAGACAAAAAGTGCTACAGGGGAAATCTCTGAATTAAAGCAACAAAAGCTGGTTTTGTTATTTTATCCTTATAGAGGAGGTTCACTGCAAATCTTGTAGCTGCTGACTTTTAATAAAAGGAGTTAATCAATGTTGTAAATATGGAGCCAACAATGTGAAAAAAAGCAAACATGCAGCTGGCCTTTTAAGTAAAAAGAACGCTTATAAAATCCACTATCGATCAAAAGTGTAAGGCTCTACAAAACCTCAGTATAATCAACTAATATCATCAAACAATTTTTAAACAAAAATAAGTAAACCTAAATAAATGTCCATATTGTGAAAAAAAAATTATAATAATCTTTTTAATCACATGCCGACCGACGCAAGTACATTTACTGCGGCAGTCAGCCCCATACAGGCAAAGTGACGTAGTACTATGTCGCTCGCCTGTGAGCCTCTAGGGGGCGAGCGTGCACCGCCGGAGGCGCACTCCCGCCCCCGCTCGTTCCCTGACATGTCCGCACGTGTGACCGGTGGACCCGATGTCCGCCGGCCACTCGTGATCTCCCGGTGCAGAGGGAGAAAGGCAGGCGGCTAATGTAAACAAAGCCGCCTGTCATTCTCCCTGATCTAACTACAGAGATCATATGATCCTGCTGTGTAGGATCGTATGTCTCTGTGGTTACATCACTAGTCACACCCCTTTACAGTTAGAAGCCTGCCCCTAGGGACACACTTAACCCCTTGATCACTAATAAAGTTAACCCCTTCCCTGCCAGTGTCATTTTTACAGTAACCGTGCATATGTATAGCACTGATTACTGTAGTAATGTCACTGGTACCCCCAAAAGTGTCAAAAATGTCAGTCAAGGGTCCGATCTGTCTGCCGCAATGTCGCAGTCCCGCAAAAAAAATCGCAGATCGCCGCCATTACTTGTTAAAAAAAAAAAAAACAATAACAATGACAAAAATCTTTCCCTTAGTTAGTAAACGCAATAACTTTTGCACGAAAATTCCAGAAGACTGCAGGGAGAAGGAGGGGAAGAGTAAGTGGGGTGGGTACCTGTCCAAGCTAGGTACTTGCTCCATACTCGCCCTCAAAAAAAGTTACATGCCAAATGTGGCAGGTAGGGGAGGAGGACTTAAAAGTGGAAATAAAGGCCTTTGGTTATGTTTAACCTACAGGTGAGCCTATAATAAGGCTTACCTTTTAGGTACTGTAAATGTCTCCTAAATGTGCACTGTTTAGGGGATATTTACTTGTGAAGCCACTGGCTCATGTGCTCTGGTATGGGTATGCCGTTCCTTCAGAACCCTGTGCTGTAAACAGTGATACCTGCTCGCATACGCAGAAGTGATGTCATCGCGGCTCGTCCATTCAAAGGATGTATTTGAGGGAAAACTATGTCTTCTTTAAAACTGTAAATGTTAAATATATATTTCTGCATACTGTACTCTTATTTATACAGTTTTCAAAAACATGATGAGGTTTGAAGTACATGTACCTATAATTAGTGCTCTGTTGTTTCTGTCACAGGCTCAGTGTCAATCAGATTGGAGATGAGGGTGTAAAAGTATTAGCTGAAGAATTAACCAAGTATAAGATCATTCGATTTCTTGGGTAAGGATGTTGTTGTTAATAATTTATGACGCCAAGATACTGTGCAGTTATAAAGAATTTGGGAAAACCACAATGGAACATTCAAAGATTAGGACACAACCCATGATTTAATCATACTTACACAACTTTAAAGAAGTCTTTAATTTTTACAATTATTACTTGCAATGCAATGCAAGGTTCATTTTTCCATTGTCTATATCTATTTAACACATTTTGCAGTGTGTTGTTTAATTTTGCAAAGATTTTGCACTGAACTGAAAAAAACATATTGTGTGCACATAAGGCACTGGTTCTAAACCAAATACTCCAGTGGGAATTTTTGCTACTTATAGCAAATGCAAATAAAGAAAATAGGAATTCCAATAATTTATAAAAGAGATTTTAATTAGTATTTCTCTTACGTCCTCTCACAGACGCAGCTCTCTATAGTTTCTTTACCAATGGGTAATGCGCCATCTACAGGAGTAGACTAGCCAGTGAAACTTTTTAGAAACTTTTCACCGGACACATCTATAGGGGCTGTCCCTCATGACATTACCCCAGACACACCGTGCTCACTATACAGTTTCTTGCTGCCTAGTTTAGGAGTAGGACCTAGGTTCCCTGCTGGGACTCCGGTCTGAGTTTTTATTTTCTTTTGAAAATGTTTTTCTCTTTACTCACTATCGCTAGCTAGTGTCAGGGGGATCCTCCTTGTGAACTACAAGTGACAGCCGGGCTGGGGTTTTGCACTGGATAATCTAGATCCTTATGGTCTCCCAGCCTGGCCAACGAGCTTGAGCATGTTGTGGTCCGCCAAGGCCTCGCCACGACAGAGCCCCAACGGATGGGGACGAGCCTGCGTGCGTCTGTCAGAGGACTCAGAGAAAATAATTTTACGGTAAGTTCTTACAAAAATTCTATTTTTTGTTAAACCTAATTGGAAAAAACATTTTACATAATTAATGGACTAGAAATGCTTGCAATTCGGCGGCCCATTCTAAGGGTGCAGTGGAAAGCATGCCTGGTGCAGAATCTTGGCAAGATTTAATTCAGCTAATGCCATTGATATTCTGACTTGCACAGCAGGGGCTCCTCTATGGTTTCTCCTGTGATCTGTAGAGTGCTGGTTCCAGGCCACCTGGTTGTGGCATGTTCAAACGATTTTCTGTCTGTGTTCTTGTGAGTAGTTTTTATATCTTTTTCATACAATAAATTTATCTAGGATAATGCTCTAGGCATCTTCTCTTAGCATTTGTAAACAGTGCTGATTCCTGTGTTCCTTGCACTAGCTTGTTGACGCCCAGAGAGAATTACACCCTTCCTCTAAGGGTTACACATGCTATTTACATCTTCACTCCCAGTCACCCACAAATCAATCGTGTTTTTTTTTTTTCCCACTGTCAATTTCTTCACTAATACCATCAGTCACTATTCTCATGGTCCCTGGTACTGATCATGACCTCATTCTGGCATCTTGCAGATCTTTACACTACACACGCCTGAAACGTTCTCTTGGAATTTCAATAATTTTCTTCTTTTTTTTCTCTTATAACTTAAAAGACCTTTAAACTATATCTACTACATCGAATGTAATGAAAGCTCCATACAAATCTTACACCACCCTCTGGGAAGCCTACAAATCTGATTTCCTTACCCATATTATCCAACATGCCTCTCAACGCAAAAAGGAATGGACAGCACATGTTCAGTGTCTTCAAGCAGAACTCAACAAGGCCCCAAAGCTTTTTGAATGCTGCCCTATGACCCCTTATATGTAAGGGTATGTAGCAGTGTATGGCGAGTTATTTCAAAGTTACCATGTAGTCTTACCCCTTTAGTGTATTTCCATTTCTGTTGCATAGTGCAGAGTCTGTAGCACTCCTCTGACTGTGTCTGTCTGCCCCATATCAGCAGTATATATCCATTAAAGTATGCTTTAAGCAATGTGGCATTTTGCACAGTAGAGTAGGGACTGGTTGGAGAGGAATCACCTTGATGCAATCAACCATCTTAAACATGTATTGCAATATATGCAACCAAGAATCCCTGTTTCTTTTTTTTGTTTCAATAATTTTATTGAAGTTAAAATGATTGTAAGGGGTACATTTTTTTCTTAAAATAATAAAGAAGTTATATTTACCTGCTCTGTGCAATGGTTTTGCACAGAGCAGCCTTGAACCTCCTCCTCTGGGGTCCCCTGCTGGCGCTGTCAGCTCCTCCTCCCTTCTTAGCATCCTAATAGCAAGTCACTTTCTGTGGGGACACTCATCTGAGTCATGTGAAGGGAGACCTAGAGAGCAGTGCCGCTGCTGTCGGGCACACGCTGGATCAAGATTGGACTAAGTTAAGTATTTTGGGAGGTCAGACCATAGAAGTTTTTTTTTTTACCTCAATCCAGAAAAAGCATTAAGGTAAAAAACTTTTAGCCTTTACAGCCAATTTTGAAAACGTGTAAGAAAAACTTAGGAACAGTATCCTATTGGCTGTATCCAAAAAGGCGTAATAAGTACAGTGGAGCTTAACAGAATAATTAGAAAGAAGTGAAGTAACCACTGTGATCAGTTTGGTGCACCCCCTCTGCCCCCATCCCCTGCTTTTTAAAGGCTAGTATTTTCAATCTTTGGGTGGTGTAACTGTATCCAGGGCTTTCAAATACATAGAAATTTATTTTGTGTTTATTCCAGGAGATTAGACAAAAAAGCTAGTTAACCATTATATTATCAGTCTCTTGTTTGAGCTCCAGAAGCTGTATGAGCAACTATTTCCATTTTTAGCCAAAGTTAGTTGCATATCAAGGAAACTATGATGGGCTGGTTTATGGTATAGTCAATAGTGTCATGCAGGAGAACCTGCCAATGGTCCTTTGGGATGTCCAATGTGAAATAGTTACCTAAGCAGACAAAAGGCCTTTGTCCAAAAAAACACTGCCAATGGGCAGGTCCGCCAATTATGCAACTTGTCTCAAGCTGCACAACAACAATGAAAACATCTGTCAGAATAGCCAGAATGAGATATTCAAAAAGGAACCATATCCCATCACTTTATATGCCACCTCAGTATTAGGGGTCTTACAGCATGAAGAGCCTTTTTTATCTTTTTGTATTTGCACATAGGTGCATGCAGGCAGCCTATATAAGTAAATGGATATGCATCTGTTGTACAGACTCACCTGAACAGCTGTGTTTGACAGGTACAAAGGGGTTTGCGCATGGCCTCTGACACAGAGCCTGCACACAAGTGCACATTTATACAAAAGATAAACAAATGGCTCTTTAAGCTGTACAGGGCTCTCCATCTGAGTGAATGAGATTCCCCTATTCACAGTAGGAGATCACTTTGCTAAGTTCTCTCAGATATCAGTATAATTCTGGGGGTGGGGATTTCTCATTTTCCTTTAAAGTATGACCAGAAAATAATGAAAAGGGTATGCCAAAAAGATGGTATCCCCAACGATAACCCACTGAAGTCCACCAAGAAAAAACTTTTGGGTCAGAGTAGCCTGGCTGAAACAGGAGTTGTGATTTAGGAAGCAGAAGTAGAATATCGGGAGATATCAAGCCTCCAGAATACTTCAATTGATTCCCAAGTTTTAAATAATGCTTCAGTAACAGTCTTAAATCTCCAAGCCTGGGGGATAGAATAAGCCAGGGTAATGCAGAAAAATCAGTAGGATGGCTGCTCGGGACTTCCAAAGAGGAGCCATTACCATCCCGTGAAGGGCTACAAGCTTGGAGGCGCGATAATGCACAGTGCTCGGTAGGCCCATGCCTTCCTCCATTTTATGCCTATATAAGGTGTTCCGAGATATTCTTTGTCTTGTAGAGTTCCACATGAAGGCAATATTACTATTTTAAAAGGACCCAAGATGCAAAGGAAGGAATAGCCTAAAGAAGTGTTTGGGGAGTAGAATTGCCTTCACAGCAAACACTCTACCAAAACATGAAAGAGACTATAGTGACGATGTTCTCCGCAAAGATTTTAAAGAATGAAATTGAGGTAATTAGTCGAATATGCCACATCATAAGATGGTGCAGTTCTAATTCTCAGATACCAGAAGGAGGCAGGTGGGAGACCAACCAAAAGAAAAATTGCTTTGAAGAAGCTCTGTTGAGGATTTAGATAGGGTTACATCTAAGCCTGAGAAGTTAATTCAGTTGACAATGTGACCTGAGATGGAAGAAAACGCATTCAAGGTCTGTTGCAGGTAAAGCTGGCCATAGAAGGATAGCATTTTGAACGAAAATTCATAGGAAAAGTCTTAGGAAAATTTTTACGAATGTTCTCAGAACATTTTGAATATTGTGTGTAATATTTCGCTTCCTTTTTAACATTTGATTTTGAAATGAATGGACTTTACCAAACAAAAAACACATTTTTCCACAAAATAAAACCCCAGAAACTTTCAATTCTGCTCCCTCAAATTTTCTTGTTACTACAGTCAAAAACAAATGTTGATTTGACCCACTATTGATTCCAACAACGAACACACTTTCTTAAAATATTCTTCCAATATGTAAGCATGTATAGCAGTGTATTTAAAGTTAATTCAGATTTTTTTTTGCGTTATCATGTGGTCACACCCATTTAGCACGTGATGTTTTATACAATATGTGAGCTTTTCAGATTTGAGCACAGATCTATAAATGCAGATATAATGGGCCTACAAATCTCAAGCATATTTCTCTGTCGCTCATTGACAGACGTAGTCCTCTTTGATTCACATCAGTTGGGTTATGCTGCCCTCTACAGGAGTAGGACTATACAGAAAGAAAAACGTTCTGGCTCCACCCTGGGGGCAGTCCCAGAGGGTATATCCTCTTCCTGTCTGCTACAGGAAATCAGTTTTTTTCTGTCTAGTCAGGAGTAAGGACCTAAGTTCCTTGCTGGGATCTTTGGTCCTGGCAAGATTTTTTAGAAAAATTTTTTTTTTTTTTTTTTAGGTAGCTTTTTCTCCAGTGTTCCTGTGAGATCTTCAAGCAAATAACGCCGGATCTGGGCGACGGGCTGGTTGTTGAGATCCAGTGGTCACCCCAGCCGGCCTACGAGCGCGCGCAGACCATAGCTCCGCGCTGGGTCGGCCGCGACACATTCAAGTAAGTATGCGGGACCGGGCGACGGGCTGGATGTTGAGATCCAGTGGTCATCCCGGTTCAGCCTACGAGCGCGCGCAGACCATAGCTCCGCGCTGGGTCGGCCGCGACATAGTCCCATTGGACGGAGACTGACCTTGCGAGTTAAACGTCTCGCTTGGACGCCAGGAACCAGAGAGTCAAGGCGTCCGTATTGGTCGACAGCCCCCCATCTCGGTGGAGAGGGTACTGTGAAGAGAGGGTGCCCGTCAGTTCCGGTATGGTGAGTAAATGTTCCCCCTTCCCCCCTGAGGGGTTTTTGGGATACGGGCCCCTCTGTGTATGGTCGGATCTTTTCTGACATTAAAGTTCCCCCTTGTAGCCTATAACATGTTCACATATCCCCTGTGTTAGTGTGATCTGGTTTGGGAGCTGATACTCCAGCAGGCTTGGTTTGGGAGCTAACACTCTAGCAACCTTGGTTTAGGAGCTAACACTCTAAACTACCTTGGCATTCCAGCAGGCTTGGTTTGGGAGCTGACACTTCAGCAGGAGCTGATACTTCAGCAAGCCTTGTTTTCTCTAGCAAAGGAGACCGGGCTCGATTTACTAGAACATACACATAGGAGGTATAGCCTACCTTAGACTGTAGTTAATCGCCAGACTCCCGCAGGCCGACAGGCCGCCATCAGCTGTTTTCTGAGGCTGCTGTACTGGAGGAGCCACGCTAGATTGGCAGTCCGCCGCCATTTTGTTGTAGACCGCACGTCTGCATTGTCTACACAAGCCGCCCGCAGGTCATGCAGGCCGCCATTTTTTTGTAGCCTATTGTCTCCTGCATGGGGGCGGCCATGTTTGATGTGCCCAGCAAACCTCGAGGAGCAGCTGGGAATGCCGGAAGGCGTGCACAGGGGGCGGAGCCACTCCCTTTCACCCGGGAAGCTAATACAGGACTTCCCAGTCTGCATAGGACAACGCTGACAGCAGTTTTAATAAGAAACTTCTCTGCATCTGGTGGTGAGCCCTTGGGGTCTCTCTCTCTCTGTGGGGGTCCAAAGCAGGTACGCTGAGGGGCGCTATTACGCTGGTGGATTACAGATTAAAGGGTATTTTTTATTTAAAAAAAAAAAAGGTATTTTTTACTTTAAAAATCTTTTTTTTTTTTTTTTTTTTTTTTTTTATCTTTTTCACTGGCAAAGTGTCCTGGATTAACATGGACCCTGCCACACATGTATCTCCACCTGATCCCCTCGAGGTGGCTGCAGGACCCTCCAGTTCCCCACTTACTATTGAGTCACTGTCAGCAGTTTCGGAGTCTTTTGTATCCCGGGTGGAAGTGGCTTGTCAGGGACAGGGCGCAAGGAAGCGACCCCGCCTACCCCCATTTCATCTGAAACTTCAGATTCAGAGTCTGAGCCTATTCCTGCAGTTGCAGGTACCTCATCTGGGGTTTGTGACTCGGGTACTGTCTCTTCAGACAGTGAGGAGGATGTTTCGGCATCTACCATAGCCCGAGAGGAAGCGTTAGTAACGCACTAATTGTATCTGTTCGGAGGTTACACCATCAGAAGTAGCTGATACTGTGATCCCATTTGGTACTAATAAACGCACCAAAATGGCGAAAGTATTTCCCTTACCCGAGTGTTTCGGTAATGTAATTAAGGAAGAATGGGGTCATCCAAGACGAGCCCCTACTATTTCCTAACGCATTAATAGGCGTTATCCGTTCGAGGAATCACTCCTCAAGAAATGGATAGTACCATCTGTGGTGGATTTTCCAAATCTCCAGATTGAACAAAGCTACGGTTATCCTATTGGAGGATGCTCCGTCCTTAAAAAGATGATCGTAAGGTGGAAGCTGTGTCTCGCGCCATCTTTTCCCTAATTGGGTCAGCTTTCAGACCAGTAATTGCTATTGGTCTGGAATGGACCAAGTGGTTACGCCGGGGCTTAGAGGGGAGAGATATCCCCCAGGCGGTATCAGATCTGTTGGAACAGATGATACAAGGGTTACAGTTTGTCTGTGACGTTGCACTAGATGCCACTCCACTATTGGGGCGAGCATCAGTTTTCAGCAGTGGTCCTCAGGCGTACACTGTGACTAAAATGTTGGTCGGCAGACCAAGGGTCCAAGAAAGCTTTGGTTAATCTCCCTTTTCAGGGTGTGCGCCTATTTGGGGCCAATGTAGATGAGATTATTAAGGATCTCACTAGAGGCAAAGTACTAAGGGTAAAGGACCCCGTCAGAGACGGGGGCCTTCTTTTTCCGCTCATAAAGAGTTTTTTTTCGCCCCACGGGCGAAAAAGCAAAGCCCTCCAAAACTCCTTCGGGAGGTTTTAAGGGGCGTTGGTCGGGCAAGCAAAAGCCCAGCTCTTCCAGACCTGAAGATAAGACTACTAAAGCCTGAAGGTGCGCCCCCACCCATAGCTGGGGTGGGGGGATGTCTTCGCCGGTTTCCGGATCCATGGCTTTCAAGAATCCCGGACAAATGGGTTCGCGAAGTCATAAGGTCAGGTTACAAGATCAAGTTTCGATCTCTTCCACCGGTGCGATTCTTCTCTTCCAATATTCGACTATCCCCGGATCGCTTAAGAGCTTTACGGGGGCAGTCACGGATTTAATGCAACAAGGAGTGGTGGTCCACGTTCCTTGGACAGAGCATTTTCAAGGGTTCTATTCAAACCTTTTCACAATACCCAGAAAAGAGGGCAAGGTGCGTCCAATTCTGGACTTAAGAGCACTCAATCTTTTTGTCAAGGTACAAAAATTCAAGATGGAGTCCATTCGCACGGTAGCGGCCTACCTGCATCAGGGGGATTTTCTGGCGTCCGTAGACATCAAGGATGCCTATCTTCACATTCTTATTTATGCATGACATCAGTGTTTCCTGCGTCTTTCCGTAGAAGAGTACCATTATCAGTTTGTGGCGTTACCCTTTGGTCTCGCCTCAGCTCTCCGGGTCTTCACAAAGGTGTTGGCCCCAGTCTTGGCGTTGTTGCGACAACGAGACAGATCGATTCTAGGTTACCTAGACGATCTTCTGCTCCGTGCAGAGCCTCCACAGACTCTATTATTAAACGTAGAGATCACCATGACCTCTTTGCAAGAGTTCGGGTGGCTGGTGAACCTGCAGAAGTCATCTTTTGGTTCCCACCAGGAGGCTGGAAGATTTGAGTCTAATTTCAGACACATCCAGGGGGAAAAGGGTTTCTCCCGGCGGAGAAACTCTAGAAGATTCAAAATTATCTGCTCAGGGGCTTTGGTCCCTGGAAGAGTCCAGGTTACCATTAAAGGTATTGGAACTGAGAGCGATCAGACTTTGTCTGATTCACTGGACCGAGCAGCTCCAGGGCAGCCCGGTTCGGATCCAGTCGGACAATGCCACAGCTGTGGCTTATGTCAATCATCAAGGGGGCACCAGGAGTGTCCTGGCGGCCATAGAAGTGGCCAGCATTCTTCGTTGGGCGGAACGATTGTTCCAGTCCTCTCTGCGGTATTCATTCCGGGGGTGGAGAATCGGCAGGCTGATTATCTCAGCCGTCAGATTCTGGATCGAGGGGAATGATCTCTTCATCCAGAGATATTCCACCAACTGTGCCTCCGTTGGGGCACCCCGAATGGAATCTGTTGGCATCTCGGCTCAACAGGGAAGTGCGGAGGTTTGGGACTCGCTCCCGCGATCATCTAGCAGACGCCGCAGACACGCTGATCGCCCCGTGGGGGCAGTATCAGCTACTATATGCCTTCCCTCCTCTCAAGTTGCTGCCGAAGCTTCTTCACAGGATAGAGGTGGGGGGAATCCCAGTTATCCTGGTAGTTGCGGGCTGGCCTAGTCGGGCCTGGTACGCCGACCTGGTCAGGCTGGTCGCAGATGTTTCTTGGCGACTTCCTCTCAGGGAGGATCTGCTGTCGCAGGGACCGATCTTCCATCCTGCTTTACGATCGCTGGCTTTAACGGCCTGGCTATTGAGACCCAGGTGCTGAAGGACAAGGGATTGTCAGCTTCAGTTATTCCTACTCTAGTTAAAGCAAGGAAAGCGACTTCCAGAAAGATTTATCATCGCACATGGAAGTCTTATATTGCTCCGCCAGTGCGCGCGCCGTTACCACCCTGGGATCTTAATTTGGTACTGTCGGTTCTTCAGACATCTCCCTTTGAAAATATCAGGGAGATTCCCTTGCTTACTTTATCCCAGAAGGTGGCCTTCTGGTGGCTATCACTTCTGCACGCAGGGTGTCAGAACTGGCTGCATTATCCTGTTGTTCCCCAGATCTGGTGGTTCATAGGGATAAGGTTGTTCTTCATCCGAATCCATCCTTCCTGCCTAAGGTGGTTTCAAAGTTTCATTTGAATGAGGACATTGTATTGTCCTTCCTGTGTCCTAAGCCCCATCATCCTCGAGAATTCGCGTTGCATTCCTTGGATGTAGTTCGGGCGATCAGGATATATTTGAATACTACGGATTCATTTTGTAAGGCGGATTCACTGTTTGTGATCACGGATGGCCCTAAGAAGGGGTTGCCTGTTTTCTGCCGTGACCATCTCTAGATGGATCAGACAGACGGTGGTATAGGCTTATTCTATCTAAGGGTCGGGATCCCCCGTTCCCTGTTAAGGCGCACTCTACTCGGGCGCTTAGTGCTTTCTGGGCCTTCCGCCATCAGGCGTCAGTGGTTCAGGTTTTCAAGGCGACTACTTGGTCGTCATTTCATACCTTTACAATATTGTATAAGGTTTATGTGAGGGCATCGTCAGATGCCTCTTTTGGCTGCAAGGTTCCTGCAGGCCGCTGTTTTGAGGAGACTGTTGGTCTACCTCGAGGGTTTGTTGGGTAGGTCTCATCTGTTTGCTCGATGAGTCCCTTGATACTTCTGGTTGGCTCCGGTTGGGCCTTCTAGATTGGATTTTGATTTCTGTCAATCCCACCCCTCATTTGTGGCACTGCTTTGGGACGTCCCAATTGATGTGAATCAAAGAGGACTACGTCTGTCAATGAGCGACAGAGAAAAATGGATTTTTGTAAGATCTTACCGTAAAATCCTTTTCTCTTAGCTCATTGACAGACGTAGTACCCGCCCCTCTATCATTGAGTTGGGTTGGGTCAAATTCTCTGACACTGCTTTGTGACATAACTGATTTCCTGTAGCAGACAGGAAGAGGATATACCCTCTGGGACTGCCCCCAGGGTGGAGCCAGAACGTTTTTCTTTCTGTCTAGTCCTACTCCTGTAGAGGGCAGCATAACCCAATTGATGTGAATCAAAGAGGACTACGTCTGTCAATGAGCTAAGAGAAAAGGATTTTACGGTAAGATCTTACAAAAATCCATTTATCATACTACTGCTCTTTTTGCAAATGATGTCTTGCTTAACCTCCCCACATTTTTCTCTTCTCTTGTTATTGGTTCTTTCGAGGTGTGTTTCCTTTTGGGTCTTTACGTGAATCAGCTAAAATCCAACGCTTCAAAATTTTACACTCAAATACTCAAATCCCAATAATTCCTGCAGACACATTTTTCCTTGCAGTCGACCCCAATTCTCCCCTATCTGGTTACCTCACCCACAACAGCTTATGATTCTCGATATAAACCCAATATACTTCCCCTCACTAAACAAATGTACTTGCATCCTTGGACTATACTCAGATTTCATGGTTTGGCCATATGCACAAAACCAAAATGTCATACCTACCCAGACTGTTTTCTGTCCCAGGTCATACCCATTTTAATCTCTCACCCCCCACCCCACTTTCTATGCATTTTGAAATCAGATCTCGAAATTTGTCTGGAGCTCTGTCAAACCCAGGGTTAGCAGAAATACTCTTTGTAAAACTAAAGCAAACGGTGGACTTGGAGCACCAAACAACCCATATCTTATTTTCTAAAGCAGCTCAGATGGCACCAATGACAAAGCTACATTCCAATCAGACACACCATTATGAACCTTTCTGGATGTTAGATTTCCATTCAATAACCTTTGTTCCCTTATCTGGATCCCCTTCCCTGTGTTTCAACCCCCCTCAACCAGATCCTAACACATACCTTGACATTCTGGGCTGAATTTTCCTCATCTCCCTATCGCCTTCCCTTCTTTATCTCCAAAACTGCCCCTGCTCTCTCTGGGCTTTAACAACCCTCACCTATTTTGATAGTGAAGCTCACATTGGGTCCGCACCTTGCAACAACTTAAAGATTTATAAAAAAAAAAAAAACCCCAAGAAAGGAACTCCTTTGCTATTTACCATTTACCCTTGACAGCCCTTTCAATGTGGTTGGTGCTATGTGGCTGCTTAAGCTCGTAGAATTTATTGGTGCGGGTCAAAATTATGTATGAAGAAACACCTATGCTTTGGACGTGGCTGCGATGGCTGCTTTGTCAAAATACAGTTGTCAATGGATTGAACATCTGAGAGTATAAATCTCCTTGATGTGCTGATTGATCTACTCCAAAGATCAGTTACCAAGTCATCATAACCAGATTTGTTGGCATTACATTTTGTTGTTCTGCGTCTCACGTCACACTGCGTTCTCGCGTCATACCGCATATCGTCGGCTATTGTTGGTATTCAAATTAGCGCATGCAATTTTTTTTTTGCAGTCACAATATTGAGGTCCTAAGGAAGCAATATATGTGAAACGCATCAGCCTCTTGGAGTATTAGCAAAGAAATTTTGAAGTCTCACATTTATGGCCTGTGCTATCCAAATAGGCACCGATTTTTGTATGGCTTTATGATATTCGCTAATGATTTTTTAGCCTTTTGTAATAAAAATATATTTTTATGAAACTTTGTTTCACTGTCCTTCTCTGGTACCTGTAATGTCTGCAAAGTTCTGATAATTATTTTTTTGGGTGTCAATTATGGATGAGGTACCAATGTATAGCCTATACCCAATTTCTTATCTAGTCCTTTCAATGTCTTTGGGGTCTACAGTATATTCAATCAATCCCTTTGAATTTTAACTGCAGTGAGTACAACAGTTCAGATGCCAAGGTCTGCATTGAGGCAGATATATTATTCATATACTTTTTATCACTTTCCCTGATATGATAATGCGATCATGAGTAAAACTTTTATAACATTATATTCTTTATATGAACCTTTGACATCATCAGAAATCACTGCACTATGTAGGATACTATTTATCCTATTTTTTTAACTAGTTTGAAAGGTATTTGCTCTTGTAGATTTAGAGCCGGTTCACACTGGGGCGACTTGTCAGGCGACCTGGTCGCCTGACAAGTCGCCTGCCATAGATTAGCACAGGACCCGTTCTAATAGGAGCGACACAAGTGGGCACTTTGGGGCGACCTGGAGCGACCTGCATTGACTTCAATGATATGAAGTCCGTGCATGCCGCTCCGAGGTCGCGGTGCGAGCTGCGCACCGGGACTTCACAGGTCGCCCGGCAAAGTCGGGTCGCACCTATGTGAACCGGCTCTTATGTTTCCCTGTTGGGTTCTGTGTGGTGTGGAATAAACAAATACTTGTAAAATCTTTCTTCAGAAGAGTGGCATCTTTATTATGGGTATAAACCCACAGCAGTTGAAGAAATTGCAGAAGAAATTGGGGGAGTCTTAAAGCTATGCAAGTCAACAAGTGAAACCACCAGAAATTTTTTATCCAGGTTAGATTTCTGCTAGTTCTGTCCCTAGATGGGAAAGGGTATTACAGAAGTGTGAGAAAAGAAAAGAATTAGAAAAAAAATTTTTATGTAAAGAATGAATTAACCGCTTGCCACCTAGGCCAATTCTGACACTTCTCTCCTACATGTAAATATCATCATGTTTTTGCTAGAAAAGTACTCAGAACCCCCAAACATTATATATATATTTCTCTTACGTCCTCCGACAGTCGCCGCCTCTTCATATTCGTCACTAATGGGGTTATTGACCTTTGCTCCGTAGGAGTAGCTAGGCAACAGAATATATTAATATCAAAGCTTTTAGCATATCCCACCCCCAGGGGGTGGTCCCCTCAGTCAATACCTCCCTGCTTCCTGCATTTCCAACTCAGTTTCTAATGCCTAGCTCAGGAGTAGGCTGGCTGTTCCTGTGCTGGGGCTCTTAGTCTCAGATTCTTTTCTCTTTTTGATTTTATTTGGAGTTTTTTTCTCTTTCACTTAGCTGTTTATTTCAGCGTTAGTTAGCTTCTTCTGATGAAGATGATCGTGCGGAGCTGGGTCTCAGTCTGGCCACCCTGGTTCCCAGGGCTCAGGGCCAGGGGCTTCCCAGCCTGCCATCGAGCGTTCAGCTTAGGTTTTGCCCTGGCACATTGAACGACCCATCCCTGTTCGCTGCAGGGATGCTATCGGTGAGGTGGCTACCTCACTGGACGCCATTGCGGTTTCGCACCGCAGTTCCACTGCGTCATGCTTGCGACACTCCCTGTCGCTGCAGTTTGGTCGCTGGAGCAGGCTCCCCACGCCATCCGGACTGGTAAGTGTAACTCTATGTGGGGACCTGTCTATTTGGGTGTCAGTCTGGGACTGTGTGACCCTGCATGTCTGTGTGGCTGCTGTGCTCCCTGTCAGTTCCTGTGTGGACCTGCTGCCTGTGTGTGGGCTGTGAAGGGGGGGGGCTCTCCCGCTCTGCTGGGTGTCAGCAGGAGGCAGTCAGATTTTGGGCATGCTGTGAGGCGATCGCTGCGGCGACCCGCCATTTTTTTGAGGCAAAATCATGGTGGCCGGGCCTGGGTGGTAATGCACGGCGTTTTTGGCGCCAAACGCCGCCATTCTTTGGCGGCGATCGATCAGGCCACATGTCGGCGCCATTTTCCATTTGCCCATAGAATCGTCAGCCGAGCGGCCATGTTTGTGTAGCCTTGCATAGGCTTCATAGGGGCGGTCAGTCTTGCATCACTTCTTTCTGCTCTGGGACAGCGATCGGTGGCAGCAGCCGGTGTGATCTCTCCAGGTTTTTATCTTCCCTTTTTTCCTGTATTCCTTGCCCAGTTTCTTGTCCCTGTAGGGGTCGGTGTATTCAGTGGGTGCGGAGGGCTACGCTCGCCGCGATCTTAAAGGGGCAGTACTCCTTTTTTCCTAATATTGCTGGGGCATGGATTCTCAGGAATGCAAGTTTCCTCCCACCTTGGTGGGGGGCCAAGGGGCTGCTGCTTCCCCCGAGGGGGCTGATCTGGCCGCTGTTGTGGCAAACTTGGCTGCTCAAGTGCAGATGCTGGTGGCTGATCGATCCACAAAACGGCCCAGGGTGTCTATTTCCTCTGATTCAGAGGGCGATGGGGCTGCTATGGCTGGAGTGCCCTTCTCA
Organism: Pelophylax lessonae; assembly: GCF_965119305.1. Lineage (NCBI taxonomy): Eukaryota > Metazoa > Chordata > Amphibia > Anura > Ranidae > Pelophylax > Pelophylax lessonae. Next base: position 171,166,659 of record NC_138772.1, on the reverse strand, counting down.
GGGTCTCACTCATCTCTAGACCTTGTGGGGTCTGAAGGGGAGGCTGAGGTGGAAGGGGTTGATAATTCTCCCCCTGGCTCGTCTGAAGAGCTTGCACTCATGGATGAGTTGGTTGCTTCTATCAAGCAAACGCTGCATTTACAGGATGAACCATGTCCTCCAGTTTTGATGTCCTCTTATGGGACGCAAAGAAAGCGCAAAACATTGCAGGTTTTTCCTTGCTCTACGGAATTTCAGCGCGCTGTTGATGAGCAATGGCGCAATTTAAAGAAACCTTTCGCTGTGCCGAGTAGGTTCAAGCTGCGTTATCCGTTTACTCCCGCCACTGATGAGTGTTGGTGTGTGCCGCCTCAAGTAGATCACGCGGTGGCAATTTTGAATAAGTCCACTGAGATTCCTGCTGAGGATACCCCGGTGTTACGGGACCCTACGGACAGGAGATTGGAATCTCTGGCCCGTCATTCTTATACGGTTGCTGGTTCTATGCTGAAGCCTATTTTTGCTTCCATTATGGCAGCCCAAGCCCTTGCGGATTGGACGCAGGTGCTCAGGCGCACCCTCGTGGCTGACTCTGCCCCGTCGACAACTTTGGCTATGGTGGATCAAATTCATCAGGGTGTCATGTATTTGTGTGATGCGAACTTAGATATGGTCCCTTTGGCTGCGCGTCTTTCTAGTGTGGCGGTCTTGAACCGTCGCCTGATATGGCTGAAATGTTGGTCTGTTGACCAATCTTCCCGCAAGACTTTAGCTAATTTGCCCTACGCGGGATCTCGCCTTTTTGGCGAATCTTTGGATACTCTGATAAAGGGTATTTCTGGGGGTAAGAGCACTCTCTTGCCCCAAACTCACAAGAATAAGTTTGTTCGTGGTAAGAAGAATACCTCGTTTAGGCCCTCTCAGGGGTCCTTTCGTGCCTTTCGGTCGCACTATAAGGGCAAGCCCTTCGAGGGCCAAGGCTCCCAGAAGAAACCGTGGACGGGTAAGCAGAAGTCCGGCCAGTCCGGGTCCGCTGCCCATAACAATGCGGCCTGAAGGGACGCCCTCACCCGGTTCTGGGGTGGGGGGACGTTTGCTCGGTTTTCTTCAACCCTGGCTGGACCGCATTCGGGACAGATGGGTTCAGGAAATCGTTCGATCTGGATACAAGATCGAGTTTCTCTCTCGGCCGGCGGGCAGATTTTTCCCCTCAAACCTTCAGCTGACTCCGGAGCGCTTGCAGGATCTGCACCTAGCGGTGCGGGACCTGCGGGCCCAGGGAGTGGTGGTTCCGGTGCCTCATCGGGACAGATTTCGGGGGTTCTATTCCAATCTGTTCACTGTGCCCAGAAAGGAGGGCAAGGTACGTCCGATTCTGGACTTAAAAGCTCTGAACCGCTTTGTGCGGGTTCGCAAGTTCCGCATGGAATCCCTGCGATCAGTGGTGGCTGCCCTGGGTCCGGGGGAATTCATGGCCTCCATCGACTTGAAGGATGCATACCTTCACATCCCCATTTTCGAGGGTCACCAGAGGTACCTTTTGATTTGCCATTGCGGAGGATTATTATCAATTCGTGGCGTTGCCCTTTGGTCTCGCTTCGGCTCCGCGGGTTTTCACCAAGGTGCTTGCGCCGGTTCTGGCCTTATTGAGGGCCCAGGGCATTTCTGTCCTGGGGTATCTGGACGATATCCTGATTCGGTCCGCGACCAGTCAGGGCCTGGTGAACGACCTGTCCATCACGATGCAGACTCTGCAGGAATTCGGTTGGACGATAAATTTTCCAAAGTCAACTTTGTGTCCGTCGGTTCGTCTTCCCTACCTGGGGATGATTCTGGACTCTGTTCAAGCGAAGGTCTTCCTGCCGGAAGACAAGCTTCGGACACTTCAGTGCGAAGTCAGGTCCCTCAGGGACAATCAGTGCTCGTCCCTCCGGACGTGTATGAGGTGTCTGGGTTTGATGGTTTCGGCCTTCGAGGCGATTCCCTTCGCCCAGTTTCACACACGGGAGCTTCAGGCGGCGGTCCTGGCCAATCTCTGGATCTGCGGCTGTCGTTGAGCCGTCTCACCCGCAGGGGTCTTTTGTGGTGGCTCCAGTCCCCGGCGGTGTCGGGGGGCAAGTCCTTTCGTCCTTTGTCGTGGACGGTGATCACCACGGATGCCAGCCTGTCGGGCTGGGGTGGTGTTCTGGGCGATAAATCTCTGTCTACTGCGTTGGACGGACAGGCTTCAGGGCCGTCCAGTTCGGGGACAGACGGACAATGCCACAGCAGTGGCCTACATCAACCACCAAGGGGGCACCAGGAGTGCCCGAGCGGCTCGGGAAGTAGCCGACATTCTGTCTTGGGCCGAGACGCACGTCCCGGCGATATCTGCAGTTCACATTCCGGGGGTGGAGAACTGGCAGGCGGATTATCTGAGTCGCCAGACCCTGGACCAGGGAGAATGGTCCCTTCACCCGGATGTCTTCCAGATGTTGTGCGCGAAGTGGGGGTCCCCAGATGTGGACCTGTTCGCGTCTCATCTAAACAACAAGGTGGAAAGGTTCGTGGCAAGGACGCGCGATCCTCGGGCAGACGCCTCAGACGCGTTAGTGGCGCCCTGGCATCAGTATCGCCTGATGTATGCCTTTCCACCGATTCAGCTGCTGTCCAGGCTCCTTCGCAGGTTGGCCTCGGAACCGCACACGGTGATTCTGGTGGCACCGGACTGGCCTCGCCGGTCTTGGTACGCAGACCTCGTGAATCTGGCGGTCGACGCTCCGTGGCGTCTGCCTCTTCGAGAAGATCTCCTGTCTCAAGGACCGATATTCCATCCTGCTTTACAGTCGCTGGCTTTAACGGCCTGGCTGTTGAAAACCAGGTCCTGAAGGATAGGGGTCTTTCCCCTGAGGTCATTCCCACTTTGATCAAGGCTAGGAAGGCCTCTTCGGGGAAGATTTACTAACGTACTTGGAAGGCTTACTTTGCCTGGTGTGAGTCCAGGGGGTATTCCCCTCGCTCGTACTCTGTGTCGAGAGTGTTGGCTTTCCTTCAAACGGGCGTGGACCAGCGTTTGGCGTTGGCCACGATTAAGGGTCAGATTTCTGTGCTGGCCGTTCTCTTTCAACGCCCTGTGGCGTCTAACTCTTTGGTTAGCACCTTTGTTCAAGGGGTGCGACATTTGGTCCCTCCTAGGAGGAAGCCTTTGCCTCCATGGGATTTGAACCTTGTTCTGTCCGTGTTGCAACATGCTCCTTTTGAAAAGATTAGGGAGATCTCGTTGTCTTTGTTGTCCAAGAAGGTTGCCTTCTTGGTGGCGATCACTTCGGCTCGCAGAGTGTCGGAGCTGGCGGCCTTGTCCTGCAAATCTCCGTATTTGGTGATTCACTTGGATAAGGTGGTCTTGCGACCTAACCCGTCTTTTCTGAGGATATTGTTCTGCCTTCGCTTTGCACGAAGCCTAAGCATCCAAAGGAGGTGGCGTTGCATTCCTTGGATGTTGTTAGGGCGATCAGGGTTTACCTGTCATCGACTAAATCTTTTCGCAAGTCGGATTCTCTTTGTCCTTCCTGAGGGACCTCGGAAGGGCATGGCGGCGTCGGCTGCGACCACCAAACGGATCAGACAGACGATTGTGCAAGCCTATGCTTTGAAGGGGAAGGTTCCTCCTTTTCCTGTGAAGGCGCACTCTACCAGGTCTCTGAGTACGTCTTGGGCCTATCGTCATCAGGCTTCTGTGGCCCAGGTGTGTAAGGCGGCGACTTGGTCGTCTGTTCACACCTCCTCAAAATTTTACAAAGTGGATGTTCAGGCATCGGCAGATGCTTCCTTTGGCCGTAAAGTTCTTAGTGCGGCAGTGCCTTAGGGTCCCTTGTTTGGGCCCTTGGCTGTTGGGGTGTTTTTACCCCTAGGATTACTTGTTCTTTCCTGGGTTGTTGCTCCTGTTGAGCACGTTTTCCTGTTGCCCAGTTGGTTCTCTTACTTTGGTAAGGTTCCTTTCTCTGATGTGGGTACTACGTTGCTTTAGGCGCGGCTGCTTTTTTCCCACCCCTCATGTCTACACTGCTATGGGACGTCCCCATTAGTGACGAATATGAAGAGGCGGCGACTGTCGGAGGACGTAAGAGAAAACTGAATTTTTGTAAAATCTTACCTGTAAAATTCCTTTCTCTGAGTCCTCCGACAGTCGCCGCCCCCGCCCCTCTTTTGGGGTTTGTTTATGTACTCTACTGCTATGCTACTGAAACTGAGTTGGAAATGCAGGAAGCAGGGAGGTATTGACTGAGGGGACCACCCCCTGGGGGTGGGATATGCTAAAAGCTTTGATATTAATATATTCTGTTGCCTAGATACTCCTACGGAGCAAAGGTCAATAACCCCATTAGTGACGAATATGAAGAGGCGGCGACTGTCGGAGGACTCAGAGAAAGGAATTTTACAGGTAAGATTTTACAAAAATTCCGTTTTTAGCAGAGAAACTAGGGAATAAAATGGTGGTCCTTGCAACTTTTTATGTCACACGGTATTTGCGCAGCAATTTTTGTTTTGGAAAATCGGTTTTATGAATTTAAAACGCCAAAACACTAAGGTTAGCCCAGTTTTTTTGCATAAAGTGAAAGATGATATTACGCCGAGTAAATAGATACCTAACATGTCACGCTTTAATATTACGAACACTCATGGAATGGTGCCAAACTGTGGTACTTAAAAATCTCCATAGGTGACGTTTTAAACATTTTTACAGGATACCTGTTTAGAGTTACAGAGTTACTGGGCTAGAATTATTGCTCTTGCTCTATTGTTCGTAGTGATACCTCACGTGTGGTTTGAACGCCATTTACATATGTGGGCGTGGCGTACGTATACGTTTTCTCCTGCGTGTAAGCACGTGGGAACGTGGGCGTTTTTACCTTTTTTTTTTCACTAAGCAATATACTGATATACATTTAGACTGATTTCCAAAAGGAGTTGAGAATTTTTACTCAATAAATTGTAGCTTTGTTCAATTGGAATACTCTGTTATCCAAAGATTAAAAAAAGGAATAGAAATGTGCTTTTTACATGACTTGATAATTGAAGGGAGTCTTCACTCAGTGTTTATGATCAATGAATGCGCATGCAGAAGAGCCCAATTGGCTGACACTCCTCTTTCCACATCAGGTTTTTTTGTACAGGTTATTACTGAAAGCAACTTGTTAGTATGGACCACAAATATATTTGCGTGCTGAGTAATTTTTTCTTCTCTTGTAGTTTGTATAAAAATCTCATCACTGATTTGGGAGCTAGGCATGTGGCAAGAATCATGGAAGAATGCCCCAGTCTGAGACATGTCAAGTGAGTACACAATAAATTCTAAAAACCATTGTGGATCAGTAAAGTGTCTCAGTCTCAAAATTTTCACTTTCAATATTTACTATGTTGGTGTCTTCTTTTCTTTGGGCTGTTTGACCCACTTGTGTATTCCTGGGAAATTAGTCCCTTTATGACCAGGTGCTATTATGAGGACATGACAGCAATGTGATTAGGGGGTTGCTTATATATGAGGTCAGCTGCAAATCCTGCCTTTTGAAAGGTCAGAGAAGAATCACCAGACCAGGCCAGGACCACACACAACCACACTTTCAGGACAGGACACTTTCAAATGCATTCTGCAGATCATTTATTTAAAAGGTGTGGCAAACTTTATTTTCTAGATTTTGTTCCATGTTTACTAGTTTTTCCAAATATGCCAGCTACATAATCATGCTAAAACCCTCCCACTGCACCTCATGCCAAATAATTCACACTTTATGTCTAATTTAAATCTTATCATATGCAGCTGATACTCACGTTAACCAAAGAAATCTACAGCTGCTGTTGCCCTTCAAGGATTGACATGTACTGTGTTAAGACGCACCCTTCTTTACATAAGTCTTTTTTCAACAGATTTTGAGCTCCTGTAAATATGAGCACCTGACTATTTTGATGTCTCTCAGTACTAGGGTGTTAAGCTGGCCATAGATTGTCCGAATCTGGGCCAGTTCAGCAGGGACTGGCAGAGATTTGACCCATCTATGGGCAGGCTGATTGTATAAAAGTTGATCCATCAATTGACTTGGGTACAACCAGCATTTCGGATTTTTGCATGCAATTATTGCCAGATGCTATAGCTGCTGGCAATAATCACTGTGTTCTTTCAGCAGGGACAGCTTCCCTTGCCCCCCCCACTTCAGGAGAACACAAAAGCTCTGCAGGAGGGATTGGATGATGGGGGATTCGAGTGATTTTCTTTCCTAAAAATTGCACCATCTACAGTATATATAGCCTGCCTTATTGTTCACAGAATTGCCATTCGCTGGATGTTTCTTGTTTTGTTTTTTGTTTTTGTACCATTCTTTGTAAACTCTACAGACTGTAATATATAAAAATCACTGTAGTTCAGCAGTTTCTGGTTTCTGAGACGCTGCAATCTAATGGGCCATACACACTATACAATTTTCTTTAGATTTTTTTCCTTCAGACTTACCAAAACCATATAATATGAGGTCAAATCTAAACACTTTCAATTTGTATGCAATCTGGCAGGCCCTTGCACTACATAGAAAAGGTAAATCTAAAGGAAATCTAGATGTATAGTGTGTATCCAGCTTAAAGCGGAGTTCCGGGCACAAAATCGATATTTTTTTTTTGTGCCCCTCCGCTAGACATCACCTGAAAAGGAATTGGATAGTTAGGTTTTTTTTTTTTTGTTTACTCACCTTGTAATTGAAGATCGTAAATACTCACCTCAGAGTACTTCCTCCCTCAGCGCCGCGGCTCACCCGTCACTTCCTGTCTCGCGATGATTCCTGGGAGCTGAACGTCATCGCTCCCAGGAATCAATGCGACGGCACCGGCCCCGCTCGTCACTTCCGGGCGACGCCGCATTCCCCTGCTAAACAGCTTCTGGGCATGCCCAGAAGCTGTGGAGGAATGCGGCGCCGCACCGGAAGTGACGAGAGGGGCCGGTGCAGGTGCATTCTGGGACAAGAAGACGTGGAAGAAGACACAGAAGAGGACCGCGCCGGCTTCAGCTGCCCACAAGAGAGATGGAAACGCTGTGGAAGAAATTTTATAAGTAAGTATTTCTTCTAAAAGGTAAGTGCGAACCGGGACAGATCAGAGGCTAGCCATTGTGGAATGTGCTAGCCCTGACTGTCCCGGGGGTATGTTTATTGAAAAATGACTTCTGTGCCCGGAACTCCGCTCTAACTCCTGGCAGTAAACATTTATTTACAATGAAAGTTGATTAGATCCACACTGTCCTCATTCTAAAGTTTGGCTGAACAATCTGACCATTTGACTGGTGTCAAGGCTTTATTTAGTAGGTTACATCGTGATTTTTACTTCAGTGTTTGGCTCTTTGCATTGACAAGAAGGCTTCCCAAATTAAGCGGTCACTGAGTGCATGTGTGAGTTTAACCACTTAAGGACCGGAAGGTTTTACCCCCTTAATCACCAGGCCATTTTTCACGATACGGCACTGTGTTATTTTAACTGACAATTGTGCAGTCATATGATGCTGTACCCAAATAAAATTGATGTCCTTTTTTTTTTTTTTTTTTACACAAATAGCGCTTTCTTTTGGTGGTATTTATTCACTTCTGCGGTTTTTATTTTTTGAGTTTATAAACGAAAAAAGAGCGACAATTCAGGAAAAAAAAACAGAAAAAAAATTTCTGCTATTAAACATTCCCAATAAAAAATTTAAAAATCTAATTTTTTCATCAATTTAGGCCGATATGTATTCTGCTACATATTTTTGGTAAATAAAAATCACAATAAGTGTATATTGGTTGGTTTGCGCAAAAGTTATTGCATCTACAAACTAGGGGAAAGATTTATGTCCTTTTTTTTTTTTTTATTTATTTTTTACTAGTAATTACAGCGATTAGCGATTTTTAGCGGAACTTCAACATTGTGGTGGACAGATCGGACACCTAACTGACACTTTTCAGTGACATTACTACAGTAATCAGTGCTAAAAATATGCACTGTTACTGTACTGATGACACTGGCAGGGAAGGGGTTAACACCAGGGCGATCAAAGGGTAAAATGTGTGCCTAGGGGGTGCTTTCTACCTGTGTGGGGGTGGAATCACTGGATGAACACAGACACCTGTGTTCCTAAATAGGAGAAACACCGGACCCCTGTGTTCATCACTGACAGAACAGTGGTCTGCCGTGTTCACTTCGCTGACACTCTCTCCATGGGGAGTGATCACGGGTGCCCTGAGGACATCGCGTCTGCCTGACCCGCTGATTGGCTCCTCCTGTGGCCATTCGTCACGTGCGCACGCCTCCACTAGCTGTCTTACGAAGCGACGTACATATACGTTGTACATGTAACTATGCAACTTTGAAAAGGTACTTGCACTACCTTGATGCAACTTTTGATGCGACTTTGACCCAGAGACTGTAAAGTTGGATCAAAGCTGCTCTCAAAGTGGCACTCCAAAGTCATACTCTAGCCTAGTGACAATGTTTCCACTAGTGCAACTCTAAGTTGTATGACTTTTAGTGTAGCTTTGATCCAACTTTACACTCTCTGGATCAAAGTCACATTAAAGTAGTGCTGGCACCTTTTCTAAGCTGCTGATTTTCAAAGTCGCATAAATGGGAATGGGTGCCATTGAAATCAATAGGCTGCGACTTGTCATGCGACTTTGTGTCCAAAATCGCATGACAAGTCCCACTAGTGGAAATGGAGCCTAAAAATCATTACCCACATGGAATGAGCAATAGAGATCAATCTGTATACTTCTAAACTTTCAAAAATGTTCCTTTGTACCTTATTTCTTTCATATATTGTACCGTTCACATGATCCCTCTCTCCCTCCCTCCCTAAAGGAAGCTATGAAGACAGGAGGAGATCATGGTGAAGGATAGGAGGGATGGGGGTGGGGCTGGGCAGGTCTAGGCATGCCTGTCTAATAAAGACCGACAACCTTTTCACGAACTGAAATGCAGCTTACCAAATTCCGATAAAGGGAGATAGTGTTGTCGGTGAAGAACAGGAAGAAGCTGATTGTCTAGTTTAGATAAGACTTTCTAAGCTACACAAGCAGCTAGCCAAATGAATAATATCAAAGGTACAGATATTTAACATACTATCAATAGGAAAAATGTCATTTTAGACTGGAGTTTCACTTTAACTTTTTGATGATATTTTTGACATGCACCTGTACATGGGACTCTAAGTGCTTACTAGGCCCGCTTTTCCACTCGCACTAAGCAAGAGTGGAAAGTCGGGCCTATTAAAGCGGAGTTCCGGGCACAGAAGTAATTTTTCACTGAACATACCCCCGGGACAGTCAGGGCTATCACATTCCACAATGGCTAGCCTCTGATCTGTCCCGGTTCGCACTTACCTTTTAGAAGAAATACTTGCTTATAAAATTTCTTCCACAGCGTTTCCATCTCTCTTGTGGGCAGCTGAAGCCGGCGCAGTCCTCTTCTGTGTCTTCTTCCGCGTCTTCTTGTCCCAGAATGCGCCCGCACCGGCCCCTCTCGTCACTTCCGGTGCGGCGCCTCATTCCTCCACAGCTTCTGGGCATGCCCAGAAGCTGTTTAGCAGGGAATGCGGCGTCGCACGGAAGTGACGAGCGGGGCCGGTGCCGTCGCATTGATTCCTGGGAGCTATGACGTTCAGCTCCCAGGAATCATCGCGAGACAGGAAGTGACAGCGGAGCCGCTGCGCTGAGGGAGGAAGTACTCTGAGGTGAGTATTTACGATTTTCATTTACAAGGTGAGTAAACAAAAAAAAAAAAAAAATAACTATCCAATTCCTTTTCAGGTGATTTCTAACTAGCGGAGGGGCACAAAAAAAAAAATATCGATTTTGTACCCGGAACTCCGCTTTAAGTACCTATTGGAATCCCATGTATATAAATTTATTTAAAAATTCTTATCCTTTTTTTTTTTTTTTTGCTTTTTGTTACTTGTTGTCTTGCTTACAATGGGATTCATGCTATTCATCTTTTTCATTTAACCACTTGCCGATCAGCTGCCATAGTTATAATGCGGCAGGTCAGCTCTGTTACGCAAAACAACATACATGTATGTAGTTTCGTGTAGCAGTTGGTGGGGGCACGTGCACGTGCTGATTTTCTTTTTAACGCAAAAACTAAAAATGGTAGAGGTTATAAAATACCACCAAAAGAGAGCTCTATTTGTGGGAAAAAAAGGACATACATTTTTTTTGGGTACAGCGTCGTACAACCGCGCAATTGTCAGTTAAGTAATGCAGTGCCGTATCTCAAAAAAATGGCCTGGTCATTAAAGGGGTAAAACCTTCCAGTCCTTAAATGGTTAAGGTTTACATATGATAGTCCCATTTAAACTGGGAGAGTTGTGATCCTTGCATGGGATCATCTCTTTTTGCGAGTGGAGAATAAAACAAGCAGATATATTGAGAAGCGGTGCTGTGTCTTGATATGTTTGTAAGTATCATTTGGTGAAATGGTTCTTTTCTCTATCGTCCATCGACAGGCGCAGCCTCATCTCCATGAGCTGAGTGGGTTTATGCTCCTCCCATCAGGAGTAGTCTAGGCAGGAAAATTTGAATACACACACCTAAGGCTGCATTCACACGTCAGCGTATTGATCGCAGGCAGAATCGCCGCGATTCCGCCCGCGATCCGGAAATCATTGCAAATCGCGGGACGCCTGTGCGTTGCCCGTGATTTGCAATAGCACCCCAAACGCTGTGCGATGTTGCCGCGATTTCCGCCTGCCGAATCGCGGTAACATCGCACAAAAAAAATCGCGGGACGCATTACGCTCCAAAGAAGCTCTTGTACTTTTTTGGGCGTAATGCGTCCCGCGACTTTTTTTTGCACGATGTTATCGCGATTCGGCAGGCGGAAATCGCTGCAACATCGCACAGCGTTTGGGGTGCTATTGCAAATCACGGGCAACGCACATGCGTCCCGCGATTTGCAATGATTTCCGGATCACGGGCGGAATCGCGGCGATTCTGCCCGCGATCAATACGCTGACGTGAATGCAGCCTAAGGGGCTGTCCCTCCAAGCATAAACCCCCACTGCACAATCCAGTACATCAGTTTGTTTTCTGCCTAGAGAAGGAGTAGACCTAGTTTTCCTGCTGGGACTCCCATCTCAGTTTTTTTTTTATTATTTTAAGAATATTTTCTTTTATCTCTCTTTACCCACTTGCTAGCTAGTGTTCAGGGAAGAATTTCCTGGTGATCTACAAGCAACGATGCCGGCTGGGGCTTCGTACTGCATAATCTAGATCCTTATGGTCCCCTCAGTCTGGCCTACGACCGTGAGCAGGTTATAGTTCCGAATTAGGCCTAGCCACGACGGTGCCCCCTTGTCCGGAGGGGGACGAGCCTGCGAGTGGATGCCTCACCTAATTTCGGTTATATTTAAGGGGGGCTGCAGCCTACTGTATTCCTATCCACTTCCTTAGCATGGAGTACACCCTTTTTTCTAATTTCCATGTCCCCATATTCAAGGGACATCAGCAATTCCTCCGCTTTGCGGTGGCAGAGGAGCACTTTCAATTTGTGGCGTTACCCTTTGATCTCGCCTCGACTCCCAGAGTTTTTACCAAGGTCCTAGCCCCTGTGCTGGCCTTGTTGCGTCGACGAGGTATCTCCATTGTGGGGTATCTGGACGATGATCTGTTGCAAGCAGTTTCCACCTCGCATCTGCTGGAAAACATCTCCATCACCATTCTGTCCCTTCAGGACTTCGGGTGGAAGATCAATGTCACCAAATCTGCCCTGACTCCATCTGTGCGGGTCACCTATCTGGGGCTGATCCTCGACTCTACTCTGGCGAGGGTCTTCCTTCCCCTGGACAAGCTTCAGAAGTTGCAAAGGGTGGTCCAATTGCTGATGGAGGCCGATCAGTCCTCCTTGCGGGCTTGCATGAGGGCACTGGGTCTGATAGTCTCGACCTTCAAAGCGGTCCTGTTTGCTCAGTCTCACACGAGACAGCTGCAGAAAGAGATTCTGTCAAAATGGAACAGAGAACCTCCGGCCATTGGACCAAAAGATTCGGTTGAGCCATCTCACAAAGTCTGCTCCCTCTTGTTGGATCCAGTCACCTATCCTGTGCCATGGCATGTTATTCTTGCCAGGGTTTTGGATGGTGGTCACCATGGACGCCAGCCTATGAGGCTGGGGTGGAGTGCTGGGAAGCTCTGTGCTAAGGGGACTTGGGCATCGGAAGAGTCTTCCTTGTCGATCAATATTCTGGAGCTGAGAGTGTTCAAGCTCTGCCTGCTTCACTGGATTCAGCTACACAGCTCTCCGGTTCAGGTCCAGTCGGACAATGCCACGGCCGTGGCTTACATCAATCAAGGGGGCACCAGCAGTTCCCTGGTGGCCAAGGAGGTGGCCGAGATTCTCATATGAGCGGAACACAATGTTCCGGCTCTTTCCACAGTCCACATCCCGGATGTGGAGAATTAGCAAGCGGATTGCCTGAGTCGTCGGGTGTTTGATCAGGGGGAGTGGTCCCTGCATCCGGAGGCGTTCCATCTCCTGTGTGTCCGGTGGAGGACACCAGACGTGGATCTGTTTGCGTCTCGCCTCAAAAGGAAAGTTCAGAGGTTTGTGGCCAGGTCTCGGGATCCTCTGGCCGACGCCACAGACACTCTGGTGGCTCCTTGGAGTCAGTATCGCCTGATCTTTGCCTTCCCTCTGCTCGTTCTCCTGCCAAGGTTCCTTCGCAGGGTGGCGATGGAAGGCATTCCGGTCGTTCTGGTTGCACCAGACTGGCCTCGGCGGTCTTGGTACGCAGACCTGGTCTGTGCACACCTTAACCAACTTTTACAATGTGGATTTGTTGGCTTCTTCGGATGCCTCTTTTGGCCGCAAGGTTTTGCAGGCTGCTGTTTCATAAGATAATGTTTGTTTGTACTTCTCTTCAGGTCTTTTATCTGGGTGAGCTCCTTTTGTTTTGTTGAGCTCTGTGTTGCCCGGTTGGCTACGTTTAGCATTTTGGAGTTGGCATTACTGTCTGGTTGCATTTTTCCCACCCCTCATGCCTATACTGCTTTGGGACGTCCCACTCAGCTCATGGAGATGAGGCTGCGTCTGTCGATGGACGATAGAGAAAATACGATTTTTGTAAGATCTTACCGTAAAATCTTTTTCTCTGATGTCCATCGACAGATGCAGCACCCGCCCCTCTGTTTGGGGTTGGTTCTGTTGTCTTCACTGCTTTTAAACTAAACTGATGTGCTGAGTTGTGCAGTGGGGGCTTATGCCTGGAGGGACAGCTCCATAGGCTTGTGTATTCAAATGTTCCTGCCTAGACTACTCCTGATGGGAGGAGGAGCATAAACCCACTCAGCTCATGGAAATGAGGCTGCGTCTGTCGATGGACATCAGAGGAAAAATTATTTTATGGTAAGATCTTAGAAAAATCTTATTTTTTTGATGTGGTGACACGTCTTTTAGATATATGTTATTGGAAGTTTCCGTTGACATTTAAGAGTGACATCCTACTGTCCCTGACGAAGAGATTAACTAAATAAATCTTGAAACACGTTGAAAATATGATGCCATAGAGTGAGCAATCTGCGGAATATCAAAGCTTCATAACATATACAGTATTGGAGAAGTACCATTATAATCTGTATGTATATGCTCACTTTATGTCCTTCCATCCAAATATGGCTATGTGTGTTTTTCAGAGAATATGTACTTTAACAATTTTTTAATAAAGGGAATTGTTTATGAATTTATATAAGGAATAAGTCCTGCGAGCGACCCTGAGGCTGCATTCACACTTGAGCGTAGCGTTTTTTACAGCGATTTTTACCGCGATTTTACCGCGATTTTTTCAGGCGTTTTTCATTGACATCTATCAAAAACGCTGGTAATCAGCCCAAAAAGAAGCTCATGTACTTTTTTCAGCTACAGGCGTTTTGCAAAACGCTCAGATGTGAACAGGGGCCATTTAAATGAATGGGGTTTTACTTGTTGGGCGTTTTGGAAGCGTTTCTTTTGAGCGTTTTTGGAGCTGAAAACGCCCAGGTGTGAATGGAGCCTGAGGCTCTAAATCGATCAGTTATTTGCCGCAGACACTCCACTTCTCATAATAGTGTGCTTAATCTTTATTTTGTTTATGAATTTATGTTTAGTTGGTTTGGTTTCCCTGGAAAAATCCCATAGAGGGATTGTGTAAAAAACACAAAACTATGTAAACAGGGATGGTGGCAACCTTTTCCCAGAACCGAGTGAACAGTAAAAACATTTCTCTTTATATCTTCATTAGATGTGAGGCTGAAAGGGTTTATTCCAACACATGCAATGTGTGTTGTTGTGTTTTCAGCACAGGGTAAAGTGAATAAAGTAACAAACTATCAGCATTTATCATTTTAGCTTGGAGCAATTATCTGGACTCTTTTGTAATTTATGGTTTATGGTTTACTCTACATTACCCATCTTGGATGTATGTGTGGTTGCACCATTCCATAAAATGTAGCTGTTTAGTTTCAATTTATTGGTGAACATGTCATTGCATTTGAAATATATAGTAAAAACATGGTATATCGTGAAGGTCATGATTCATTGTTTACTTGGGATACCCAAAATATATTTTTGTTCATGTTTTTTATAGGCTCGGGTACAATCAGTTTACTGCTGTTGGAGGTACATGTATTGGACAGGCCTTACAAAGGAACACCAATATTCGTGATATTGGGTAAGTGAATAGTTTTGAACATGACTTCAAAATATCACTCATACATAAATATATTTAAAACAAAAAGCATATCTCCTGCCTTTAGTACACCCAAATTAGGAAAATCTGTTTTTTGCTGAAGTTATGATTTAACTTTAATGCTTGTACAGTTTGTTTCTCAGTTAAATAGAACTGGCCAGGACTAAGCTTATATAAGAACATGAATATTACTTTTCCATACTAAATCATGGGTAGAACCAACATACAGGGAAAAAAATCCTTTACGGCACCATCCCTTTTATAATTAGAAATCATCTAGTAGTACCTCTCCTCCACGACCTGGAGGAGAAGAGAGTAAATTGGGACTTTAAACATACCTTAGAGAAGACCTATATCTGGATAAAATTAATACAGCTTTATTACATTCTTAAAATCCTGTTAAAAAAACAAAAACAAACGCTATATCAAACTAAAAACAATGGACTAATAATAGCGGTTTCATAGTGGCATAATAAGTAGGTAGCATGATGGATTGATTCATTTCTTCAGGATCCACCTGAAAATAAATGATATTGCTCAAAAACTATCCATTGATAGACCAGCAAGGACAAAGGACGTAGGTGCAAGGCTGACCTCAAAATCTCCAGGACTGGTATAATAGACCTCCAAACAAAAGGTGAGAACTGGAGATTTTCTAACATTTGCCACAGTAATAGGATATACCACCACTACCGAATGTTCCCCATGTGCGAACAAAGAGGAGAAGGGCTCAATATGGAATATGCTGCCCTCCAGATGCCAAAGCCTCTCCATCAATACCGCATAGACCAACAAAAATGGCATCCCCAATGAATATTATTTTGTCTATGTCTAACTGTTTGGTCTGGGAGTTGCTGTCCCATTATTTGCTGACCTCACACGCAACCTGCTGAGTGGAGTGGTTACACGACTGAGACAGAATTAAATCACTACTCTCTCTAGCCTCCAACTCAAGGCACCACTCCAGATTTTAGTGCCAGCTGCTCCAAAGAATGAGATTGAGGGTGGGCACTTTACCATAGGCTATGGGGTTTATTTACTAAAGGCAAATCCACTGCACTACAATCAGTGCCTCCTCATCAGTGTCACCTATCAGTGCTGCCTATCAGTGCAGCCTCATCAGCGCACATCAGTGAAGGAGAAGAATTACCTGTTTGCTAAATTCTATAACAAGCTATGAACATTTTTATTTATGTTTTGCAAAATGTTCAGTTTTTTTCGTTTGTTTAGCAAAAAATAAAAAACCCAGTGGCGATTAAATACCACCAAAGGAAAGCTCTATTTGTGTGAAAAAAAATGATAAAAGTTTCATATAGGTACAGTGTTGCATGATCATGCCATTGTCATTCAAACTGTGACAGCACTGAAAGATGAAAATTGGCCTCGGCAGGAAGGGCATAAAAGTGCCCAGTAAGCAAGTAGTAAAACCACAGACCCAAGGAAGGGCATAAAAGTGCCCAGTAAGCAAGTAGTAAAACCACAGACCCAAGTAAGCAACCATAACGCTCTGTTAATTTCTTCTGTCAAGCACATTCAGTAGCTGAGGAAAACAACTAAATAATTGGCGCAAAGAAACCGAGTTCACGATGGGAGTTAAAATAGTTCATCTGAATGCTGCTCACTGTAGCAGCTGCTGGTGGAGGAGGTAGAAGCAACTCTGGAGATAAAAAGGAGAGAAAAGCACAGCGCCTTCTAAGTGCAGCAGGAAACTGGAAACAAATTTAATATCAAATGTAAAAAAACTTACTCACAAGGGTAAGCTTGTTTAAACGCTTGTAAGATAAATGTGGATGTCTGTGCATCTGAATCCTCGTGGTCCTGGATAGCGGTGTCCTCGCTGGCTACCGCAGTGAGGGGATTCCTCGGAGGGAGTCTGAGTCTTCCCTGGTCCATGTAAAGCAAGGGAACAGCTCCAACAGACTGTGACGTCACTTCCTGGTCACAAGGCATAGACGTAGCGGCAACACGTTGCGGAGCATGCCTTCCTTTCTTCAGGCCAGGCCACTGTGCTTTTCTCTCCTTTTTATCTCCAGAGTAGCTGAGAAAACAATGTGTGAGGTCAAACAGTAGACAAGGCTAACTGTCTGTCATCAGGGGTATGTTGACCTTGCTGAAAAGTCCATTTCAGAAATAAGGGGCCCATACTTGGTGATTTGATTGCTTTCTGATGTATGGTCTTTGGATTACTCCAAACCATTTTTCACCTAATAATCTGAGGAGACCCCAAACTGGCCCTATTGCATTGCCCAATCCCAGGCCGCTTCTCATCCCAACAAAGATTGGCCACGTATTTGGCTGCCAAGTAATCCGCAAGGCCTGGAGGAAACCCTCTGTCTTTTTTCAGGAAGTAAAAGACCAAATACCCACATAATGACCAATGAAAAAATGTCCAGCATCCTGCATAATTTCTAACCCACACTTCTTAAGACCTGGGAACCATGGCTTAATTACAAAAATAATACATATAAAGCAGGCACTGTTAAGTGATGGCTAATGTAGATAGGATGGAAAATAACATACAGATGTGCCAATAGTGTGAACTCAACAATACACTATTGCTATATAACCAGCAGAAATTAATACATGTGAAGCATTCACAGTCCATATACAAAGAAGTCTTCTTAAGTGGAGTAAAATAGTGCTAAATAAATGCTGTCACCCACACCATGCCTTCCTATTTTGACTCAATTTAATGCATTTCGCCGTATGACGTCTTTAGGGATTTCCTGAAGACACCATATGGCGAAATGCATTGATATCCACCTGCCTACACTTCCTTTCTAACCATTGACAACACTTCCGGCGACTCCGAGGAACGCACGCCGGCCGGCTTCTCAGAGCATTTAGAGAGGAGTGAGCCCATTACATGGTTGAGGAAAGGGAATGCAATTGATATGCGATTTGAGCTGGTACCGGTCAGGGCACATTCTATGTAACTATCTATGTGTGTGTGGTGGCATTTTAATATTTAATAAAACATGTTGCACTATTATAGGTGTCTCTGTTTTACCTCCATATAATCATAATCGGCCATCTGAGAGGGAATAGAGAGGTGAAGACCTATACAGGTGTTCTGATTGCTGATAAGGCTGTCCCTGGGACCTGAGGCTTCTGGTGAGCAGATTTATGAGTCTTATCACAAGGTGGAATACTTGAATCAAAATAAGAAGGCACGGTGTGGGCGACAGCCTTTATTGAGCACTATTTTATTCCACTTAAGAAGACTTCTTTGTATATGGACTGTGAATGCTTCACATTTATTAACCACTTGCCTACCGGGCATTTAAACCCCCTTCCTACCCAGGCCAATTCTCAGCTTTCAGCGCTGTCGCACTTTGAATGACAATTGCGTGGTCATGCAACACTGTACCCAAATTAAATTTTTATCCTGTTTTTCAAACAAACTGAGCTTTTTTTTGGTTGTATTTAATCACTACTGGGGTTTTCTTCTTTTTTTTTTTTTTTTTTTTGCTGAACAAACAAAACAAAAAAACAAAACTGTTTTTATAGTTATAAAATTTTGAAAACAGGTACTTTTTCTCCTTCATTGATGTACGCTGATGAGGCGGCACTGATGGGCACTGATAGGCTGCACTGATGGGCACTGATAGGTGGCACTGATGGGCACTAATAGGTGGCACTGATGGGCACTGATGGGTGGCACTCATGGGCAATGATAGGCACTGGTAGGTGACAATTATTCATCACTGATGATGGGGCACTGATAGGTGGCACTGACCTGCACTGGTAGGTGGCACTGGGGGACAGATTATCGTCTCCTCTTCGGGACCGATGTCCCTCTAACAGCAGCCGGTGATCAGCTTTTTTTTCTTAGCGTGAGGAGAAAAAAAAATGATCTCCGACTGCCGTTTACATCACGTGATCAGCTGTCAGCTGATCACATGGTAAGGGGCCGGGTCTAATGGATTCGCTGATCACAGAGCGAGCCGCGCACGCTCCACATGCAGGCAGTTCATGCACAGGAAGGACGTAAATGGACGCCCTCCCGGCAATTAAGGTCCGCGCTGTAGCCGTCTTTCGGCTATAGCTTGGACGGGAAGTGCTTAATTCCTGCTGGTTATATAGCAGTAGTGTATTGTTGTGTTCACACTATTGGCACATTTGTATGTTATTTTCCATTATATCTACATTGGCCATCCCTTAACAGTGCCTGCTTAATATGTATTATTATTGTTTTTCGTGTTTTTCACTTAAGGAGGCAACAGTTAAGGGAACTCACTATATGGATGAAGCGCCCTTCATGGATTATTTCATGGCTTAATTAAGCTTTGCCTTGCCTGGACACTGCGAATTTGAGTCACCTGCGATGCACCTTAGTCCCAAGTCTGTAGGGACTATACCCCATATTCCCCCTCCCTGTCCCCCAAATATCCTTCCCTATCACTCTTAACCCCCCTTTTTTTTCTTCTTTTTCTTTCACTCTTCTTTTTATGGCTCTATCTATTTTTCACATATTTTGCTTTCCTTCCTCCATGTTTTTTGCCACCTTTTTAGATTTTGTGCCTTCCCCAGACAACCTGCCCTATGTGAAACTTAGGTGTTCTCTGTTGATTCTACAGGCTGCCCTTCAGATTGTTGCTTTTTTGCCATCCTTTTTGCAGGCATTCGCTGTATGTTCAAATGTTTATGCCACTATTTTGGCACCCTGTGTGGGCAATTCTGTAAACATGGTTTATTCTTTCTTATGAAACTCAATCAAAGAATTGTTCAAGAAATAATAAGGTGCAAAAAAAAAAAAAAAAAAACATTTCAATAACACAACTATTTTATGCAGTATATTATTACTATGAGGATGGGTGCAATTTTTCATCTTTCAGAATATTTTTTTTTTTTACAATGGCACCAAACTGTTGTCTTTGCAGGATGTGGGGGAATCGCATTGGAGATGAAGGGGCACAGGCATTTGCAGAGGCTCTGAGGAATCACCCAAATCTGACAGATATAAGGTTTATCTTGATTTCCTTATGTTTTGTATTGTGGTTAAGTCACAAATGTAACTGAATACTTCTTTAAAGGGTCAGTCCACCCAAAAGTAATATTTTACTTTAAAGCGTAACTCAACTCTTGTTGAGAAGAAAATATTCCCCTCTGGGTGATCTATGTACATTACATGGATTATAACAATTTTTGTTGCAGATTCCTACCTTTTGTTATTCTGAAGAAATCACGGTTTGTTCCTCTGTGCTGAGTGGGTCTAATGGGAATGGTTTCATAATTATCGACCACCTGTGCATCTGCAGAGCACTAATGAGGAAATCTGCTGGGCCTGCATCCCTTTAGACTTGTTCCTATTAGAAGTATCTCAGCAAAAATTACATCCAGGGGATGCCTGAAATCTGACTTGTATCTTGAGCAGACTTCTGGGAAAATCAGTGACCCAATTACACAAACAGGAAATGATGTTTCTGGGGTGTGGTCAGTACACATTCTGTGTACAGAACAACTTCAGTTAGCCATATTGCATTGCATTTTCAGAAAATTGCAGCTACTGCAGATTGAAAAGGAAAGGTAATTTTTAGTAACATTCAATTACAATATGACTTGTGTTGCACTTGTATACGCTTTAGGATTTTTTCTTTAGTTGGTGTTTTTTTCCCCACCAAAGTGGAATTGCCCTTTAGGCTGGAGGCTGTTGACCTGAGTCAGTTTACGAACTCTTGTATGCCCTTGATTCTCTTAACAGTGAGATCCCCTTTTATATACTGTATATGGTGAAAAAAGATTAGTGTGCTATCTAAATAAAATTGAAATAATAAAACTTATGACAATGGTGAAACGTATAGAAAGAATACATCCAAAATATCCATAAAAGTGTCCTAAAGTTCACAAAAATGCATGAAAAATGACATGAACAAATTGTGCAAAGGAAAGCACAAACGTGCACCAATGTGAATATAACTGTGTTAAGGCTTGGTTCCAGGCTCCTTGGTTCCAGGCTTGAGATTATGTACCTCTGGTAAGCAGCCACCCATTCTTGTTTGATCACGGTGGGGTCGCATGCAGCACTTGGCATTATCTGTGGCGGGAATTTCACATTTTATTCAAGAAATCGTGTGTTGGACGTTATTTTTTTTATCCAAATTTTTTTTTTTAATCCTATGTTTTAGTGGTTCTGTTGCCATTTACACATATATACTGTGTATTATATTTTTGTAGTAGGTGTGGTGAGGCACTGACACTATGCCATGAACATAAATATAAACCAACAAAATATAATATAATACAGCAAAATCAGCACTAAATGCAATATAACTGCAAATATCACCAACTGTGGCGTGAAACAGTGGGAGAATCAAGGTATAGTAAAAAATCAAAACTAAAAATATATATAAAGGAGTTCTACTAGCACTGTAGGTCCTCAGAGGCCTAAGTGCTTTTGGTAAGTGGCCACGACTTACTGGGTGGAGTATCAGATATTCCACGTCACCACTGAATCTCCCCAAGGGAACAGCACAGGACAAGCACAAGATTTGACTTCACTTGATAGTTCATGCACACTCTCATATATTTATATATTATTTGTGTCATTTTCTACTAAATATTTATTTGTCTGGCACGTAATTTTTTTGGTGGCTCTATATTAGAATATATACATATATTTATTTATTGCACTGAACACCTATTTTTTAGTCCCTTATTGTATATTTTAGTGCACACACCTCACTTATAGCACCACTATTATTCATATGTCATTTGAGAATTATTGCATATGTGACTTTATTGTTTTACTTTAATATATTATTGGAGTGCACCTATTCATCAGCATTTATTGCCATCACCACACGTTTTGCTATCAGCACTGGTATTATTATATTTATATATAGTTTTAGTTTTGATTTTTTACTATACCTTGATTCTCCCACTGTTTCACGCCACAGTTGGTGATATTTGCAGTTATATTGCATTTAGTGATGATTTTGCTGTATTATATTATATTTTGTTGGTTTATATTTATGTTCATGGCATAGTGTCAGCGCCTCACCTCACCTACTATCTCTTATTTAAGTGTAATGTCCTTAAATTGAAGGCAGCTCCACACTACACAGTGCTTTACTACAAAGGGAGGCACCATTACTCCTTACACTATCTCACTCTCATTAGATTTTTAAAAATTATTATGATACAGAGGACGAGAGATATTTTAAGCTGCTGCTGGCAGGGAATAATATCGTACTGGTTTTGGGTAAAGTTGTTATAATACTGGTGTTGCAGAATATTATTATTATTATTAAATTGGTATTGGAGAATATTTTTGGCAGAGCAGATGGTGGCAGAGAATAATATGGCCCTAAAAATTGGGGGATATTCTAGCAGAACTAAAGTCAGAAAAGCTTACCCCTGCTTCACTGTCTGATGTCCACAAGGTCCCTCACCAGCACTGGCATCTTCTGGGTGCTGGTCTTCTGCCATTCTGATGGTAGGCACTGGATGAGGTAGCTCCTGTGCATGCATAGGAATTCAATTATGCCAGCACATAGGCAGTTGGGCACAATGCCAAAAAATATAAACTGAGTTGTGCTTGTGCAGCTCAGTGTACATTTTAAAGACTGCAAGCAGACAGGTTTTTTTTATTGCAGCAGAGACATTGCATGTATTTGCAATAAATAGGCTAGCTGCTCATATATTTTATTTTATTTTTTTATTTTTACTTGTTCCACTTTATTAAGCTACTGGTGATGGGAGTAGGGGTATTATAATGGCACTGGTGGTGGGGAATATTATCAGAACACTAATGGTGAAGGATATTATGATACAGGTGGTGGGAAGATATTATTAATGGTACAATCAGTTTGGTATATTGTTATAGTATTTTTGGTACTGGTGATGGAGAATATTATAATGGTAATAGTGGTGGGGAATAGTATTGTGGTAAAGGTGCTAGGGAATATTATTGTGGTACTGGTAGCATGGACTATTAGGCTGCCAGTGCAGGGAGATATTATTATATCAGTGGTGGTTGAAAAGAATAATTTGATACTGGTGTTGGAAAATATAATTTACTGTACTGGTGGAGGGGAATATTATTAAACTGCCATGGTGGGGGATTTTTTTTTTTTTGGTACTGGTGTTGAAATTTTGACGTTGTTGGCGGATCAATTTGTGTTGATTGTAGGGTCATTATCATTTGGTGATGAGATATATTATATTGCTCTCTGGTGTGTTAGTACAGTGTTTGTTACAGATGGATACTGAAAAGGTAAGTGTGTATGTATAGTGCCTTATGAAACCATACCCAAATCATGCCTTTTCACCCAGAGGTCAGGCTCAAGGTTCTAGCCATTCCTATGATTGTATTGTCAGAGGTAGAATGCTATGCACATTTCAAAATACAATTGCAGGCCATAATGTCACAAAGACAAACAGCAAAGGTATATTTTGAGCATTGAAAGAGTTTGTAAGATTACATATCGATAGTCGCGCCTTTCTTTATATTTGGTTCCCCCCCTTATAGTTTTTTATTCCTACAGTTTGACCTTCAATGAAATTTCTACTGCTGGAGGGATAAGCATTGCTGATGCATTACAAGAAAACAAATCTCTTAAAGTATTATGGTAATTATTATGTTTTTACTTTTCTAACATTGTTGTGTTTCGAAGGGCACAGTTTTAATTTTAAAAAAAAATTGGATTTTTCCTTAAACTTACCTGTAAAATCCTTTTCTTGGAGTACATCACAGGACACAAAGTTGGTAAAAATTACTATCTGGGATGTCCTAAGGCAATGCCCATGAAGGAAGGGGATACAGTAACCCCAACAATTGCCCCCAGGCAAAGAGAGTTTATACTGCTGCCTGAAGTACGCTACTTTCAAATTGAGCCCCTTTTCGGGCCCTTACATCCACTTGGTAAAACTTTGTGAATGTTTGAACTGAAGACCAGGTAGCAGCTTTGCAAATCTGAGCCATAGACACCTGATGATGCACTGCCCATGAAGCACATGGTAGAGTGAGCTTTTTTTTTTGGAAACTTTTATCAATTATCCAATATACAAAAAAAGGAAATTGGTTCACAAACCATCATATAGAATCACATTACAGTTTTCCTTACCCGATCCGTCTCACATTTCCCTAGGTATGAAGGTTTCTCTGGGTTCATAACCCTAGTAAGTATCTGTTTGTGTATTAAGTCTCAAGTTTTGAGTGTCTGTAGTGTCACAGTGCTCGTTTCTATTGATAAGTGCCGGTATTGTTGTGGTACCTAGATTACCTTATGTAGTGAAGTCTTACTAAGACTATTTTCTATTTCCACCCAGCTTTTTTCTTTTGAGTTGTACGTCCAGTCTATTACCCGTGCTTTTAAAACTGCATTATAATACCTTCTAAAGTCTGGCATGGCCAGCCCGTCCCCCACCCCCCCCCCCTGTTTTCCCTTTACTTAATATTACCGAGTGAATTCTTGTTTTTTTTTTGTTTCCATATAAACCTCAGTGTCCTCTTCCTCAATAGATTGAAATAGCTTTGTGGGATTCGAATCAGAAGCATCTGGAACTTGGGAGCTTTTAACCTAAAGGGTGGAAGCCATAAGCCTGAGCAATGACTTGATGAATCCACTTGGAAATTGTGGAACTAGTTGCTGCTTGGCATTTCTTAGATCCTTCTGACAGGATAAAGAAAGCATCAGTACTACGAATTAGTGCTGACATTTTAAATAGACTTTAATTGCTCGTACTACATCAAGAGAGTGAAACAATTTCTCCTCCGTAGTCTGAGGACTCAGAAAAAAGGAAGGTAGAACAATGTCTTGGTTTAGAGGAAAACCGGAAACTACCTTAGGCAAAAAGGCCGGATGGGGGCGTAAGATCACCCTGTCCTGAGGAAGTATCAAAAATGGCTCTTTGCAGGAAATAGCCGCCAATTCCCACACCCTTCTGGCCGAGGTTATGGCAACCAAAAAGACCAATTTCCTTATCAAGAGAACCAAAGGGAATATGCCTGATAGACTCAAAGGGTTGCTTTTGTAGCACAGAGAGCACAAGATTGAAGTCCCAGGGACATAGGGGTGGCTTGACTGGCAGAACCGTGCGAATCACACCTTGCAAAAAAAACCTGCACCAAGGAGTGCATTGCTAATGGTTTCTGAAAGAAAATAGACAAGGCAGAGATCTGCCCCTTAATGGTCCCTAATGCTAGCTTCAAGTCCCCTCCTATTTGAAGAAAAGAAAGAATTCTTCCAATGACATACTTACAAGGATGCCATCTTCACACCAAGAAATGTAGGTTCTCCAGACCCTATAATAGATTCTCCTAGAGACAGGTTTTCTGGCATTCATCAGCATAGCAAGAGCTGGACCGGAGACCCCACGATCTCTTAAGATTCTGATCTCAATAGCCAAACCGTCAAATTCAGCGACCATAAAGTAGGGTGGAATATTGTACCTTGGGAAAGCAGGTCTGGACGACATGGAAGAAACCAAGGCTCCCCCACTGCTAATTTTATGATTTCCACTAACCATGGTCTTTCTGGGCCAAGTCGGAGCCACTAGGATTACCTGTTTCCCCTCTACCTGAATTCTGCTCAACAGACGTGGCAAAAGCTGGACCGGAGGGAGCGCATTGATCAGGCTGAACCAAAACCAAGAAATCACTAAGACATCTGTTCCGATCACGATCGGATCTCTGGTTCTGGAAACAAACCTTGTTGTTGAACCTGGACGCCATTAGATCTACGTTGGGAGTACCCCAATGTTGGCAGATCAGTTGAAGACCTCAGGATGCAGGGACCACTCCCTTGGAAACAACTGCTGGCGACTTAGAAAATCTGCCTGCCAGTTGTCCACCCCCAAGATGAAAACCGCTGACAGACATGGAACATGACTCTCTGCCCAAGACAGGATGTGGTTCACCTCCTTCTGCACTAATTAGCTTCTGGTTCCCCCTGATGGTTGATATAAGCCACCAGAGTCACGTTGTCGACCTGAATCCTGACAGGACACCCCCACAGTCTGGTCGTCCCAAGAAACCAGCGCCAAACAGGCTGCCCGGACCTCCAAGATGTTGATGGGTAAAACCTTTTCTACCCGAGACCACATTCCCTGGATAGAGATTTCCTCCAGGACCGCTCCCCAGCCCATAAGGCTGGCATCTGTGGTTACTACCTTCCAGGTCAAAGGCAGAAAAGATTTCCCCCCGCTTAGGTTGATGAGGACCAGCCACCAGGTCAGATCCTGTCTTACCCTTGGGGAAAGAAACATTGGGGAATCCAAAGCTCAGAGTTTTTTGTTCCAAGCGGACGGAATACTGTTCTGGAACAGTCTGGAGTGGAATTGCACATAAGGGACTGCTTTGAATGAGGACACATCTTTCCTAGCAGTCTCATGCACAGCCGTATAGAGGGAAACCTTTTCACTCTTACCAACCGCACCAGACCCTTCAAGGCCAGAACCTTTTTTGATGTCAGGAAAATCGTTGCCTGAGAAGGATCGAGAATCAGACCCAAATATTCCAGAATTTGAACAGGCCTTAAGGCCGACTTTCCTATGTTTACAACCCAACCTAGATTCTCTTAAGAACTGAACGGTCGGGAAACATTCCATCTTAGATCTGGTCCTGATCGATTCTTGATCAGCAGGTCATCTAGGTAACCCATTACTGAGATGCCCTGAGACCCTAGAATAGGCAACCCTGGGGCCAAGACTTTTGTAAACACCCGCCGCAGCAAACCTTTTGCTGGTTGGAACCTCCACAATCACGCCCTGCACCCAGAAATGTTCCAGGGCCCGGAACAAGGACTTCTTTTTTACTGGGCAAACAAGGACATTTGAACCGAGAAGGAAACCGAGGAGGAGGAAACTCTCAGAACTCTATCATGTAGCCCCGTGCCATGGTGGACAAGACACGCCTATCCTTCACCACTCCTTCCCAAGCTTCTGAGAACTGTAGGAGCCTATCATGGCGAGCTTTGTCAATCAGACCTTTAAGGACCGGTCCCCCTTTTTCATGGGGTCCACACCCTTGGACCTGTAGAGCACCCTGCTGGAAAACTTCTTTGGGTAATAAATAACCAGGGTTCCATTTATCAGGGTCCAGTGCCCAGATGGGTCACATTACAGGCAAAATCTCGGGTCTTTTTAGCCGAGGCTCGGGTACCATCCACTTATCGCCTAGCCATTCGACTGGATCCGATCAATATGCCCCCTTACTGGGACATCATTTAATTTTGATTGAAGAGCTTTAACAGCCATGACCACCACCTTCAAAACACTGATGAAAAAAATGAGGTTCTGCCTGTATGGGAGGGGTTATATAGGAGGAACTTCCTGTCTAATGGTTGCCAGTGTCCAATCACCTAAAGGTAGCGTATAACCCAC
This sequence comes from Pelophylax lessonae, assembly GCF_965119305.1. Lineage (NCBI taxonomy): Eukaryota > Metazoa > Chordata > Amphibia > Anura > Ranidae > Pelophylax > Pelophylax lessonae. Next base: position 171,139,649 of record NC_138772.1, on the reverse strand, counting down.
CCAGATAGTCATTATTACCGGTTCTGTGTGTGTGTGTGTGTGTGTGTGTATATATATATATATATATATATATATATATATATATATATATACAAACACACAGTAGGGGAAATCATTTTTTGATCCCCCTGCAGATTTTGTATGTTTGCCCACCTACAAAGAAATAAATGGTCTATCATTTTTATCATAGGTGTATTTTAAATGATAGAGCCAGAATATCAGCCAAAAATCCAGAAAAAAACGCATGGTACAAATGTTATAAATTGAGTTGCAGTTCAGTTAGTAAAATATTTGGTCCCCAAGCAAAACATGACTTAGTACTTGGTGGAGAAACCCTTGTTGGCAAGCACAGAGGTAAGATGTTTCTTGTAGGTGGTTACCAGGTTTGCACACATCTTGGGAGGGATTTTGGTCCACTCTTTTTCTTAAGGTTTCTTGGCTGTCGCTTGGCAACTCGAAGTTTCACCTCCCTATGTTTTGGGTCATTGTCATGCTGAAAGATCCATCCATGTCCCATCTTCAGTGTTCTGGTAAAAAGGTTCTCATCCAAGATTTTACAATACGTTGCCCCTTCCATTGGCTCCTCAATGCAGCAAAGTCAGTCTGTACCTTGCTTGACTGTAGGGATTTGTTCTTAGGGTCAAAGTCAGCATTTTTCTTCCTCCAAACACGGCGAGTCCCCTTCTCAAGAAGGCACATATACAGTCATGCAAATGAACATCTAAATGATTCAGAGAAGGATTGGGAGAAAGTGCTGTGGTCAGATGAGACCAAACTTGAGCTCTTTAGGAATTAACTCGACTAGCCGTGTTTGGAGGAGTAAAAATGCTGACTATGACCCTAAGAACACCATCCCTACAGTCAAGTACGGAAGTGGAAACATGATTTTTTGGGGCTGTTTCTCTGCTAAAGGTACAGGCCAACTTTGCCATATTGAGGGGTCAGTGGACGGGGCCATATATTGTAAAATCTTGGATGGGAACCTTCTTCCCCCAGCCAGAACACTGAAGCTGGGACATGGATGGGTCTTCCAGCATGACAATGACCCAAAACCTACCACCAAGGCAACAAGGGAGGGGCTCAAGAAAAAGCACATTAAGGTCAAGGAGTGGTCTAGTCAGTCTGCAGACCTTAATCCTATAGAAAATTTATGGAGGGAGCTGAAACGTTGAGTTGCCAAGAAACCTTAAGGATTTAGAGAAGATCTGTAAAGAAGAGTGGATCAAAATCCCTCCTGAGATGTGTGCAAACCTGGTCACCAAATACAAGAAACATCTTACCTCTGCTTGCCAACAAGGTTTTCTCCACCAAGTACTGAGTCAGGTTTTGCTTGGAGATCAAATACTTATTTTATTCACTGAACTGCAACTTAATTTATAACATTTTTTTTTTTATGTGTCTTTTCTGGATTTTTGATTGATATTCTGTGTCTCTCATTTAAAACGCACCTACAATAGAAATTCTAGACCGTTCATTTTTTTGTAGGTGGGCAAACTTACAAAATCTGCCGGGGATCAAATAATTATTTTCCCCACCATATATACATACGTGTGTGTGTGTGTGTGTTTATTTCTCCAATCACCTTCTTTTGAGTCAGAACAATTGAGCAGCTTTACATTTGTCTGAACAAAGCAGCTCATAGAGACTAACAGAAATACTGATCATGGACGGAATGTACTTTTGTTGCTGTTTCATTGTATTTAGAAGATCTTATGTTCCCTATTTTACTTGTTGGTGGCATTTCACATATCCTCTTTTTCTAGGATTATGCAGAACAAATTCAATGATGAGGTAGCAGAACATTTTGCTCGAATGCTAAGAGTGAACAAGACACTTCGAAATCTGTGGTGAGACATCAAACAATAATAGTGGGGATAGAGTAGAGGGAAAGTGCACCGATCTAAGACTTCAAGCGCTCCCCTCATATACTGAAATCAGGTTCTGGCTTGGAGTCTGTCACTCCTCCACACATGGCTCACTATTATTCAAAAGAAAATATGCAACAGCAAAACTCTGATCAGCCAACAAACAGTACAATGGCCTGTTTCCAGGGTACCCCTCTTACATGTTTTACCTTATGAGCTTAATTAAAGGCTGTTTAATGCATTGCCCGTGAAGACATCATTGGTGTGTAACCTCTCTTTCGGATTATACTAAACAATAGAAGGAGTGTTTATAATGAGAACATATTTATTGTAGAAATGGTAATCCAAAACGGGAACCACATCATCATGCTTGCTGGCCAGGAACATTCTGTATATAAAACTACCACAAGTTCCCTCGCAAGGAGCTGCACTGGGGCTATAAAATCATATCATTTTTTTATTGTATTAAGAATGAATAAAAAGAAGTTGCTCTTTGCATGGAAATTAGTCCCAGAGCTTAGTGAATGTGGTGAAATTTTACTGTGCAAAGAATACCCAATCACATGCAAAAAAAAAAAAAAAGCATTTTTGCTTGTACATAATTGGATGATGCTTCACCTCATTCACTAAGCTCTTAGAAAAATTCTCTTGCACGGGGCTCTGAAGGAACGGCACCAGCGGCCGTTCCTTCAGAGTGCATGCACCAGTGATGTCACTGGCTGCATGTAAGTTAAATATCTCCTAAACGGTACATTTTTAGGAGATATTTACAGTACCTATAGGTAAGCCTTATAATAGGCTTACCTATAGGTAAAAGTTGCAGAGGAGGGTTTACTTCTATTTTTTGTAGTTAGATCAAAATCTGTTCAGTTCAGCAGTGATTGGCCAAATTTCAATTTATCTATGACTTTTAGTTACATAGTTAGTGAGTTTGAAAAAAGACATCAGTCCATCCAGTTCAACCTATGATGTGTGTGTGTGTTTGCTTTTAACCGCACATTGTATACCCCTGTATGTTGTGGTCTCTAAGTTGCCCATCTAATAGTTTTTTGAAACTATCAAAGCTCCCTGCTAAAATGACTGCTTGTGGAAGAGAATTCCACACCCTTACCGCTCTTGCAGTGAAAACCCTTTACGCACTTTAAGGTTAAACCGCCTTTCCTCTAGTTTTAGTGAGTGGCCTTATTGTATCTCCTTTCTCTGAATAGCTTGTTCCTTATGCTAGGGGGTCACCAGTACAGTATTTGTACATTGATATCATATCCCCCCTCAATCGTCTCTTCTCCAGAGAGAATAAGTTCAGTGCTTGTAGCCTTTCCTCATAGCTGATGTCCTCCATTCCCCTAATTATTTTTGTTGCCCTTCTCTGGACTCTTTCCAGTTCCAGCACATCCTTCCTGAGGACCGGTGCCCAGAACTGGACAGCATACTCCAGATGTGGCCTGACCAGAGTCTTGTAGAGTGGGAGAATAATCTCTTTATTTCTGGAGTGAATCCCCTTTTTTATACATCCCAGTATTCTGTTGGCTTTGCTTGCAGCGGCTTGGCATTGCATGCCACTGCCAAGCCTGTTGTCTACCAGTACCCCCAAGTCTTTTTTCATCCTAGACTCACCCAGAGGTTTCCCCCCCTAGTGAGTAGCTTTCTTTCTGGTTTCTGGCCCCCAAGTGGATTACTTTACATTTTTCAACATTAAACCTCATCTGCCATGTAGTTGCCCACCCCGTTATTTTGTTCAGGTCCACTTGTAAGGTTTCCACATCCTGCATAGAAGATATTGGCAAGCTTAGTTTAGTATCATCCGCAAATACTGAGATTGTACTAGATATCCCCTCCTCTAGATCATTTATGAATAAATTTAACAGGATTGGTCCCAGGACAGAACCCTGGGGGACCCCACTTTCCACACCCGCCCAACCTGAGTACTCCCCATTAATCATCACCCTCTGGACTCTCCCCTGGAGCCAGTTCTCTATCCAGGTACTCACCTTATGGTCTATACCTACCTTCCTTAGTTTGTACAGTAAGCGTTTGTGGGGAACGGTGTCAAAGGCCTTTGCAAAGTCCAGATACACCACATCCACAGGCTTTCCTTTATCTAGGTGGCAGCTCACTTCATCGTAGAAGGTTAATAGATTGGTTTGACAAGAACGATTTTTCATGAATCCATGCTGATTACTACTAATGATACAGTTTTCATTACTAAAGTCTTGTATGTGGTCTCTTACCATCCCCTCCAAAATCTTGCAGACTACAGATGTTAGGCTGACCGGCCTATAGTTACCCAGGATAAATCTCGGCCCCTTTTTAAATATTGGTACCACGTTGGCTTTTTTCCAATCAGCTGGCACCATACCCGTCTGTAAACTATCCTTAAAGATCAAGAATAATGGTCTGGCAATCACCTGGCTGAGCTCTTTAAGAACCCTCGGGTGCAAGCCATCCGGTCCCGGTGACTGTTCCTGCTTGGCAGAAGTCCTTCTAATGGTCAACTTCTGTCAAACAGGACTTTTGGAAAATTAGCCGCAGCCCTCATCTGTGTATTCTGACAGTGGAGGAATCCCTGCTGTCAGAATACCATAGCACAATGAGGAGGGCTCCTCCATCCATGTCGCTTGTGTGGATGGGGGAATCCTTTTGTTCATTTGTTCCGCTGGCTCAAGGATCAATCTTTGGTGGTGGGGTCATTTGTTCTTCTGGCTAAAGGATCAATCTTTGGTGGTGGGGTCAGCTTTAGAGATAATGTCTAACTTGTGGTAATCACCTATTGCTGTATGTTGCATTTTGCATTGCCTTATCCAAAGCATCTGATAGTCACAGCATTTTGCTTCACTTTTAATTGATTGCTGGGTATTGTTGCTTACTGATGTACTTTTGTAGCTGAGGTAAATTTTACCTTTCTGCTGTTTACAGGCTACAGAATAACAACATCACAAATTATGGAGCCAATCTGTTAGCTGAAGCACTAGATGATAACCTTATTCTGGAGGAGATTTGGTAAGCGTCAAAGTGTGTGTTTGTAGACAAAGAAATTATATTATAGATATAGATACTATCAATAGACCAGCAGTTATTCCCATTGAAACTGGAGAGAATGACAAAAGGTTACTATATGTGGTAAGGAAGAAGTATAAACTATATAAACTATATAAAAAAATAGGCTATGAATTGCAGTTGTTAAAATCCTGGTTGGGCTATAATATTGAAACCTGCAATGATATCTAGACCTGTATTGCAGATGTCATTTAATGCCAACTCCACCATACCATATTTCAGTTTTGGGTTTACTCACACTGAAACCTGTCTTCAGGTCTCAATTAGTGATATTTTTTTCCTTATTAGTTTGTGTTCCTACTAAAGGTTTGGGGTCTGATTGCAGTGCCCCTGCTGATGGTGCTGAGGTGGTGTCCCACAGTTACAAGTTTGAGTTTCATTCTGTGCCCCCTCCTCACCTACTTCTTCTTTTCTTCCTCCTTCCCTCATGTGTCTTCCCCACAGGCTGACCTATCTCCATTAAGTTCTTCTGGGGCCTTCTAGACCAAGATGTTATGGCCTTGATCTCAGCTGCGAGGCAAATTCAGGGGTTTTACTTTAATCTGTTCAAAAACCCAGAGGGGACATTAGCTCCATCTTATTTAAAGCCCTGAATGTCTGAGTTTAGGTCCACAAATTCCAGATGGAATTGGCCAGATCAGTCATTAAAAAGAGACTTTCTGGCTTTGATGAGCATAATAGATGCTTACTTTTCGGTCTTGTTGCATCCCAAATTTGGGATACTTAGACAACCTCTTGTTAAGGGAACATCTGTCTTGTGGGACAATGTTTCCCTGACTGTCCAGGTGGTAAGAAGCTTGGGTGGATCCTAAGAAATCAGTGATGGGAACTGTCTCATCTTTTGGAGTATCCGTGTCTAGTTCTGAACACATCTCAGGCCAGTATTTTCATTCCTCAGGAGAAGCTTCAGACTCTTGGTCTCAATTGAAACTTTTCAGTACAGAAGCCCTCGGACTCTCCTCTTTGGCATGAAAGTGTTGGGGCTGATGATAGCATGTAGTTTCAACATAGACTTCTGCAATGCAATGTTCTGCCAAGGTAGGGGCATATCTGTTCTGCCTCTGGACAGCCTAATTTGGTTGACATCAAGAATGAGGCTATCCCTGGAGTTCCTCCTTCTCGTCTTTTGGAAGATTTTTTCAACAGACACAAGCTTATCCGGCTGGGGATATGTCCTGGGGAACTTGTCTGCACATTGTCCAAGGTAGTCTAGTGTTGGACCAACCTGTTGAAGAGCCATCCAATCCTGATTCAGCCAGACAATGCTACAGTTGTAGCGTATATAAACCATCAGGAAGGAACCACATGTCTTGCTGTAGAAAAAGAGAGTGGATTCTGTCCTGGGCAGAACTGTATGTTCCAGCCTTGTCCACCGTGTACATTCAAGGTTAGACAGTCGGGAGACAGATTTTGTTAGGCTGGAAGAGTCTGGAGGTAGAAGAGTGGTCTCTACACCCGGATGTGTTCCAGGACCTGTGTTAGAGGTGTGGCATTTCAAATGTGGACCTCCTGACCTCCAAGTTCAAGGACAAGTTAAAAAACAATGGCAGTGGATGCTTGAGTGGATGAATGAGATCATTACACCCTGCTATAGCTGCCCCCGCCCCCTTTTTTCTTGCCCACTCCAAAGGTTCGAGAGGGAGGGCATTGAGATGATCCGTATTGCTCCCGATTGGCCCAGGCAGATGTGGTGAACCTACCTGGTAAGACTTTCAGCTGACACACCATGGGCACTGCCAAACCTATTGTCCCATGGGCCAGTGTGCCATCCTGCTTCTTAGTCACTGGATTTAAAGGCATGGCTATTGAATCCCAAGTTCTAAGGGACAGAGACATCTCTGAATCTGCTTCTTACGATGCTCTAGACTAGGGAGTGCACTTCCCACAAGGTTTATCATCATTTATGGTATTCCTACTTCACTTAATTTGAGTCTAGCGGCTTTTACCCAGGATCTTCTCTGTGTGACATCCTCTCTTTCCTGCAGTTTGATCAGAACTAGCATCTCCGCTCCATCAAAAGTAAAGTCTCTGCTCTTTCTGTTCTGAGACTGTTGACCTCATACTCTGTTTAAGACATTTGTGCAAGGAGTCTCCATGTGGTTCTGCCTGTCTATTTGACTCGGTGAGAACTAATCTGGTTCTCTCTGTGCTTAAGAAGCCACAGTTTGAACCCATTAGAGACATTCCTCGCTCTACTCTAACCTACAGGGTTTCTTTCCTTGTAGTTGTCACCTCTGCGAGTTGGGTGTCTGAACTGTTGGCCTTATTTTGCAAAAAAAAATTTTTGATCTTGCAAAAGTCAGTGTGGTGTTGGGGCCCAGCAATTCATTCTTGCCTCTGGTAGTCTGTGCCTTTTCACTTTTCTTTTCAATAAGTTTTTATTAAAGATTTTCAACATACAATAACATATTTCGTTAGCATTGCATAGAACAGGATAATACAACATGAGAAAATATAGCTCATATCACAACTTGTACATACATTACACAGAGCCCCTCAGAGTTCTAGCCAATTCCCTAGGGAACCTCAAGCCCGTGCCAGGCGACATAGCCGGGTTGCCCCAAAGGGCCCAGGTGGGAAACCCAAGGAGCTCGGCACCCCTTCGGGAGCATACTGTGCCCATGCCCCCCGGGCTCCCACCCCCCCCCCCAGCCAAATCTCCAGCAAGCGTCCATGGGTCCCCAGTACACTAGTCCTATATCCCATATCTCTTCCTCCCGGCCAACCGGGAGCATGGGATAGAACCGGTCTCCGAAGACTCTGCTGTGATAGGATACATAACAAGAATGGAGTAGATAACACTCAAATGTTGAAAACCAGTAGACTATCAACTGGACAGTCCAAACAAACAAAACCTCCTGTATTCAATAAACAATCAGCAATACCAATTCACAAGCAAGTGAATAGCAAACGTGCTCAATTAGGGTATTTATCTAGCCACCCCCTCCATTGCTGCTGGAATGTCTGGAAATTATTTCCCGAGCTAAAAAAAAAATTTTCATATGAGTGAATTATTTTCACTCGGTTGATGACTTCATAGACCGTAGGGATTTTGGTAGACTTCCATGCCGCCGCTACATTAGTTCTAGCCGCCGTTAAAATATGTGAGATAATACATCTATGTTCATTCGGGACGGACTGAATGCCTAAATTCAGTAGGGCCAATGACGGCGTCATAGGTATTTTTAGTCCTGTAACCGTGGCCACCAAAGCGTAGATGGCCACCCAGTAGCTCCGTAGTTTCCTACATTCCCAAAAAGTATGGAGTACAGTGCCCCTCGCTCCACATTCTCTCCAGCAAGCATCTGAAGAGTCCTCGTACATATGGACCAGTCTGGATGGAGTAAGGTAGCTCCTATGCAATATTTTAAGAGCCCCTTCCCAGTGGTTAGTGCAGTGCGTATATTTAAAAGAGGATTGTACAGCTGCCTGCCAATCCCCAATGGAATATTCTGCATCAAGGTCCCTTTCCCATGATAACATACACTTCAGTTTGGACTGGGCCTTAGGTTGCCTCAATACTTTATAAAACCAAGACAACCCGCCAGCTCTCGGTTTCCCCGAAGTGAGGTACTCCCACACCTCCTGAGGTACCCGAACTTGCAGTTCCGGGAACCTCAGGTGGTAATGTCGCAGTTGTGCCAGAAAAAAAAAATCATAGGGGGTGGAGGAGGACAGGACCTGGGAATAGGTAAGGGAGCGCTGGGCACCAGGGCTGGGACACCTCAGCGAGGGAATGAGAAACTCGTAAGAAGCCAGTGTGAGGTCTTTAGGCAAGGTAGGAATTCCAGACACCTGTCGCAGAGCCCCCCATCCATGAACTGTAGCCTGAATGGCCGGAACTCCAGGAAGTTGGAGACTCCGCCCAGTTTGAGCCGCTATTAGTAGGGAGGGAAGGTCTCTATTAGCTACCAGGGCCCTCTCAATGATAACCCACAACTTATCGGAGTGGGGAGTACACCATTCCTTAGCCTGATCCAGGAGGGCTGCTGCCTGATAACTTCTAAGATCCGGCATTCCCACTCCCCCCCAGCTCCTAGGCCTGCGCAGGGTAGTATAGGAAAGCTTGGGTACTTTCCCGTTCCACAAAAACTTCCTAAGCTGCTTGTCCATGTCATTAAAGAAATGTTGCGGAACGATTATAGGTATCGTTCTGAAGTAGTACAATACTTTGGGTAGTACCAGCATTTTGAACGCCGCCACCTTGCCCACCCACGACAGTACGTGTTGGGCAATGTGAGACAGATCCCTATGCACTATCTTAGTTAATTCAGAGTAATTAATCAAGTATGTAGAGGCTGTTGGAAATAACTGTATACCCAGATATAACAAGGACTTAGAAGCCCATTGAAAGGGATGTTCTGTTCTCAACGCCTCTAGATCTCTAGAGGGGACATACATCGGGAGGCACTGGGACTTGGTAGTATTCAATTTATAATACGAGACCGCCCCGTACTCCTCCAGCACCCTAGCCAGGTTGCGCAAGGACGAGGGCGGGGAGGTCAGAGTGAGTATGACGTCATCTGCAAATAACCCTATTTTATGTTCCCTGTCTCCCACCCTAACACCCAATATGGATGGGTCACACCGAATGGCCTCCGCCAGTGGCTCCATAACTAGGGAGAAGATCAGGGGAGACAGAGGACACCCCTGGCGGGTGCCATTTGTGATCGTAAAGGTGTCCGACATAGCTGTGCTAGTAAAGACCCTAGCTGAGGGAGTAGTGTACAAGGCCGAAATGGCCGAGCAGACAGGACCCCGAAGCCCAAATTTCGTTAACGTCGCCTTTAGGTACCCCCAGTGAACCCTATCAAACGCTTTTTCCGCATCGAGCGTCAGGAACACCGAGGGCACCCTGCGACTTTCCACCACAGACAGAAGATCAAACATCCGTCTAGTTCCATCGGGGGCCTGCCTGCCCGTAACAAATCCAACCTGATCACTCCGCACTAGTAAGGGCGTGACCTTCGCTAGTCTTTGCGCCCATATCTTTGCATAAAGCTTCAGATCAGAATTCAGCAAGGATATGGGGCGGAAATTCTGCGGAGCATCAGGCGGCTTCCCCGGTTTCGGCAGCGCCACTATGACAGCCTGGAGCATCTCTGCAGGGAAAAACGATCTGGTCATAGCGGCATTAAACACCCGGCCTAAGTATGGCGTTACGATAGAGCCGAAGATCTTAAAATATTCAGCTGAAAAGCCATTCGCCCCCGGTGACTTACCAGGAGGCAGAGAGCCAATAGCCATCTCAATCTCCTGGTCCGTAATAGGGGCATTTAAGCTCGCCAACATCTCTTCCGAGACCGTGGGCAGGCTCAATCTTGCCAAGAACCTCTGTATGCCCTCCGCCGACGGTTGCGGCGAAGTCGCATCGTCCTTTAGATTATAAAGATCAGTATAGTACTTGGCAAAGGCATTAGCTATCTCAGACGGGTGGTAGACAGTGCGAGAGGTGTGAGGATCCTTTAAAGAGGATAATTTAGCCTGTTGTTGCCTCTTCCGAAGATAGTTGGCCAACATCTTACCCGCGCGATTTCCAGAAGCATAAAACCGCGCTTTAGATCGAAACAGCAAAGATTGGTGTTCCTCCAGCAACTTAGTTCTCACCTGCGCTCTACAATAATTAAGTTCCAGCAGCAATGTAGGTGTAGGAGTGGCCTTATGTCTCGTCTCTAGGTCCTTAAGGTTAGACATGAGAGAGGACATAGCCTTTGCACGTTCCCTTTTAACTCTAGAGGCCAGCTGTAGGAGCAGGCCCCGAACATACGCTTTATGTGCACACCACAAGGTAAAAATGTCCGTGTCAGACCTATCATTATGTTGGAAAAAGTCCTCAATCTGACCCCGCAACCGCTCCCCGTGGCCGGGGTCCCGGAGAATAGAAACGTTGTTCCGCCACAAGTGTACAGGCACGTCATTGTGCTTCTCCGCGACCACCACAGAGACCGGGGCGTGATCAGACCAGGAAATGGTATGAATAGTGGCGGACTCCACCAGACGCAGTACAGACAGGTCTGCCACAAAAAGATCCAGTCTGGAGTACGACTGATGGGGTGCCGAAAAATACGTGTAGTCCCTCTCAGTGGAATTGACACATCGCCACAGGTCATAGAGATCAGAAGAGTGCAAGAACCTCTGTAGCGTGGTTCGTGCATGCCTCTGAGGGAGGGTACAGTCCAGGGAAGCGTCAGTTATACAATTAAAGTCCCCACAATATAGCAGGAGACCCTTCTTGACTCGATCCACTTTCTTAACCAGTGATCGTAGAAATTTGATTTGGCGTTGGTTAGGCGCATATACATTAACGATAGTATATGTGACATTGTTAATGTCACATATGAGTACTAAATACCTGCGTCATCCACAATCGTGTCATGCAGCTGAAACGCCACAGATTGAGATACCGCTATTAGAACCCCTTTTCGCTTGGTCGCCCCAGAGGCCGTGAAAATGTGGGGGTATCGCTTATCTGAGCATTTAGGCTGTTTAGATTTCGCAAAATGGGTCTCCTGCACACACAGAACATCCCCCCTAAGACTGCGAGCCTCCCTCCAAAGAGACCGCCGCTTAAAGGGGCTGTTCAACCCATGGGCATTTAAAGTAACAAACTTTAGTGGCATGAGAATTTAAAATATAAACGAGTAAGGGTCATCCCAAGGATGAGGCCAACGTCATAAAAGAGAAAATGGTCATCAAAAAAAAGCAGGGAGTCACTGAGTATACTCTCACCATACCCAGCAAATCCGTCCACTGGAGCAGAGCCATGAAACCTCCCTACTGCGGGAGTGTACTGAGCACATGAGGAAAGTCCAAAGTCCACGTTCAAGTCGGTGCTTGTAAGGAGGCTGAAAAAACAAAGGAAAACAAAAACACAAGTCCAAAAAACATCACAAAACATAACACAGGTAGAGTATGGGGTAAACCCCATCATGCGAACTCAATCGCAAGTAGTGGGTAGGGGGGAAACAGCTCCCACCCTCCAGTTCCCTCCTGTACACCAGCCCACAGAAAAAACGAGGATTATCACCCCCTTCTATGCCCCAGACCCCCTGTCGTAGGGGTTGTGCAGGATCACTTTACCAAGGACCATTCCGGATCCAAGTGTGAGGGAGAGTTGGACACTTGCATAGAAGCCTCCGGATCAGGCAACAGGCCCCAAGTCTTAGCCAGGCGAAATCCCTCCTCCTCTGTACGGATAGCATAAGTGCGGCCTTCTCGTACGATAAGCAATTTCGTGGGGTACCCCCACGAGTAGACTACCTTGTTGTTCCTGAACAGTTTCGTCAATGAAATCAGTTTCTTGCGGGCAGCCATCGTGTACTGAGAGAGGTCCGCATACACAGTGATCCCTTGGTATGGGTCAGGGAGAGGGGATGTCTTCCTAGCCATTCTCATGAGGTCATCCTTCACATGAAAAAAATGGATCCTCGCTATGACATCCCTGGGCACTTTTTCAGGCAGATGCTGGGGCTTGGGCAGGCGATGAGCTCTATCCACAATAACCTCACCAGTTAAGGTGTCAGGCAGCAGGGCCATTATGAAAGCCTGTACATAGGAGCGCAGTTCAGTAGGAGGAACAGTTTCCGCCACTCCCCGCAGCTTAATGTTGTTGCGCCGATTTCTGTCCTCCAAGTCGGCCAATTTAGCTTTAAGTGTCTCCACCTCATCCGATGTGTCGTTGTGAGCGTCCACCAGCTCGTTATGAGCCACCGAGAAATCGGCCATCTTCACCTCCACATGATCTACTCGGTCTCCCAGGCCTGTCACATCGGTTCTGAGATGTGTAACACAGGACATAAGATCTCTGTATAGCGAGCCAGTGAATGTTAGGAGCATTTCCTTCATCCTGGTATCGTTGAGAGGCTGCCCCGTGGTAGGAAAGTCTCTGATATGCTCATAAAATTCCAGAGTGCTGTCCTGAGAAATGTCTCCCGCCCTGCTATCCCCCACATAATGATGTTCGGAAGAGCGCCGTGGAGCTGCCTTCTTCGGGCTGACAGATGGAGAGGGACCCGGGGGAGACCTATGTCCAGAGCCCGGGGATTGAGGAGCCTGGGAAGGAGAGCCCGCCAAGCCACCTCCCCGGGGCTCGTTAGCCCCGCTGCGCTGTGAGCAGGCCGCGGCGCCATTTTGAGAGCGCGGCGTGCTGGTGGAGGCAAAAAAGTCTGTAAGTTTGCGGGGCTTCCCGTGGTTTTTTCGCTTCCCCCATGGCCAGCGGGTGTGGAGAGAGGGTTCAGGTGGGTAACCAGGCTGGTGTCGCTTACCCTCGTCGCTTATGCACGCTGGAGAAGAACCGAAGGATACGGAGCTCTACTCTCACGCGGCCATCGTCCTCGGCTGCCGGCCACGCCCCCCTCGTGCCTTTTCACTTTTAGGATATTGTTCTTCCATTCTCTTGTCTGGCTCCATTTCTTCAAAATGAAAATTTACTGCATTGTCTGGATGAGGTTCTGGCTATGCAAGTCTATTTTTAAGCCATTGCTTTATCAGAAAGACTTAATCTAATTTCGTTATTCCAGATGGGCCCCAGTAGAGGGCCCCTGCTTCTTATTCCACCATCTCTAGATGGTTCAGGCAGACCATCTTTCAGGCTTATCATCTCAAGGATTGGGTTCCCCTATTACTGTTAGCAGTCCACTGGGTCTTTGAGTGTCTCTTGGGCTTTTTGCGATCAAACAACTGTTTCCTAGATTTGTAAGTCTGTCATCTGCTTTTCTGTTCATGCTCTGTAAGGTCTACCGGGTTGATGTTTGTCTCATCTGGTGCCAGCTTCGGATGTCATATTCTTCAGGTGACTTTTTGAGCTGCAGGCTGTGTTTAGTTTCCTATTATGTTGGACTTTGTTTGCTTTGTTGGCCACCATTAAATTGGACTGTTTTGGACTCACACAGGTAGTGCTGTTAAGTTGTAGGGGTTATACCCTGGGTTTTGGCTTACAGTTTTTTTTTGTTTTTTTTTGCCAGTGTCCAATCCTCCTTTAGGCTGTCGTTTAAATGAAAGGTTTAGATTTCCTGTGTCTCTCAATGGTCTCCAAACATAAAGGCAGTTCCTGCTTTTTACATCCAGAACTAAATAAATTGGCTACAGATGCCCTTTAAAAGGGATTTTCACCTTATAATATGCTTTCAAGCGGTACTAATAAACCATTTGTAATGTATATGTTTAAAGGGGTTGTAAAGTCAGAAGGTTTTTTTATCTTAATGTATTCCATGCATTAAGATAAAAAGCCTTCTGTGTGCATCAACCCCACTAATACTTACCTGAGCCCCCTCTCTATCCAGTAATGTCCACGAGAGTGTCATTGGCTCCCGCTGCTGTCAATCAAACTCACCCAAACAGGAGAAAGAGGAGGCGGGCCGAACCGCAGCTCCATGTTTGAATGCATACACAGAGTTGCAGTTCGGCTAGGTTGCCCCCCCTAGCAAGCTGCTTGATGTGGGGGCCACTCAACAGGAGGAAGGGGTGGGGAGCTCCTGCCAGGGACCTGAGAAGAGGAGGATCTAGGGCTGCCCTGTGCAAAACCACTGCACAGAGGAGGTAAGTATTCAGTATAATATGTTTGTTATTTTAATAGAAAAAAAAAAACAAGACTTTAAGTGCCGATTCACACCGGTACGACTTGTCAAGCGACTTGTCACCCTGACAAGTCGTGGACCGTCGCGGTCCATTGTGTAGTACAGGAACGGTTCTAATATGAGCGACACAAGTAGCTCCGACTTAGAAAAAGGGTCCTGTACTACTTTGAGGCGACCTGGAGCGACTTGCATAGACATTCATTTTATGAAGTCCGTGCAAGTCGCGCCGAAGTCGCGGTGCACGCAACTTCACAGGTCGCCCCTGAAGTCGTGCCGCTGCAGTGTGAACCGGCACTAAAATAACTTTAACGTTTCCTTGTCTGATCTTTAAACAAATGCAAACAACATTGCCCTGCAATAGAAGTGGTAATATACTCTCTTGGGGCCCCTATCTCCTACTTCCTCTCCATGCCGGCTGCATGTCTCTTTCACATTGAACACTTTCAAGGTGTCCGATTTCCTGTGTCCCCAGCTGCACAGTGTGGCCCTAACTGCAGCTCCAAAGTGACATAGGAAAAAGAAGATGAAACCATATCATGCACTGGGGAACACAAGCATCCAAAAGCCCCAGTAGTGTTCAGTGCTGAAGAAACAGATAAAGGGTGTAGCACTGAAACTGAGGGAAGGTAAGAGACTCTGACAGCTGGAGAGGAGTATGGTACATCTTCTGATGCAAATGAGAGCGGTTTGTTTTTGTTTAGGAACCTAATAGGGTCTCTTAAAAAACATATATTACAAAGTGTTCCATGGTATATTTAATGGAATTTATGCTATAATATGGATTACACACCAGTTAACCATTTGAATTGCTAGAGTATGTGCAGCCCTGGCTGTAAGTCTGTATCTGGCCCTGGTCTTGTCCCACCCTCAGGATTTATTTTTTGTTTTTACCTCAAAGTGTTACTAAACCCAGGACCCTGCATTCACTATATGTGATCTCCCACAGTACACAGAACATGGAAATGCAATTATTTTTGTAAATATAAACTGCTAAATACCTTTTCTCCTCAGCAGTATATAGCAGTCTTGTGACTTCTATCATTGTCCGGCCGGTCACTGGTTAAAGTTTGTAGGAAGAGTTTTCAATCTCTTCTGACTTTCCTATGAGGCTGCATGACCCCTGACTTTCTGTCTGGACAGTGCTGATTGGCCCTATGCTGATTACATGCACCCTCCTAGGGCTCTGTTCTGTCAGCAGATGTATTGGGGACAGCAAAATAAGGGGAGGATCAGAGAAGACAGGGTCAAACAGCTTTTTTACACAATGCAGAGGATTAACCCCTTCGGTTCCACAGTGAGTATAACAAGCATGCTTTACTGCATATACAGACTGATTTTACTCTTGTGGATTTAGTAACACTAAAGGCATAGCAATGGAAAAATAACTGTTGCATGGGAGTTTAGCAGCAGATGCAGGTTTTTATGGTAGTTTTAAAGCCTCTTGGAAAGCAGGAGAAGATAGATCTTCAAAAGGCCTTGCTGGGTTTAAGGTCTTTGTCCATCACTGGCCAAAAATATAGAAATAAGAAGGGGCATCCAGAGGGGTTGCTGATATGGTTTTTCTTTTAACATTTAAAGTGACACTAAATGATATTTGTTGCTTTAAAATAAAAAAGATGTTATACTTACCTGCTCTGTGCAATGATATAGCACAGAGCGATCCCTTACCTTCTCTTCTGAAGTCCCCCACTGGCACTGTCCACTACTTGTTCTTATGAGCACCCCCTCAGTAAACCGTGTGTTAAGGGGACTACCATGCGGGCACACTATCGAAATGGGCTGTGTGCATCCCTAGACACACACACACACACACACTTGCTGGTAAGCCATGCCCCTGCTTCCTTCTAACAGGAGTTTGACTGACAGCAGCAGCCTGTGTTTCCTGTGATACTAGGAAATGGAGGAACAGTGCTGCAGATGGGACAGCTCTGTAGTGGTAAGAAGAGCCAGGTGAGTGTTCTAGCATAGAATGCTTTGAGGTTAAAAAAATGTTGACATTAGAAGAACTTTAAGATGGAGGTTTGGGTCGATATAGAAGTTGTACTAGGCCGCTATAAATATTTATACTTTTTATTTGGAATTAATTGAGCAATGTGTTTTCAGATGATAGATTTAATTTCTAGAAAGATGGATGAATCGGGCCTTTAATGTTTTCTGTATTTCTTTTTTTTTTTTTTTTTTTTTGGATTTTAGTTTACACGGCAACCCACTGACACCAGGTGAAAATGAACCTTTTCAAAGGAACTCAAGAATACGCATTAATTAACCAGTGCTTTTGAAGACCTTTAGTACATTATCCTAAAAGGGTGCAGAGGAAAGTTGGACCACTGAGGACTGTTACATTTACCTTATATTGTAATCAGCCCCCTGAAGGGGTACTTCAGAGACAGGCTTAGTCTGTGCATAGCAAGCTGTCATTTATCAGTTACATGGCAATATTACTTGTATTTTGCAGCAGGTTCCAGTCAAGCTGCATTCATATATCAGAAGAGCAGGCACAATCTCACCTCCAATTTGCCTAACGGTTATTGATTGTGCATGCTCATACCTCTGAAAGAGAGGAGGATAGCACTGAACAGACATGGCTGGTGCTTCCTTACTATATTTCAAGCAAAAACAGTGGTAATCTGATGGCTGGAAAAATCCAACCCACCCAGTCTGTGATCCCCTAAGTAGGCAAGTCGATATCTGGGGAAGTAGGGGTATGTGTACAGAAAAATAGTGTTTTTTTGATGGAGATTATCAAATTTTCCTTTAAGAAAGCATTACTTTTGACCACTAGAGTTAGAAGTAAACAAAAGTTCAGTTTATACACTACACCAGAGTCTGCACACATCTGACCTTGTACATTTACTGAAATTTATAGCTAAAAACTTTAGTACATTGTATTCAAATGGAATTTTAGTAAAAAAATTAGGTCCTGATAGATCAGTGAGATTTAAAAATAGGTGTGTATACTTTTTTAAATCCAGTAATGTACTGTCTCGCTCTGCACATGCTCAGTTGCTGTCTATTTTCAGCACTGTGCCTAAAATCTGAGCCCCTAGAGGCCGATATGCTAACAGCTTGAAAATGTACAGCTGCTGAAGGGGTGAAAAAGAAACAGGAATGACAGACTGCAGAGGAAGCACAGATTGGGTTGGGAGAAAAGAAAAGCAGGAGAGGTGACAAAATAGTTAAGCTGGCCATAGACAGAATGAAATTTAGCTGGTTCACAGCCTATGGGCAGGCTGGTTGTACTGAAACAGATGCAATGATTGACTTCAGTACAACCTGTCTGTCTGGTTTATTTTGACCGACCACTGCTATAGCATCCAGCAATGATCAATATATTCTGCTGGTGGGGAAGGCTTCCCCGCTTTCCCTAACCAGTGGAATACAATAGCGCTGCGGGAAAGATTATCCCGTCAACACTGACAGTGTTGATGGGGGAATCAATCAATTTTCTGCACTACTGAAAATTGCATATTGTATAACCTGTCTTAGGCCCCATGCACATTGGACATTCTAAAAACACCTGTAGCATTAGCTGTAGAAAGTTGTAGAATGAGTTTTTAGCAAAACTATACTCCCACAAAAGCCTATGGCTTGAAACACTGATAAATGCCATAGCAACATCGTTCAGCTTTTTTTTTTGTTTTTCTGCGTTTTTCAGCTTTTATCATAATTAGAGAGTTTATAACTCTTCTCAAAAGCCACTAGTTCTAATTTTTTTTTCCAGCCAGAAAACTCCCCTGCCAAAAACTGCTGATAATAGCCTATGTGTGCATGGACACATAGGATAACATGCTGGGAAGTTTACTGGCTGCAGAAAAAAAAAAACGTCTGAAGCCAAAAACAGCCGCTGTAAAAATTTCATGCACACTGGTCGTTTTTACATATGCTGAAAAACGCTACTGCAAGAATGCTGAAAAACTCCTACAGCTACAGCTTTCTACTGGCGTTTTGAGAACATCCAGTGTGCATGAGGCCTTAAACGTACAAAACGTACAAGTGTAGTGTCTTCTCTTATCTGCCTGATATTCTCTCCTTTCTCTCTCATCAGCAGCCCATGAATGTCAGCACTGTAAAGATTCTGTAAGCCTTCCTCTCTAGCTAAGCCAGGATATACAATGCTGAAAATGTACAATTTTTAAATGAAGAAAGTGACATAGTTTTTGAAGCCAAGGAAGAGGAGAGAGTTCTCAGGAGGAAAGTGACTGCTCTGGGCTTCTGCATTAATAATTATGATCCCAAAATTAGCGTGTGCTGTACATTGTCTCCAGCAAGAAGAAACAAAAGCAATGCAGGAGGCAATTTACAGCACACACTAATTTTGGTATCATAATTATTAAAGTGGATGTATGTTCTTTTGTTAAAAAAACATTCATTGTTATCAAACTTTTATGGATAAAGTCCCGCTTTAAAGTAAACTAGGAGAGGCTGCCCTAAACTTCTAAAAATGCTAGTTGCCTGGCTGTTTTGCTGGTGCACTGGTTTCATTACATTCTGAGTCACTGACCCAGAGAAAGCTTGAAACTCCCTTTTCTGCGTACTTGTAGTGACCCAAATGACAGCTCCCTAATTTTCTAGTACAATTTTCCTTTAACCACTTCATGACCAAAATACACCTTTTTGATTCCAAATGTAAAACTCCCCTTACTGTTCATTAACCTTGCAGCAGAGAACTTGGGATGTGCAACTGAGTTTGTTCATGGTTCTCAGACACCCCATCAAACAGGAACATTAGTTATAGAGGTATTGTCAAGGTAGCTGATGCTGCTAAACTTGGCTAGGACATTTAGGCCTGGCTCACATCTGTACTTTTACACCTAAACTCCATGTAACATGCATTTTCATGAAGGTACATCAAACAGCCTTTTTTTTTTTTATTGCCAAGCATCTAAAGAGCACAGCTGTGAACCTGGCCCTAATCTTCAATACCTTTGGCCACTAAAAGGGTTGATAATTATATTTGCAGTAGTGCAGCAAATGCTGCTGCAGACAAGCACTGCGCTAGATTGAGAGAAGTGTCCGGTAAGTGTTTGGGGTGGGGGGGGGGGGAGCAAAATATAGTTAGACATTTTTTACCTTAATGCATAAAGTCTTGCCTTTAGAAACACTTGAACTTCACCAATATCTGGTACAGTGCATGGGGATTTGGGTTATTTTGATTCTAATACTGTGTTTTGACCAATGGAAAAAACAAGCTTTGACATCTGTTCAAATCAAAAAAGAGCAAAGTAAAGGTGCATCCTATGATCAATGGACAGTCTATTGCAGTGGTGGTGAACCTTGGCACCCCAGATGTTTTTGAACTAAATTTTCCATGATGCTCAACTACACTGCAGAGTGCATGAGCATCATGGGAAATGTAGTTTCAAAACATCTGGGGTGCCAAGGTTCACCATCACTGGTCTATTGGTATTCACTGAGCTGCATATTCTAACTTCTGGAAACGACAATTTCCAGTTATGTTTGTAGACACATAATGACCCACACCAGGCTTGGATCCTGAAAAAGCTATATTATGGACTGACATTTGAAGGATCAGTCTACCCAAAACCTATGTACTAGTTTTAGGTGAAGCCTGCCTGATGAGATAAGTCTGCTCTGGCTTCATAAATATCTTGGATTTTCCAAAAGTGACCTTTCTGACTTTCCTGTACACCTGGGTTAAGGAGTTCCTTCCCACCTATAAATGACCCAGTACTTTCTGTTGCATAATACAAAATAAATAAAAGCTATATGGGACACAGCGTAGGTGCAGGTCCAAGAATTTAAGTGCAGATATCCTCTCTGTAGTCTCTGAGATATTTGAGAAATAGGTGGTAACAATCCACCATTTACTAAAAACTGAAATATCAACTTTGATTGGATGACCCTTCAGTGATCATAAGGAGACCATATCTAGGTGGTGGACACAAATGTTATCTACCAGACCATACATTTCCAGAATGTACATTCCAAATTTGGGAGATTTGTAGAACTGTGATGTTTGTGTTGCTGCTTGGTTTGTCCTAGGGTCTTTGCCCTCCTTTGACTAATATATATATATTATGTGAGGGGTTCGCTCGGTAGCGGGAGAGGGTGACCCCTTGGGGGGGTTCGTTACACAGAGAGATAGCCGAGGAGTAGTTGAAAACAACAGTCTATGGTTTATTCTTGCAATTTTCTTCAAACAAGGGCAAGAGCCTCAAAACAGCATAAATCAAAACAAACATAAAATAAACCCTGGCCACTGTGGGCGTCTACCTTCACACACAGGAACCTACCTATGGAGTCTGTCCCAACCTACTGCTGGGCAGACACTGCTGGTCATACAGCAGACAACCAATAGTCCATTTGTTTTCTTTTCACACAGAAAAAGTCCATCACCTCACCTTCAGAAGTCTTTCAGCTGACTGCTCTCCTCAACGCACACAGCTTCAGGAGGCAGCAATCAGTAGTCATCCTCTGGATAACTTATAGAGGCCTTAATTGCCTCATCCTGAATAGCTGAAGTTTTTTCAACGTCCTTAACACCTTTCTTGCTACCTCTGCAGCCGACACCCTATAGTAATTGGTGAATTTTGTAAACAAGGTGGAAATGTATCTCCTGTCTGTGACAACACCCACAAATTTACCTGACTTCCTGTCACATATCCCCCCCCCCTGTTTCAACCCTAGGGCACGCATGTGCCAGGCACTGCTCTTGACTCTCACTGATAAGCCTCCTAGTATCTTCCCAAGTAATGTTCAGTCCATTCAATTCTTTGTCTGCTTCAGCTGCCAGAGATAAATACTTCTGAGCAATCTGCTTTGCTTTGTCCATCAGCCACTGTCTTTCATGCTGATATGATTTAATTTCCTCCTCCAGTTCATTAACAAATTTTAACCTTTGTTGAAATGTTTGTAGGGTTGGCTCTTTCTTTAAGTCTGTTAGCTTGTCTATATACACTGGTTTTGGCTGATCCTCTCTATCTTCATATAGCCAATTCTCTGTATCTTCAAGCTTCGGGATGAAACTGTTTGTCATCTTCATTGACAAATTTCTCATAAATGCCACACAGCTTGTCCCTCATCTCATATACACATTCTTCAACTGCATTTTTGGCATAATTTCGCTCCTTCTCAAGTTTGTCCTGCATAACCATCTTTCCCTCAAATTTCAATGTATCCCGTCCTACCCGCCATGGAGGATAGTGATCAATAGGCAACTCAATTGTGCTAGTCTTAACTTTAATGTCTTCAACAGTCTTGAGCCGCCTCTTTCTGCAATCAATAAATGATTTCCACAAAGCTTCAAGAACCTCTGCTTCGCTTTGCTTTGTTCCAAGTAATGTCTGTACTTTTTCTAGCGGATCTGTTTTGTCTTGATTCACACTGACTGCTCCCACTACTGTTTCTTTTAAGGTTTTAAGGACTCCTAGACAGTCTTGTTAAGAAGTCTCCTAATTTGGAGAGGGATCCTTGACGTCTTTCTGTGACTTGAGTTGCTTCTTCATACAGCTGTACACAATCATTGACTCTTTGTTGTAAAAGGGAATGATCTTCTTTCTTGAGCTTGGCTTGCTCTAAGATGCTGCGCAGAGGGCCTTCAATTCGCGAAAACAGGCTGTCACAAGTTTCTTCAAAATGAGCCCTGTTCATTTTTCCAGAGACATCAATATCATTCATAAAACATTGAATATTTAGAGGCAGATCTGAAGCATTTGCACTCATCAACTTCTTAAGCTTTTCACACTCCTGAGCGAGTCGCAGTAAAGGCCTAATATTTGATTTGATATCCAGTTTATATTTCTTGCCAAATTCTTCACAGAAGTAGCCAACCAGAACACCATCAAATTTCCTTCCACCAACATATGGGTCAAAGGCAGGAGCTAGTACTTTAAGATTTCCTTTGTTAAATGCACACACAGAGACTTGATATGCAGAATGTCCCAGGTCCATAAAAATCACAATCCTTTGGCTTTTCTTCTTGTGCTGGTAGATCTTGTTTATAGATTCCATATGCAAGTGCCACTGCAGTAGTTTCATTAATTAGCCATAGACAGTTCAGCCCAGCGATCTGTGTGGTATCCATTACAGACCTCCTCTCTGCATCAATGAAGAAGCATGGAACTGCACCAACACAGTCTACTACGGGCTTCTTCAATGCACTTTCTGTTATTGCATTACTTTTCCCTTGTAGCTCCTTTTAGTATTTCCTTGATTTGGTTGAATTGCATATCTGCTAAAATATTTGACCGTTCAAGGTCACCTAGTTCCTTTTCTTTATCTGAACTCCACATGGAATGCATCTCAAAATCACGATCAAACTTCTGCCACCTGTCTTTCACCAGTTCCATTTTGGTAATAATCTCGGAAAGGCACTTATTAATCTGCTTCACGTTTTCATCAACCGCCTTAGTTTTCTCCATTAGGTGGTGGTCGCTTTTTTTCTCCAAGATTTATATCACTTGACTTCTTCACCAGAATTTCAGCCTGAACTGAGAGATCATCACTTTTCTTACACAGCTCCTTTGCTTGCTGAAGTTCTAATGATACATTTTCCAGTGCTTGAAGTTTTTGAAGGAACTGTTTAATCCAGAGGGATGATTCAAACAACATGTCATCAAATTTCTGATGCTCACTCAGGACAGACCCCAAAACACCGATCCTTTTAGAAACTGCATCAGGCAAACTATCCCATCTTTGGGACAGATCCTCTGTTGCCTGTAATTCCTCTCCAAGTTCTTCCAGCTGAGTCTTCTTCCCTTCTACTTGCTGTTCTAAGGCTCGCTTAGACTTTTCTAGCTCATGAACGCTTTTCCCAACATCATTCTTGGAGCTGACCAAATCTTCCATCTCTGTACGCAGCTGTTTGTTAACTCTTTCTAGTTCAGCTTTAAGCTCTAGAGCTTCCTCCAAGGAGCGAGCCAAGAACAGGGCTTTGGTCTCTTTCTCACGAGCCTCTACTTCTGCACGGTCACGTTCTTCTGCATATTTTGCAGACACAGTCTTCTCCTTACCAAGCATCTGATCAAACTTCTTTTTCTTCTTCTCCAGGTTGGACACAATCGGACGCTGGTGATCAAGATCCACACTAAGTTCATCCAGTTCCTGCTGAAGTCTTGTCTTTGTCTTCTCCAGCTTGTCATAAGCAGCTGCCTTTTCCTCATAGCGTTGATTAGCAGTTTCAAGGTCTTTCTGCAGTTTCTTTTTCACCTCTTCTAATTGTTCCAGGAAGCCATTTTTCTCATCTTCCATTTGTTTGAGTTTTGTGCTACAGCTCAGTTTTTGACGCGTCTCTTCTTGTAAGAGTTCCTGAGTGTCTTGCAGCTGTGATTCCAAGGTAGAGAAATCTTTGGCAAATTTGCTAGATTTGCTGTCTGCTTGAGAAAGCAGACTTGTGACATTGTCCAACTCATCCTGCAGTCGGTTTGCCTTCTCTGACAGCTCAGCACAAAATTAGTCACCTTCTGATACTTTGACTTGCAATTACTAAAGCTGTGCCTCTACTTTTTTCCTCTTGTGTTCAGAGTCTCCTTTGCCCTGCATAAGAGCCTTCACCTTATTGGCTAGTTCATTACGCTCACTTTCAAGCGCTTGTTTGGCCTTTTCCAAGTTTCCTTTTTTCTGTTTTGTCTGTTCCCACTGTTCAGAAAGCTCTTCAACAGCTTGTGCATGCTTCTGTCTGAGCTCCTGCACTTGGCCTTCATGAAGCCGAGCTTCCTCTTCCAAAATTTTCTTCAAGTGTGATACCTTCTTGCACTCTACACAATCTCCAACAGTGCTTAAAATCTTCTCATTCCGAAAAGTCAGTATGTTACTGGCCTGACTCCCAGCCTCGGTCTGCTGTTGAGCTGCAATGCTCTCTTGGTGAGCCTGTTGTTGAGCTGCAATGCTCTCTTGGTGAGCCTGTTGTTGAGCTACAAAGCTCTGCTGAAAATCCGCATTTGCCTTAAGCAGTTTCAGTATCTCCTCCATTTTGGGTTTACTTTAACTGCCCGTGGCACTCCACCATATGTGAGGGGTTAGCTCGGTAGCGGGAGAGGGTGACCCCTTGGGGGGGTTCATTACACAGAGAGATAGCCGAGGAGCAGTTGAAAACAACAGTCTATGGTTTATTCTTGCAATTTTCTTCAAACCAGTGCAAGCATCAAAACAGCATAAATCAAAACAAACATAAAATAAACCCTGGCCACTGTGGGCGTCTTCACACACAGGAACCTACCTATGGAGTCTGTCCCAACCTACTGCTGGGCTGACACTGCTGGTCATACAGCAGACAACCAATAGTCCATTTGTTTTCTTTTCACACAGAAAAAGTCCATCACCTCACCTTCAGAAGTCTTTCAGCTGACTGCTCTCCTGAACGCACACAGCTTCAGGAGGCAGCAATCAGTAGTCATCCTCTGGATAACTTATAGAGGCCTTAATTGCCTCATCCTGAATAGCTGAAGCTTTTTCAATGTCTTTACACCTTTCTGGCTACCTCTGCAGCCGACACCCTATAGTAATTGGTGGATTTTCTAAACAAGGTGGAAATGTATCTCCCGTCTATGACAACACCCACAGATTTACCTGACTTCCTGTCACAATATATATATGTGTGTATGTATGTATATCTATATATATATGTAAAGTATAGCATTATAGGTATTTTTTAGAATATACTTTGAAGGAATTTTGTATTTCTGTATATACCTTTTTAAATTATTTATTGTTTACTTTACATACTGTGTTTTATATGTGTACAATTTGTATTTAAATATGATTTTTATTTTTGTTTTCATTTTTTTCCCCAATAGACTGGGGAAGAGTTAGAACCTCTGCCTGGTATTTACTGTTTTTACTGCTCTCTGTATACCCATTGGAAATATTTCTGCTTTGTTCCTAGAATAAGTTTATTGTGCCAAAAGGCCAAAAGTTTGTTATGGGTCTTGCCTTGCCTTTCTGTCATGTAAAGAGGAAGTTAACTTTCTTAGTAAAAACTGCACAAATTCTAGAGCTGAGTCATGTTTTCTTTGTATATAAAATTCCTTTAATTGCTGTTCTGCTGAACCTCTTCTGAGATTCTGCTTTGCTGGTTTTTTTTTTTTTCTAATGACCCCATTGTTTAGGTCATATCTAGTTAAAAAAAACATAATTTTTTTTCTGCTTGACCAATCTTGAAATGAAACTCCAACCCACCACAACCCTACTTCTCATGTGATAATATATATTTAATGGTATACTGTATATGTATAAAAGAGGGGGTGGAAACATGAGCACATAGCAAAGTGAAGATTCATTAAAGAAGAAGAGAAAAATCACAGAAAACATAATTAATTGTATTGCTATAGACAGAACATAAAAAGAACAATGAGGGCTGTGCAATAAGGGAAATGTTAATATTACCAAACAAAGTAATTAAACATATGTAAAAGTGTCAGGAGGCCATATTGTTTAACAACATACACACAGGCTAGGGTCACACTACTGCACCTGCAATTTGATCTGATTTTCAGTGCAATTATGTAATGCCACTTGATTTCATTTTGCATTTGGTTTGCATGGTCTATGGGGCCAAAATCATGCTGGAATCGCACCAAAGTAGCACAGGGCCCTTTTCCAAAACGGTGCCGTGCTGTGCTGCATTGACTTGTATGAGCACCATTGAAAGCAATGTGATTTCCATTGTCATGCGATCCTGAGCAACTCCAGTGTGGACAGGCCTAAAGCTGGCCATACACTCTTAGAGTTTTTTATTCATCCAATGGGCCGGATGAGTATGAATGGACAGTCTCACAATTCTCCTATTGTATTTTTACAGCAGCTGTCAGAATACCCGAACAGCGACTGAATCTGATTGAATGCAGCTGAAGTTAGTTTGACACTTTTTCCTCCAGCTTCTTCAATTTTTCAATTGAAGCATGTAAGGCAGAAGGGCAAAATTCACATTGTATGGCCAGCTTATACTTTGAGTGCAGTCATCATTTTTGACTCCTTTTTTCCATCCCCTGAATGTTACCGAAAACTAATGGCATTAAATTAACCATGGGCTGAAGGTAAGTATGTGCCTGGGGTCAAGGGTATGGAGGCAAAAAGAATACCTGAATCCACCTGAATGCAGCCGTGGCAGGGGTGATATCTCAAAGGTTTCTGGTTATTGTGTTTATTTGAGCAGACATTACAGCAGACAATACTAATGATTTAATAATGATTATGAGAGCAATCACCTTTGCAGATAAAGTGTACCTGAAAACTGATAGACCGTCTAATTAAAAAAAAAAAAAAAAAGACAAAATGTATGACTAATATTTTCATTCCATGCCAGCAGCTCAAGGTCTAGGCTCCTTGATATGTTTGAATCAGATAACAAGTGCCTGAGCACCAATCAAAACAGGAGAGCAGGATGCAAAGTATCACTACTGGCATCTAAGTGGTAGGGCCAGGTGACCATGACAAATGTGAAACTTTGGAATGAAGAAGCCAGGTGCAGAGTGACCACTTAACTAGCTGTATACTTGCAGTGTGAGCCTCGGATTCCTAGTCTCACCAGATTTTCACCAGTATTGTCACTACCATGCTGCTTGCTGAAGTGGAATATTTACCCGAGGACCTGCACTGTATGCGTCTCCTTGCTTCCATACAATAGTGAAAAAATTAGTGTGTTAACCACAACAAAACCACTCCGTTCACAATGTTGTGATCAAAATAAACAGTAGAAAAAGTGAAAAATTGTGCAAGCATCACATCCAAAACAGTTCTCAGAATCCATAAATAAGTCAAAAGTGCTCTACTGCCTTAAATAAACCACCTCCTCCAGACACCGCATAGTGCTCGTGCAGTCCCTCTCACCGAAACGATATGCCACCCACTTTAATGACTGGTATAACACTCTTTAAATGTGTAATAACTTATCTCCGCTTCAGGAACTCTCCCTATGAAATCACTCCTCCATCAGGCACAATAATGGCCACAAATATAAGGAAGAAAAAGAAACCAGCCCAAATGGTACAGTACACCAGTTCACATTCAATTTATTATAAATAAATCTCGCTCATCAGTATTGAAAATGGCGTCCGGCATTAATCAGTA
Source organism: Pelophylax lessonae (assembly GCF_965119305.1). NCBI lineage: Eukaryota > Metazoa > Chordata > Amphibia > Anura > Ranidae > Pelophylax > Pelophylax lessonae. Next base: position 171,112,129 of record NC_138772.1, on the reverse strand, counting down.
GTGATTGCCCAGCTTTCTGACCACCCCTGTTGGAACGATAAGGCACTTCCTCCTTATTCCTTCTGGTCTTGACATCACTTGCCACGTAGCCATGCCCCAATGCATTTCATCATTTCCAACTTCGTCACAGGGGTTGGCTACACAGCTCGGCAACCAGGCTTATGTGCTCTCCACCTCAGCCTAAACTCTTTCAGTGACTATACCTTTCTAATTGGCTGGGCATTTCTCTAAGCCTCGGTATGCTAAAAAGGACCATACTTATCCACCTGTGCAATTAACCCCTGCTACACTTTATTACCCAATTTTCACTTAAAGAGGCACTGCATCCAAATTAAAAAACAGACTAACATAAATAGAAAGCACATTTGTCCCAACATATACATTATCTATACGTTATAATCCTTATAATTATAACCCATAAAAAACCCTAAAAATGAAATGACACATTTTAAATTAAAAAATATATATGTGTATTAACACACACATATTCTACCAAAGACTCCAGGAATGATACTTTAATAAATACCCATTTATTAACTATTGCTGATAACACAATTTTTATATTGAGTTCAATATTTAAACCTTCCGGTGTTTACGGAATGTGAAAATCCATTTTGTTTCCCTTTTGGCGTGGTCCTTGACTAAATTTGAACCTTTCCAAGAGGCATATACCCTATCAATACCCCAAAACTGTAGACCCAATTGATCCCTACCAGGAAAGAGCCTAAAATGTTCTGACACACTATGGTGTTCATAACCTTTTACAATATTTTGGATGTGTTTCCCTAACCTCTTTTTCAAGAGTTGTTTAGTGCTTTGTGCATAAATCCACCCACACATGCATTGCAATGCATAAACAACATGCGTCACATTAAAGGTAATGAACTTAACTGTGTCACCTCAGAATGAAAGGTCACCTTTTTGTTCATTCTGTGATCTGTGCTTCCTCTACCTCTCATGCTGTTTCCTGAATATTTCCATACCAGCTATTAGATCAACCAACATCAAGGGGCAGTTTTGACATGAAAAAGCAAAACCCTGCTCCTCTACACAGGAATAGTAACACACTAATGGTGAAAAGATTAGCTGCAGGGAACCCTTTGGCGATGCTTATGATTAGCCTTTGTCCTTGGCTTGCCTGATTTGGCCACAGCTTTCATGGTTCAGGTCCTCTTTAAAATAAACCATTAACACATCCATAACTCTTGACCTTTTTAACCAAACCTTGTGAGCCATACTCTAACCCCAAAAATGTTCAGCTGATTCTTAACTATTACCTTAATTATTGGGTTCTGATTTGCACTAGGTCTTGGGACAATTATTTTATGTGCCAAAATCATGGTGTCAACTACACTTATATTTACAACCTATAGAACTAGACTTTTCTGCCAGTAACGCAACCAAATGCAGTCTGTAGCTGCTGGTCAGACCCTGCACTGGGGTTAGAAAGTATTTCTTCAATTATTGTATACAATTGTTTGGTTTGTGTCTATTTTCATATTTAGATTCATGCACAAGCGCACTTAATTCATGAATAATATATGGATGCATGTTAATATGGTAGTAGGTAAAGGTACTTTGTTTACAGTAGCGGACAATTAGATGTCCTATTGACAGCAGCTCCAATTTGCCTAGTTTTGATGTTTATTTGTCACGATTTTTTAAACGTGAGTGTTTCAACATACAGTACATACACATGCAGATTGCACAGAATTTCAATGGGAATAAGGTCAGGATTCTGACTTTGTCATTCTAGGAAATAGATTTTCCTAAATGTTTAACTACCCTGCAGTTGGTTTAATCTTGAGCTTTCCACTTCCCTGACAGTCTTCTGTAGAATGTCCTGACTTGCTTTCTCAACGACCGTAGAATGTCCTGACTTGCTTTCTCAATGACTGCAAGCTGCCCAAGCTATTAGACACTAAAGCAGCCTCACAACCCTACTTCTTTCAATGTGTTTCACAATAGGGTGTGAGGCTTTGGTTCTTGTATAATGTTCTGTTTTCTCCAGACATTACACTGTACAACACCAAAACATTTTAACTTGTGTCTAATGTGTCAATAGTAAATGGTAAAAAGATAATCTACAAGATAAAAAAGTTTTTTGTTTTTGGTCGCTTAGTCGGGCCTAGAACCTGTCCTTTATTGGTAGGTTCGTCTCGCGGATGGGCAAGTTTAGCGACACCCCGAGGCAGAAGGGTGGTAGGAGAGAAGATCAAATAACTGGGTCCCCCCAAATCCACTCTAGGACCATTAGTTGGTCAGACCATCTTCAGGGGGGAGTGGGAGTGTGGGTGGGGGGGTTGAAGGAGGATAGGGAGGGGAGGGGGTGTTGGGAGGTGGGATGGGGAAACTTAGTTGCGTTGAATTTATTGCCCAGCAGGTCGAGAGTTGCTTACCCCTTTGAATTTAATTATGGGTTCATGTTGAAGTGTTAAAAACGGATCCCCTTCTCCCTCACTCTGGTTCGAGTGGAGGACAAGGAGATAACAATGAACACTGAGAGGAGACCGAGAGATCAAATAATCAGTTTGAAAATATTAACATACAATGTTAGAGTGTTAAACACACCAACAAAAAACATAAGCTACTAGAAAAGCTTAGACGTAATTCTGCTAAAATTGCTTTGCTACAGGGAAATATATATTGCACAGGATACAAAGATGAAAATATATTCAAAATATTTTCCGCTTTGGTATTATGGAGATTCACCTATTAAAAGAACAAAAGGAGTGGCAATTGGCTTTGGTTTTGCTAAGGATGTGAGGTTCTCCCTGGAGAAAAGTATGGTCGACCCGGTTGGCCGATACATCTTGAAGGGACAACTACAGGGCATGGATTGCACCCTGGCAAATATATATTCTCCAAATAAAAATCCACAAAGATACCTGAGGAAGATGTTGGATAAAATAAGAATTGTTGTGTAAAAAAGTCTGGTGCGCTACTAAATTGCAATAAAATGAACAATGTCAATCATGCATACAAAATAGTGTACAAACAATTTGAAACAATTTAAAACAAATGAAAATGTGAGTGAACAAAGTCTCTGGTTTCTCTTGCAAATCAATGTTTTCCGTGAACAACTCCACCAGAAAAAAGCTAAATAGATGAATGTGCAAATGAAGTCCAGTGTTGATGTAAATTCCAAAAATAATCACTGGTGGCCGTGAGAAAACCAAGTGCTGCTGCAAATCAACGAACGTGATGTGAAAATCCCATCACCTGGTGAATTCACCGCTTACCAGCTTTAAGTAGATTTAGGGCAGATAGACAGAATATGAATCCAAAGGGACCTCTGTAGATAACCAAAGGGAGTGCTATGTTGGAATCCACCCTCGTGTGTGATTGGGGAGGGGGGGGGGAGCTGCTTACCAGATCCCACTGTTTCCAAACATGTAATGAGTGTAGACTCTCTCTGGATACGTAAATGAGGGACTCCTGGTGTTTCCTGGTTCTTCTCTCCGACTGACACTCATATAAGGTGCACCATGAAAATGAGGAAAGAGACTAATAGTGCATTACCTTTTATCACATTTATTAGAAAAGTAAAGATTGCACTTACAGGAAAAAACGAAGATACAAGTTCTGTCTGGAGAGCGGCGGCTGCCTGCAGTGCAAGCCGCGGCTGTTGTGATTGACGGCGCGACTCCTCCTTTGCTCTGACGCGTTTCCTCCCTATTGGGCTTCCACTGAGATAGGAGGGGACCCTCCTATCTCAGTGGAAGCCCAATAGGGAGGAAACGCGTCAGAGCAAAGGAGGAGTCGCGCCGTCAATCACAACAGCCGCGGCTTGCACTGCAGGCAGCCGCTGCTCTCCAGACAGAACACTTGTATCTTCGTTTTTTCCTGTAAGTGCAATCTTTACTTTTCTAATAAATGTGATAAAAGGTAATGCACTATTAGTCTCTTCCCTCATTTTCATGGTGCACCTTATATGAGTGTCAGTCGGAGAGAAGAACCAGGAAACACCAGGAGTCCCTCATTTACGTGTCCAGAGAGAGTCTACACTCATTACATGTTTGGAAACAGTGGGATCTGGTAAGCAGACCCCCCCCCCTCCCCAGTCACACACAAGGGTGGAGTCCAACATAGCACTCCCTTTGGTTATCTACAGAGGTCCCTTTGGATTCATATTCTGTCTATCTGCCCTAAATCTACTTAAAGCTGGTAAGCGGTGAATTCACCAGGTGATGGGATTTTCACGTCACGTTCGTTGATTTGCAGCAGCACTTGGTTTTCTCACGGCCACCAGTGATTATTTTTGGAATTTACATGAACACTGGATTTCATTTGCACATTCATCGATTTAGCTTTTTTCTGGTGGAGTTGTTCATGGAAAACATATTGATTTGCAAGAGAAACCAGAGACTTTGTTCACTCACATTTTCATTTGTTTTAAATTGTTTCAAATTGTTTGTACACTATTTTGTATGCATGATTGACATTGTTCATTTTATTGCAATTTAGTAGCGCACCAGACTTTTTTACACTACTTCATTTATACACCTTTGGTAGCAGCACACTCACATTTACCAGTGCACTTTTTCATTTATATACAAAATAAGAATTGTTACCTCTCGCGCTATCACGGTAAAGTAAGTATGGTAAATATATAAGTAAGGTTGCTGCTGTCACTAAATTGCTTATCCTGAGCAAGTAATAATGTGAAAAGGTAATGTAGTGTATCCCTACCTCTCAAAAAGTGCAAATATCTTCACCAACGTATATTATAAGTAAAGGTGTAAATCCAGAATAAATAGTATGTTTTCAAATAATCGTCACAACTCAACATATATGTATAAAATATGGTGCAACATGGAAGAATCAAATTGATAAAACAGTGAAGTCTATTAATAAAACCCAGTGAAATAGATGTAAAATACAAAAACAGCAGTGAAGCACAAAAAAAAATATATATATATATATATACAGTGGGTACGGAAAGTATTCAGACCCCCTTAAATTTTTCACTCTTTGTTATATTGCAGCCATTTGCTAAAATCATTTAAGTTCATTCTTCTTCCTCATGAATGTACACATAGCACCCCATACTGACAGAAAAACACAGAATTGTTGACATTGTTGCAGATTTATTAAAAAAGAAAAACTGAAATATCACATGGTCCTAAGTATTCAGATCCTTTGCTGTGACACTCATATATTTAACTCAGGTGCTTTCCATTTCTTCTGATCATCCTTGAGATGGTTCTACACCTTCATTTGAGTCCAGCTGTGTTTGATTATACTGATTGGACTTGATTAGGAAAGCCACACACCTGTCTATATAAGACCTTCCAGATCACAATGCATGTCAGAGCAAATGAGAATCATGAGGTCAAAGGAACTGCCTGAAGAGCTCAGAGACAGAATTGTGGCAAGGCACAGATCTGGCCAAGGTTACAAAAAGATTTCTGCTGCACTTAAGGTTCCTAAGAGCACAGTGGCCTCCATAATCCTCAAATGGAAGACGTTTGGGACGACCAGAACCCTTCCTAGAGCTGGCCGTCCGGCCAAACTGAGCTATCGGGGAAGAAGAGCCTTGGTGAGAGAGGTAAAGAAGGACCCAAAGATCACTGTGGCTGAGCTCCAGAGATGCAGTCAGGAGATGGGAGAAAGTTGTAGAAAGTCAACCATCACTGCAGCCCTCCACCAGTCGGGGCTTTATGGCAGAGTGGCCCGACGGAAGCCTCTCCTCAGTGTAAGACACATGAAAGCCCGCATGGAGTTCGCTAAAAAACACCTGAAGGACTCCAAGATGGTGAGAAATAAGATTCTCTGGTCTGATGAGAGCAAAATAGAACTTTTTGGCCTTAATTCTAAGCGGTATGTGTGGAGAAAACCAGGCACTGCTCATAACCTGTCCAATACAGTCCCAACAGTGAAGCATGGTGGTGGCAGCATCATGCTGTGGGGGTGTTTTTCAGCTGCAGGGACAGGACAACTGGTTGCAATCGAGGGAAAGATTAATGCGGCCAAGTACAGCGATATCCTGGACAAAAACCTTCTCCAGAGTGCTCTGGACCTCAGACTGGGCCGAAGGTTTACCTTCCAACAAGACAATGACCCTAAGCACACAGCTAAAATAACGAAGGAGTGGCTTTACAACAACTCCGTGACTGTTCTTGAATGGCCCAGCCAGAGCCCTGACTTAGACCCAATTGAGCATCTCGGGAGAGACCTAAAAATGGCTGTCCACCAACGTTTACCATCCAACCTGACAGAACTGGAGAGGAACTGCAAGGAGGAATGGCAGAGGATCCCCAAATCCAGGTGTGAAAGACTTGTTGCATCTTTCCCAAAAAGACTCCTGGCTGTATTAGATCAAAAGGGGGCTTCTACTAAATACTGAGCAAAGGGTCTGAATACTTATGACCATGTGATATTTCAGTTTTTCTTTTTTAATAAATCTGCAACAATGTCAACAATTCTGTGTTTTTCTGTCAGTATGGGGAGCTATGTGTACATTCATGAGGAAGAAGAATGAACTTAAATGATTTTAGCAAATGGCTGCAATATAACAAAGAGTGAAAAATTTAAGGGGGTCTGAATACTTTCCGTACCCACTGTATATATTAAGTACCGGTCTATTCAAATCAATGTATCCAAAAAAATATATATAAATATTCAACGGTGTGGTGAATGGATTCCTTCACCAATGGATAACCAGTGATGTGAAAAAGTTTTCTTCCTTTAAATATCACCAAAAAGTGCTCTCTAGCCTCTCACCTCACTCTTGCTTGTAATAAGCCTTTTAGAAATAAAGCATCCTTGGGGAGATCCTAGATGCTGCTTGCAAATAGAGTATAGCCCCTGCCCCTATGTGGGTATTTTAAGGAATCCATGGAAGAAGTCAAGTGTAAGTGACGTAACGTGTAGGGTGTAGACGGAGCTTGACTGGAAGTGACGTTCGCATTAGGGCGAGCAGGACGCTCGTAACACTGCTGTTACCTACAGACCTTTAATGTAAGTCTGTATATGTCTATATTTTACATAAATAAATAAATATTATAATACTACACCTATCTGTGAGTGAGAATATGAAGATTCCTAAAGATACCCGCATAGCGGCAGGGGCCTATTGGCAAGCAGCATCTAGGATTCCCCCAAGGACGCTGTATATCTAAAAGGCTTATTACAAGCAAGAGTGAGGTGAGAAGCTAGAGAGCACTTTTTGGTGATATTTAAAGAAAGAAAACATTTTCACATCACCGGTTATCCATTGGTGAAGGGATCCATTCACCACACCGCTGAATATTTATATATATTAATTCATGACCCCTGATGATGATGGCTGCCTGTTGACGAAACGCGTCAGAACGTGGACCGCAACAAGCCATTTCCGGATTGTCTGGAACGCAGGTGGAGTGCGGAAGCGGCGTCCCCAGACAAATTATTTGTTTGCATCTGATACTCGCATATCTTTGAAGATACTGTAAGTGCAATATTTGTTTTTTAAATAATAAATCTTTGAAACGATACTGCACCATGGGAGCTTCTTTCCTTTTAACTCTCTCAACATAACTGTATCCATCCATCCGAGGCATCTTGAGGGTTGATTACACAATATCAGAGCCCTGTTCTAAGGATAATAGAGTGGAACTTCAGATAGTGGCCTAAGAGTGGAAGTGGAATTGTCCCTCGTTATATGCCAGTGAGGTGTGAACAATGCTGTATCTGACCCCCTGTAATTAAGGGGTCTGATAGCTCTGGTAAACTGCATGTGTGTGCATAGGGTGAAGGTCCTACAGTTAAGGCTAGTGCACACTGCATGACCAAAAGTGCCTTTGTGAAAATTCCTCTTGGAATCAGGATATCCTTGGCAGCTAGTTTGCACCAGATAAATTGGAATTATCACATATCACGGACTATCTTTACACTATAATTGTTTAATTCATCACTTATCACGCATCGCTCTCCCACCGACGCATATGATTGGGAGGCGGCGGTCAAACAGACAGTTTGACCGCCGCTTCCCAATCATATGCGTCGGAAGAGCGATGCGGATCGGGGCCCCAAGCTTCCACACCGTGGGGTCGTCATGGCAACAGGCCGGACGCTGGCCGCGTTCTGGAACACGGCCAGCTGATCGGGCCTGTCATGACACATGACCCCTATTGGTTGGGGGAGTCCTTTGGGGCCGCCCTCCGCACCGCCCACCCAGGGGGCCTGCTCTGGCACAGCTGATCAAGATTAGGCTCATATCCACACATAAAAAGCTGGATGTCTCATCACAATGGAGACACTCCAGCCCGGAAGACCACATGCACACGGTGAAGCTTGCTGTCTAAAAAGGAGGTAAAAACAGTTCCACTCTTTGATGTCTATGATGACTCTACATTGTATAGTTTCTGATTTGTCCGTCTTTATCTCTCTTGAAGAGCAGATGGCTATTATCTCAGTGCTTTACCGAGAGGATATGCATTGAATATCTCCCCTACCAGACATGTAAGCTTGAAGTGCAGGTCCATGAACTTACAAACACTTGCTATTCAAAAGGTGGGTGCATATGGTCACCTAATAATTATGATTCTTTCTATACTTTTATACTGTTTTTATTTTTAAACAGCAGTGAAGTTTTTTGACATGCAGAAACTATGGATCATTTACATCATTGACAGATGTGGAATATATACACACCTGTCATGTGAAGTGATATATATATCTATATATTCGACTTTTGAATTGTATTAATACGGATAGTTGTGGAACGGCAATGTGCTGATTGGACAATTCTCAGTATCATGCACTCATTTTATTACACATACATATTTTTAAATATTTCAGTTGTAAGAATTGCAAGCTTGAGCCCGGATACTTCTGTGTCATCTCTTTTGGACCCCATGTGAAGTCTTAGTGTGCCGCCTTCTCTTCCCCACACTCACGGTCCACGTCCGGAATATCCATACCTCCCCATTCTGGGGACCTGGTGAGGTGTAGGCAGTGTTGGATTGTGGGGTGATCTCTGGCATACCTCTCCTGGTTGGTCGTACAGTCAATGTTTTTATTCAGGCGACTATGCTCACAACTGTGACAGATTCACATGGTATGTGTATCTATGTTTCAAAAGTTTGTTAATTTGTGGCAACCTATACAATGGTGAAAATCAAAATCATCATTACTATTTTACCTTGAACACTCTTTATTTTCTATCATAGATTGTTTGTAGTGGAACTCTGGTCTAAGACGCCTGAGGAAGAGACTTTATTTGCTATATCGAAACGCATAGGGTCTCCAGGACCTCATTCAAGGTTCCTCCATGCCATGTCAGTCACAATACAGCTATGTTCAGTCGCCATTTACATTTTAAAGGTTATTTTTTGTATTTGAACATGTATGTCAAGTATTTATTTTCTATCTGTATTATGGAATAAAATGTATTTATATATCATTTTTTTGATACACATGAGTTATTACCCGATATAGTCCCACATAGAGGGTCCCCTTCCTCTTTTGTGTTCACTATTCAGTATAGGGATGAGGGTGATCTAACTCACTACTCCTTTACCGAACCCAATCTCCATACCATTTTTTGTATGTAGATTAAATGAAGAACTATTGCAAGATGAGAAAGGGAAAAGGAGAGTAGAAGAAGAACTAGACCAATATTTCCTAGTAAATGAAACCCCTGATGTTTACTTGGTTACAATCTGGGAGGCCCATAAAGCATATATTAGATGAATATTTATCTCTAGGTTCTAGGGAAAAAAAGAAAGAACTATATCTATAAACAGATTAATATCAGAGATACAACAGAAGTAAAAAGAGAGCCTAGACGTTGAAACACAAAAAGCTTTAGTGTTAAAAAGAGACAAACTGAGAGATCTGCTTGAGGAAGAGACAAGACGATGCTTTAATAGGGTAGCTAAGGAAAGATATAGGTGGGGAAACAAACCTGGATAATATCTGTCAGAACTATTAAAAAGTAAAAAATCAAACAACTACATAAAAAAAATAAAGAATAGCAAAGGAGATATGGTGTATTCAACTACAGAAATAACCAGTGCTTTTCAAAATTACTGTAATACTCTTTATACTTTGTCAAAAAAGATATACTTGAGGTAGAACAACATAGAAAACCAGAGATTATAGAATATGTACAGGCTTCAAAGCTTCCAAAAATAGAAGTAGAAAAATGATTAGCTCTTGAGGCCCCTAGCTCTCAGGAGGAAAGTAAAATAGGCTTTAAAAAAATATACCAAGTGGAAAAAGCCCTGGGCCAGACAGATTCAATACCAGTTATAAAAGATTTCAGGAAATACTGGCCCGAAACCTTGCTCTTATATGAATGACATCTGAAAAGGGGGAGATGAGAACCGAATCACTGCAGGCACATATAACAGTAATCCCTAAAGATGGGAAAGATGCAACTTTGTGCTCTAGCTATAGGCCAATAGCATTGTTAAATACAGATACAAAACTATATGCACAAAATTTTAGCGACCTGAATGAAGAACTTGATGGTAGAATGGATCCATGCAGATCAGACGGAATTTTTCTTGGTTAGAGAAGATAAAGACAACGGGATTATAACTCAATTATTATTACACAAGTCTAAAGACCATGAGGTCCCAGCCCTCTTGCTGTCAATAGATGCTGAAAAAGCATTTGACAGGGTAGATTGGGAGTTCATGACTGAAGCAATAAAGGACTTGGGTATTGGACTTAGGATGAATCAGTGGATAGGAGCTCTATATAAAAACCCATCAGCTTCGGTAAAAGTAAAGGGTAACTTATCAACCAGGTTTAGGATGTCTAATGGTACAAGACAGGGCTGTCCTCTCTCACCCCTTTTGTTCCTCCTTTCACTAGAACCTTTGCTGGCATCTATTTGGAATAATCTAGATATAAAGGGGTGAAGATCGGATTGGACGAACATAAAATTGCAGCATATGCCGACGTTGTGTTGTTCTACATTAGTAACCCTAGAATAAGCCTTCTAAATGTCATCAAGGAACTGAGAAGGTTTGGGGAACTGTCAAACTTTAAGATAAACCCAGTAAAGTCAGAAATTTTAAACATTAGATTGAATAAAAAAGAAAATCGGGCTCTGCAAAATCGGGCTCTGAAATTCTTGTAAACAGAATGTCTGTTCCTCTCATGAGAGGCATCCTTCCAGCAAGACCTCTATGCTGCCCCTCCCTATGGAGTCCCCACAGCGCACAAAGGGGCGTACCCATGCCCCTCCCATTGGCTGGCCCGCGCCGTCATCTGACGGCATCTGGGCGGTCATATGACGTGCGCTGGCGTGCCTGGAACGCACGCCGCGGCCAACACGGCCTGTGTGGGCGGCGCCGTGCTTTCCAGACACGGGGGATCCCCATTGGCTCCCACATTGACAATGGGCGGTTGCCTCTCATGGCTTCCCGCGCATGCGCCGGCGTCTTTTAAAAGGCGGACACATTCTTTTCAGAATGTGCGCCGCCATCACACATCTTCTGCGGGGATACCTGGTAAGGACTCTAAGGTACTGGTACACGTTACCTCTGTGGCACACCTTCTTGGTGGTATGGTGAACCCCTTACTACTCTTCCTTTTCTCAGCCTTGGCGATATTGGTACACGCCACTCTTGCGGCATACTTTCTTGGTAGCACGGTGAAGTCTGTACTAATTTTTTTTTTTTCCTCTCTTGGTCTAAATAGCACAGCAGTTTGTTACTCTTTTTTGCCCCTCATTTATTCAGTAAAATTGAAACCATGCTGAATCATTAATCTTGAATCATGGTCATTTTGATCCACTATTGTGGGGCTCCATTTGTTGGGCATTATTGAGTACCCCTGCATTGGGAATTTTTCTCCTACTCTTTTCCCTCTCCCTCTACTTTATGGACCCTCCCCCTTTCAAAACCTATAGAAAGAGAGGAGAGGAGATGAGAAAACATTTTACTCCCTCTTGGCTAGAACTTTTTCCACATTAACTATCTCCCCCTCCATTCCACTTTTCCCTACACACTATTCACAGGTGATATGGGGCTTTCATCACCCCTTCTTTCCTCCACATTCAGGACATTCCCATATCGGGACTTTATACTCCCTTACCTGAACATTATATTCCCTAACAGGGATATACAGATGGAGACTTATTTGATTGTACGTATATAATTTTGATTACTCATTCCCCAATACCACAATATTGTCATCACCATATTATATACACTTTTGGCTCATCACCACTATTTCCATCCTAGACGCCTTTCATTGTGGGCTGACCTTCCGGGATCCTCGCGGGAGTCCTTTGGGATAGGTGTGGCGGCCTTCTTTTCTTGCTGCTATAGTCACCTTGACTTTACCTCTTAACCATTTCCTGACAAAAGGCACACAAACTTTCCCATAGCGGGACATAAATCCAGGATTCTGGATGACTAGCAGTCTTTTGATACCACGAGTCACAGGCCTTTTCCTGGTCTCGTTTTTTATTGAATTTTTTGTGGCCATCCTCCCTTCTTCCCCTTCCTTCGTCACATCTAAGATGTCTCTATAAGGTATGTATACATTTTTAATACTTTAAACAATGTATCCCACTGTGAGTGTAACAGATACTTTGTATATCGATAAAAATGTAAATGTATGGGTGATTATGATTATCTTTGCTATGTCTTATATTGTTACTCTTTATTGATTGCATCATTTTCTACACCCTTAGTCTGAGATTCCTCCTGTTGGACCACTGAGAAAGGTCAATAACCGAAACGCGTCTGGTCCCTCTCAGGACATCCCAGCCATTCCTATCTTTGTGACGTATACTTTGGCCACATGTTTTTGACTTTTTTTTGCAACTTGTCTGTATATGATTTACACGTCATTCAAATTTGAAATTTTGCATATTTGTATAAATAAACTTTGATAATTTTACTCAAGCTCTGGTTCTTGCCACTCAAAGTCCCACCCCCAGGGGATCTTTATTTGTTCAGACTCATCTTTGGTGATCATAATTGTTTTTTCGTGGGTTTCCTGTATAATTAATTTCTATTACCATGGTTCTTCAAATGTTGGTGTCTGTGATTTAAACCAAGGCTTCTGATTACCTCTGTTTACCCACCATGAATGGTGGGTTGTCTTCTTGTACCTTCTGTTGCAATTTAAAACACTGCATTCTGCCTGTAATCATTAGTATCACGTAAATATTTTTTATTTTTCCTATACTTCACTTCTGCTTCCTTCTGTTCCAAAACTTTTTTTTATTGGGTGGTCCAAAGTGGGGTGTATCTTTAGATGGCACCAATTTTACTTTTAAACTCTGAAAGTTGTTGTTCATTTTTTTTTTTTTTTTAATTTTCCTCTGTTTCCTTTTTAATTTAAAAATGGTAAAACCTCTATACCTTTGTTATTAAAAAAATTGGAACCACTCTTCTACAGAATCCTTATCTAATAATCCCATAAATTATGGGAACATTCCACCTCAATCTTCTTGGTGCAATATTTTCTTTACTATATTGTTCATGGGAGATTAAATCCC